>NC_065537.1:38508183-38865683 GCF_932294415.1 Quercus robur | reverse complement strand
AGGCATATTCAACACTATCATTCTAGACTCATACACACTTTAACATACATCTAGCAAACTAACATGACATTTCATCCAAACCCTAACATACTTCTATCATGGCATCTTATATCATATCTTAGCATACTATAGACACCTCATTTTGTACTCCTTATGACTTGGGCCCCCGTTCCCCAATGATGCTGAAATTCTGAGATCTAAGGTTGGTTTAAGGCCCAATCAGATTCTAAATTGACTCGGGAAATGTTAAAATGGTTTTATGAGCAAATAAATCTATTTTTGGAAAATAAAGGCCAAGGAAACCCTTGGCTTGTGTATGCATACACACGTATGCATATGCAGGTCTGACGCATGCATACGCAGGCATAAACCTACGTACGTTGCTAGGGTTCCAAAGAGCTATGAAAGGCAAGTTTTTTGCATTAAAACTGAGGTTTGGAATGAATTCCACATCGTCTGGGAGCCGTTCCAAACCCCATTTTTCAACTATATAAAGCCATACATGATACCTTTTCAAAACACACAGAAAATCCCCAAGGGAAAACAGAAGATTCACCAAAAATAGTGAATCAAAGATGGAGTTTTTCACAAAACATCCTCAAGTCAATTTTTTCTGAGTGGGGCATTTTATGGCCTTGATCTTTGAGTTTTAAGATTACTAATCACTTCCTTTTTTGATTGTGAATAGATTTGACAGAAGGGAACGGTCAAAATCAAGCCTAAGAGCTTTTGTTTTGAGATATTGAGTTCTACACTCTTTTCTTTCATTTCTAATTTAATCTTGTTTTCAATGTTGTCTTCTTGCTTTGTTTATGTTCAAATATGCTTCTTTAGTTTAGTTTTATGTAGTTTTCATGTTTTACGACATGTTAGGTTGTTAGATTTATTGTTTTAAATCCTACTCTATTTTATGTGTTTCTGAGTTTCTAGGTTAGAGTTTTGGGGCATGTGTGCATACGCGTGCTTACTGCATGTACACGAGTACATGAAGTATGCATACTCATACAACTGGGCTGCGTATGCAAGCCCTATGTATGCATATGCGTACTCACATCCATAAACCTTAATTTGAGTTTTCTCCTTCTGTTTCTTTGTTTCTCTTATATAATATGCCTCTGTTTTGCCCCTTTTTTATGTTCTTAAGTCTATTTTCCTCTATTTAATTACTTGTTTGCCTTTAACATGCTAGATTATGGTTTTTTTTTTTCTTTTTTTAATGCCTTGAAGATGCATTCACATGGCCATCCATTGATGCATTGGTGTTGAGATGCAGTAAGGTAAGTGAGGCAAGTCATGCATTTACATGAACATGCTTGCTTGGATGATTTGTTCTTGATACAATCACATGTTTACTTGGATCTTGCCATGTTTATGTTTCTGCCATGTATAGTTGTTGCCATGATTTGTTTGCTACCTTGGATGTAATAGGAACATACTAGGGTTTATGATAATAGATGTATGTTAGGGTTTTGGGATGATTGATGCCGTGTTGTATGCTTAGATGCATGCTAGTGTGTGTGTGACTATAGAATGCAATGTTGAATGTACTTTTAATAGGATTAAGACCTAAGACACAATGATTGGAAGCTGACCCATAGGTCGGGTAGTTTTGGGTGCCTAATACCTTCCAAAAACCATACCTAAACTCTGAACCCATACTCTGGTAGTAAGACTAAGTCCTTCCACATAAGGGCGCTATTAAATAGTTCCTAGACCTAATCTAGATGGCAACTCCAATCTTCTCTCCACACTGGTCCACTCGACTGAAGCGTACTCTCTCTTCCTCCAAAGAGAAAGGCTCCGCCTTGTTCCCACAATGGCGACTCCACTGGGGATAGAGAGTTTGATTCCAATGTGTCCTATTTCTTAATCTTATAAAGGCTTGTTCAATACTTGTTTGCACACACTTCACTTGGTTCTTTTGTCCCTTTACCTCGGTTGGTGATGAGTACGCTCCATTCAGGCCAAAATCTTTCAAATTTCATCCCACCAACTCACAATCTATGTCATTGCCTATGATGGGCTTTGAGTACGTTAACGGTTTTCCACCAATCTACAAAGGTCCACTTAGGCCCTCGGTTGAAATCATGGCCCACCTAGTGTAAGTGACCTATTTATCTGTCCTTTTAGATTTAAGGAGCCTACCCACACTTCAAGAGATCCTAGATCCTATCAAAAAGAGGGTACCCTTTACATCTCTTGTTTGTTCAAACATATATCTTGTGTTCACCTAATTATAAAGGACAAATAAAAATAAAAGATGTAAAATTGAAGGATGACGTAAAAGTTATGGCATACCTTAAGATGTTTGGGATAAAAGAAAAGAAGTTCTCACATATAAGAGGCTTGTCCCAAAGTCCAAAGGTATATCTTAACTTGAAAGGTTCATAAGACCATAGCCTAATTGCTATCAAAAGGCCTTTTGAAAAAGAGAACCTTGGGCTTAAGGTAACAAGTATGCTATGGACTTAGTATCTAACATCCTACAAGTCAAAATGAAATTCCCTAATCTTAGGCCTCTTTGTTGTATGCCTAGGCCCAAAATGATGAGAATTTCATGGGCTTTGAAGGGAAGGCTACAATGTATTCTAGCTAGAGAGCTACTTCAAAACAAATGATGATAATGAAAATAAAGAGTCCAAAGATGATGAATACATTGTAAGCTCATATTTGAGACAAAGGGTTGAAAAACTCTTAAGTACATTCTAATGAAAGCCAACGAGATTAAGATGAGAGCATTATTGTAAATGGACTGAGGCCTAATGAAACAAGAGGTAAGATCCATGAGAGGAAAGGGAATGATTTTGTGATTGGGCCTTCACTAAAATGGACTTAAAGACTTTCTAAGAACATCTAAAGTTAATAAGAACCGTTCAATTAGGACATGGACTTAATAAAGATGGGACTTCTTTTTATGCACCATTGCACCACCATGATTAAGAAAGCATGTCCCCACTCCTATTTCGGTCCTAGAGAGACACGGAAGGCGCTTGGTCAAGATTGAGGACATACATCAAGAAGAAGTATTACAAGAAGGAGAATCATCTCAAGTAACAATGGCTGTTCCAATTAATGATGAGACTGCACAAAAGATATTCAAGGCAATGGAAGAGCAAAGCGATGTTCTCAAGAAAATGGGAGGGCATCTTACTAGGCTAGAGGTGGCTAGGCTCAAAAAGACCGCACATATGGAGATTCATGATGATGAAGAAGGGGAAGGTTGGGATTAAAGAGATAAGGCCAATTATAAAAGGAATGAGCAATTTGAGAAGCTCACCGTAGATACCGTGACTATGAAAAAAAAAGATAGAGAAAATGCAACTAGCCTTTTGCAAGGCCTAAGGGATGGATGATTGTCTCTATAGCATAGGGGGAATAAGTTCAAAAACTCTCATTGCATTACCTCCAAAGTTCAAGATTTCTGATGTGGAAAAGTTTGATGGGATTGGAGACCCAAGCAACATATTAGGAGGTATTTAAGCATTGTTGAAATGAAAGGATTGGATGAGAAACAAAATTTGCATGAATTTCCTCTCTCACTCATGGGAGGTGCATTAAGGTGGTACTATAGCTTAGATCCAAACAAGACCAAGGTGTGGAATAAGCTAGTGGAGTTATTCATAGATTAATTCATCTTTAACACTGTGATTGATGTGACTCTAAGGGACTTGGAGACCACTAAGCAAGGAGTAAGGGAGACATTCTTCGAATATATGACAAGGTGGAAGGGAAAGGCGTCTAGGATGGTTAATAGGCCAAATGAGAAAGACCAGATCAACATGATTATCAAGAATTTGCTTCTAGCATATAATAGTACGTTCCTATCATCGCCTATTAGTTCTTTTGGGAAATTGTGTGATTGTGGAACTAGGATAGAAGATGCCGTCAATAATGGGCAATTGGAGAAAGGTGAGAGCAAACATCCAATCAAGAAGACATATGGGGGAGGAGTAAATGTAAGTGCCATTATACCTCAACAAACCTTAGCCTACCCAAGCTTCACAAAGAAAGGCTGCCGAGAATTTTCCAACTAGAAATGACCCTCACCCAAGCATATGAGAACCTAACTTTCAAAGGATTTATCAAACCTCTAGACCCCACACCTATGCCCAATCATGTATCTCCTACTTGGAACCTCAATGAATATTGCCACTTTCATCAAAAATTCAACCATAAAACCGACAATTGTTTCCACCTCAAACACAAAATACAAGACCTCATAAACAATAGAACTCTCCCAAATCCCAACATCATTACTAAGCCTAACATTAGGAAGAACCCCTTGCCAGATTATCACTAAGCTCCTCCGTATCAGAATTGGGTGCAAATAGATGAGATTGAATGGGATTTTTCGAAGTTGATAGAAATCGAAAAGGTTAATGCGGTAGAAGTCCAAGGGATATGGGATGATGAGGATGAGATTTTAAAGAATGTGATGGCTGTGTAGGGGATACTCCCCAAAGGAATAACCAAATTAAAGAAAAGAGTCATAGAGGACAATGTGTCAAACATTACTAGGAGTGGCAAGCACTGCCAGCCATCTTTTTTGGAGAGGGATCATCTTGGTAAGGACATAGGAGAAGGGTCCAAGCCCACATAACCTAAAGGGAAGGAAGAGAAAGAGGAAGAAGATAGAGTTTTGTGCAATTGAAGAAAACTCAAGCTCATGTATCTGTATGGGGCTTGCTAATGGCTTCTCATAAGCATCGTAGTGGTCTCTTCGATGCTTTAAGTGGAAATGAAATACCCATAGAAACTATTTCACAAGAACCGCTATCTCTCATAAGAGTTGAAGCCTCATCTCATTGCATCCTTGCCTTTTCCAATGAAAAACTTGAAGGAGCCACTTACACTAGGTCATTACAAATCACCATTGAATGCATGGGTTCCAAGGTTCCAATGGTGCTTATTGATAATGGGTTCACATTGAATGTATGCCCTTTTAGGACCGCTCTCACCATTGGGCTAGATGTGGAGACAATTATCCCCTCTCCTTTGACTGTTAGAGTATATGACAATACTTTAAGGAAGGTTATGGGAACTTTCAAATCTCCTTGCAAGATTGGCCCATTGGAGACGATTGTGGAATTCCATGTGATGGACATCACTCCTAACTACAACCTTCTCTAGCATGGCTTCATCCTATTGGAGCTATTCCTTCTTCTCTACATGAAAAGATGAAAATCCCATGGAAGGAAGGTATCGCTAGAGTAATTAGTGATGGCGAAATCCTAGCTCTTGTTTATTGACTTGAAGAGGGAGGAAGTGAGCTTCAAAGTGGCTTTGAGTTTGTGAACATGGCTGACTATGGATTAAAGGATGAAAGGTATACTACGAATTTGCTCCTGTATTGTAGCCATGAGGGGATTGCAATGATGAAGAATATGGGGTATATGCCTAGTGTAGGTCTTAGAAAGGAAGTAAAAGGGGTGGTTGAATTCCCTAATTTTAAGACTCTACTGACCAAGGAGGGTTTAGGATTCTTTAAAGGCTGTGATGGAATCAAAAAGAACCTTGGTACCCTTAGTGGAAACTTTGTAAAGGAGGGGGGATACTTTCCCTTTTATGGCTTTCCCGAGATTTAGGTGGACAAGGACAAAAAATTGAATCCCGACTAGGAGATATTCTTCAATTAGAAGCTCACTTTCAAGGAAAAGCCTATTGTGGTGATCAAGGAAGTTCAAGAGAAGGTACATTGGGTGGACTACATGGATGCTAAAGCAATTGAGACTATGCTAAACATGGAGGGGGATGTGCTTGCCATCACCATGGAAGAACCAAGTGATCCTTTTGCCATCATCATGCTTACTGTGGGGCATCCTAATAACTAGACTTGGGTTGGATATTCTAACAATGTGGGAATGAAATTTTGTAATACAAGTTCTGATGTACTTTTCAACATTTTCAATAAGATAAATTCTAATTTGGCTTATTTTGATGTGTCCCATGATATTGAAATTCTGCACTTAAAGGATTCTAATGAATTTGAAAGTAAAATTAATAAACAATTAGAAAAGAAAATTAAACCTATGGAACCAACTTTTGAAATTCTTAATTTGGGCCATAATGAGAATTCACACATAATTAAAATTGGCTTAACCCTAGATGAAAAAGAAAGGAAAGATCCCAAAGAGTTTCTCACAAAATTTCAAGAAATGTTTGCATGGTCCTATGAAGATATGTTTGGTATTGATCCCAAGATAGCTCAACACCACATTGATACCCATGCTCACATGGTACCCGTTAAGAAAAATTTGAAGTGTATAAGAATTGGATGGCTTCTAAAGATCAAAGAAAAGGTCACAAAGCAATTGAAAGTGGGGTTCATCAAACCCGTGCACCAAGCTGAATGGATAGCCAATGTTGTGCCCATACCAAAGAAGGATGGGAAAGTAAGAATGTGCATGGATTTTAGGGATTTAAATAAAGCTTGCCCTAAGGATGATTTTCTTTTTCCCCACATAGATGTCCTAGTGGATAATATGGCCGGTAATGCTTTGATGTCTTTCATGGATGGTTTCTTAAGATATAACCAAATCAAGATGGCTCTTAGGGATATGACTAAGACTACCTTCACCATAGAATGGAGAATCTATTGTTACACCGTGATGCTGTTTAGACTCAAGAATGCGGGCGCAACCTATCAAAGGATGGCCACAACTTTGATACACAACATGATGCACAATAAGGTAGAGGTATATGTTGATGACATAATTGTAAAATCCAAGGATAGAGAAGGTCACATCTTTAAATTGAGGAAGTTCTTCAAGAGGATCAAAGAGTATAGACTAAGACTGAATCTGAAAAAATGACCCTTTGAGGTAACCACAGGGAAATTTTTAGGCTTTTTAGTAAGCAATAGGGTGATCGAGGTTGACCCATTAAAGATCAAAGCCATATTGGAGATGCCTCCACCCAAGAGCAAGAAGGAGATAATGGGATTCTTAGGTCGATTATAATACATCAGCCAATTTATTGCCAAACTCACCTCCACTTGTGAGCCCATCTTCAAGCTCCTAAGAAAAAATGAACCCCATGCATGGAATGTTGAATGCCAAACTGCCTTTGAACTTATCAAGGAATACCTTCTCCATCCACCCATCCTAGTGCCCCCAAGGCATGGAAAAGTCATGTTTTGCACTCGTGTGGGCTGTGCAGAAACTAAGACACATCATTCTACCATTCCAAATATGGATAGTAGCTAGAATGGACCCATTGAAGTATTTGTTTGAGAAGCCTGCCTTAAGTGGAAGGTTATCGAGATGGTTGATCCTGTTGGTAGAATTCAATTTCAAGTATGTGGCTAGGAAAACCATGAAAGGAAGTGTCGTGTCAGATTTTTGTGCCGAGAACTCTATATAAAGAAAGGATGGTAGAGAGGATTTTCTAGTTGAGGATATTTTGGACATTAAACTAAGGCATGGAAAATGTACTTTGACAGAGTTGTGAACCAATATGGGAATGGGATAGGAGTACTTTTGATCACCCCCGATGGATCTCATGTGCCTTTGGCAATCAAGTTGAACTTTGGGGCCACAATAACATGGCAAAATATGAAGCTTGTATTGCAGGAATGGAAGCTCTTCAAGAGTTAGGGGTAAAAGAAGCAGAGGTCTTTGGAGATTCAACTTTAGTTAGAGCCAAAACACATAAATTATAGAAAGTAAAGGAAGAACATTTGAAGCCTTATCAACAGTATTTAGAGGATTTAACCAAAACCTTTGACAATATTGAATACATTATCATCCCTAGAGCTCAAAATCAATTTGCAGATGCCTTGGCTACCTTAGCCTCCATGGTTGAAATACCTTAGAGATTGAATAGAGTTATGAATTGATACACAAAGGGAAAGGTGAGTCTTCAGTCTTGACTATAGAAGAAGAATGGGTTCCTTAGTATTATGACATCATAAAATTCATGGAATTGGTAGTGTATCTGGATCAAGGTTGTCAAAATCGGGATCCTACGTAGGATCGTTGGAGGTAGGTAAGATCGTGGATCGTAGGATCGAATCGTGGATCGTAAGATCCTACCTATTTTCAGATTTTAAGCAAAAATCCTATTGATAATGACTTTGTATGTTATATAATCACTTAAAATATGAATTCATCCATTAAAAAACAAAAATTGCATCATAAAATGTAATTTACACGCACTACATTGTTCTTATGTTATTCTAACGAAACAAAATATATTTAACTTTTGACATAATATATCTAAAAAGTTCAATACATGTTTAATTAGCAACTAAGTACCAAAATATTATTTACACATATGGAAAATGTTTTCCAAATTCTAAGTTCCAAATCCAAAATAAGTTAGGCTAGTTAGCATATAAAAACTAGCTAACTACAAATTTACAATATGTAATTCAAAAAGAGAATTCTCAATCTAAGGTAAACTAGCTAATTACAAATATAAAATCCAAAAGAGAATTCCCATTCTAAAGTTCTTCTAATCTAGTCACTATCATTGTCATATCTCATTTCATCATCTATATCCTTCCTAGTATCAACATCCATGGTGTAATCATCGAAATCCCTAACTCTCTCAAATCCAGGTGGGGGCCGATCACTATCATCATCATTAGAACCATCATCATTCTCATGAAATTCATCACTAACATCATGAACTAGCACACTTTTTCCTTTGGCAGCAACTCTTGAAACCTCATCATCACCTAACATTGATAACCAAAATATACAAATTTTTTTGATAAGTAAAGTATACAAATGTAAATTAGTGATTAGTGGTCACACATTCAAACTATACATTGATAACTTGTATAAATATTAGCTATAAAGGAAGGCTTTAAAGTTATAAATTAATACCTTCATTGTCTTCATCAAAATCTGCACTATCATTTTCTGAATCTACAGAATCTGCTGCTAACCACTCATCATCAGAAGACAAATTCTCCAAACCAATTTCTTCTTTTGTACTCAATGGTTTAGCTCTTTTTTGTTTTATCTTCAAGTTGTACATAACGAAGACCAAGTCATTCATTTTTTTCTGGTGTAAGCGATTTCTCCTTTTTGAATGTACCTATAGTTGTAATAATTTTAATTGAGAATTCTCAAACACAGGGGAGGGGGGAAGAAACAAACTTTTACTAAGAAAGAAAATGGAAAACCATCTTGTCATAATATACCAAAGTCATTTGGTCTTACCATTTCAAACGCACTCCAATTTCTTTCACAACCAGATGAGCTACATGTTAAGCTCAATATTCTTATAGCAAATTTTTTCAATTCAGGACAGTCATCTCCATATGAGTCCCACCATTCAGCTGATACATATATGAATTATAATATCTTAGTCTTAAGAATAAAATTTACAATTAATAAAGATGAATTTGAATGTAAAACAAAAAACAAAAAACAAAATTGTTACCTGGCTGTTTAGTATCTCTGGCTAGTATGGCAGCTTCAATACCAAAGAGTCCCTTTGCTTGTTTGAATTTTTCAAGTTGCATATCTATCTTTTTCCTATCACTAACTTCTGGAACCATTCGTTGAAGACACGTATATAGTCCTAATTTAATATCTGAACCCGGATCAAAAGAAGGATCATAATGAATAGAAGGGTTCAAATAGTATCCCGCAGCATGCAAAGGCCTATGAAGTTGCATTTCCCATCGATCATCAATAATATCCCATATCTCTTTGTAACTACAATTTAAAACAGTGGATATTATATTAAAAAAAAAGAATATATATTTAATAAGCTAATGAATTAAAAACAAATGTAAATTTAAGGAAGATATAAATAAAATGGTTACCTCTTTTGAACATTATTGAAATTTTTCTGTATTTCTTCTTTTGCTTTTTCCATTTCTTGAAAAATGAATCCCATTGGAGGTGTATCAGAATCAACCAGGCGAAGCACCTTTAAAAGGGGTATTGCGGCCTTCAAGCATTTGACAACAAGTCGCCAAAAGCCATTGTTATCCATAACTATGGCATGAATTCTTTTCCCTTCTTTTGTTTTTGCAAATTTACTACACCTCCATTGTTCAGAAGAAAACATTGCCATCAATTCTCCTTTGAACTCATTAAGGCATGACAATGTCAAATATGATGTTGCAAATCTAGTGGCAGCAGGTCTAATCAATTCCCTCCCTTTAGTGAAATCCCTCAACCAATTTAAAAGCATAGCTCTAGAATATATGAACGTTGTAATCTTCTTCCCCTTTGCAATTGTGTACTTATGGTCCTTAATCTTTTTTTCAAAATCCTCAAGTATCAAATCCAAGCAATGGGCAGCACATGGAGTCCAAAACAGGCACTTTCTCTTCTGCATCAACATCTCTCCAGCTAGTTTGTAGTTAGCAGCATTGTCAGTCACCAATTGCACAACATTCTCCTCTCCAACCCTATCGACAACTTCATCTAACATTTGACAAACTTTTTCAGCTGTTTTAGATATGTTAGATGTGTCTATAGAGTATAGGAAAATGGTTCCTTTGGGACTATTCACCAAAAAATTACAAATGGATCTCCTTTTCTTATCAGACCAGCCATCAGACATAATTGAACAACCTGTTTTTTTCCATTCAACCTTATATTCTTCAAGCATTTTTTGTGTAAAATCTACCTCTTTCTTCAAGCATGTCTCCCTAATCTCATGATAGGAAGGAGGCTTGAGGCCAATCCCAAATCTTGAAATCATATCAATCATTTGCAGAAACTCCGGATTTTTGACACAATTAAAAGGGATGGCACTAGTGTAGAAGAATCTAGCAATTTGTTGGATCACTAGATCACGTTCTCCTTTTTTAAACACACGATTCATTGTTACTTGCTTATTTTTTGTAACAAACTTATCCATGGAGCCTATGTGTTTGCCCCTCCCTTTTGATGAATGTAGTTGTTGTACTTCAACTAATTCATCATCATTGCCATCATCCTCTTCTTCTATAGTATACCACCTTTTCTTTTTTATAGATGCTTCAAATTGGGCATACAAAAGAGTCGCAAATTTTTCCCTCACATTTTCTGGCACACTAGGACAAGCTGAAACATTTTTCCTAGTCCCAGCTAAATGATGCTTCAGCCTATATATACCCCCACTATGAATTTCTTTGCAATAATTACATTGAACTTGCCTTGAACCTACTTCAACACCATGTTCCCATCCCAAGTCAGACCTATTTCCTGGTGCATTTTTTCACTTAATTTTCTTTCTAGCCAAATTAGACATTGTATATTTGTACTAGAGCTGCAAAAAAAGACACCAAGATACAGAGCATGCTCAAAAAAATCACACAGAAAATTCATCAAACAGGTTATGTGCAATTCTAAACTACTAATTGTGTTTACTAATATTTCTCAAAGAATCAAATACTAAAGACTCTGTTTCTTAATTTTTCAAATTTTACTTAATTTAGTTAACAAAATAGAAAAATAAAAACATAAACACAACACAACACAACAATCTGGAATCAAGCTATCAAAGTGCAAATAAATGATAAACTACTAACTTAATAAGTACTAACTACCAAAAAAGATTACCAGAAAGCTTAAAGGCAGCAATGGCGCGCGGGACAGAGCTGCTGCGTTCTGGATCGTTTGACAGAGAACTGAGCAGGTGCGACCGTGCGGGACTGAGGTGCTGGTTTTTGAATGCTTCTAAATACTTAAGAAAGATTGAGAGCAGCAATAGTTCACCATTGAGAGGGTTGAGTGCTGGGTTTTTAACAGGGGAGTCGGACAACAGGGGAGTCGGACTGTGGAGGGCCTGGAGGCGTGCGGGAGGGAGCAGGACCAGCAGGTGCGTCGTGCGTGTTGAGTCTGTTGACTGCTGAAGCTTTTAAGTGTTTCTAAATATTTAGGTTTTGTTTGAAAACTTAACTTAAGTAGTATAGGTTTTTTTGGGATTTTATTTTGAGAGAGGGGTAATTTAGGACTTTAATTCATTGGGCTTGTGGGTATTGGACCTTTAGGTGGGCCGGGCATTATTTCATTGGACTTACCCAAATGACCCAAATGAATCCCATTTAAAAAAAAAAAAAAAAAAAAAAAAAAAAAAAGCCAAAAAAGCCTAACGGTAGGATCGGTAGGATCGGTAGGATCCCATACGATCCTACGATCCTATACGATCCTACACGATCCTACAAACGATCCTAACATTTTTGCGATCCTGCTACGATTTTAATCTTTTTGGTGAGGTGGGATCATAAAATCGTGCGATTTTACGATCCGGATCGCGATTTTGACAACCTTGATCTGGATGGTGGCGATAAGAGAGAATGTGGTTCAATTAGGATGATGGCTATGCAATATATCCTATGTGGAGGACAACTTTATTGGAGATCTTATGATGATATATACCTCCATTGCTTGAAGAAAGAAGAAGCTGAAAAAGTTATGGAAGAAGTTCATCAAGGGATTTGTGGTCCTCACATGAATGGGAGAATATTAACAAAAAAGATCCTAAGGATAGGGTACTATTGGAATATGATGGAGACTGATTGTGTAGACTTTGTGAAGAGTTTCCATGACTTCCAACATATGTAAATTTGAATCACGTGCCACCTAGTGAGCTATACAACATGACCTCTCTATGGCCTTTCTCAGTCTAGGGCATAGATGTAATTGGAAGAATAGACCCTAAGGTTATGAATGGACACGAGTACATCATAGTGGCAATTGACTACTTCACTAAGTGGGTAGAAACAGCCTCCTACTCCATATTAAAAGCCAAACATGTGGCTCGGTTCATAAAGAATAACATCATTTGCCAATACGGGGTACCACAAGAGATCATCTTAGATAATGGGTCTTACTTTGAGGGAGAGGTTCAAAGGATCATGGAGTTGTACAACATTGAGCATCATAAGTCTTCACCATACCGACCATAGATTAATGGGGCCGTAGAAGCCGCCAATAAGAACATCAAGAATATCCTAGCCAAGATAGTGGTGACATACAATGATTGGGGTGAAAAGCTTCTGTTTACCTTATGGGGTTACAAAACTTCTATCTGTGCATCGACTGGGGCAATCCCTTACTTTTTGGTCTATGAAAGTAAGGCGGTCCTTCCAATTGAGGTGAGGTACAGATACAATCTTTGAGAGTGCTAGTGGAAACCAAGGTCCAAGAGGATGATTGGATGAAAAAAAGATATGAGCAATTGGCTTTCATAGATAAGAAGAGAATTAGGGCACAATACCATTTGCAAGGGTACCAAAAGAAGATTGCTAGAGCATTTAACAAAAAAATGAAACCTAGAAACCTTAAAGAAGGGGACTTGTTCCTAAAAGTGCTTAGAGATGAAACTTAGGGCAGATGAAGCCAAGATAGTCTGGGCCTTTTATTATCAAGAAAAATCATGTCAAGAGGTGCTACAAGAATTACAGATTTGGATGGAAAAGAGATACTTCGCCCAATTAACAAGGACAGGCTCCGAATATATAACATTTGAAAGAAAAAAGCCTACTAGGTTGAAAACTTGAAAGGGCAGCCTAGGCAAAAATTAAGGCAAAAGAACCCCGCTAGATTGAAAACCCGAAAGGACGGTCTAGGAAAAAGATAGAGGAAAAGACCATGGGCATGGCAAAAATTCCTATAAGGACGTCATGGGCAAAAATTACATGGCATGGAAAAAAGAAAAGAAAAGAAAAAAAATGAGGAAAGAAAAATAATGACAATATGAAAAGATAATAAATGGATGATTCTCTTATTGCTCAAATTAAAGATAATAAACTATTTCCATATGGGATTTGGAACATTCCAATCCTTTATTAAATTTAAAAAGAAAAGACATGAGAATCATAAAGTGCAGAAAAGTAAAATTTGGGACATATCAAGGTGGTCAATTAGCCTTCTTTCTTTTGTTAGACCTATTGTAAGCTCTCTCATCTATATGAGCCCACTTCATGTTAGTCTCTAGCCATTTCTTGTACCCTAAAGTTGGATGAAGGAATTGAGGAAAGCATATGCCTTTGGTTACCATCCTTCATGACCAAGTCTCATAGATTTTGCCCAAGATCCTCTAAGTAAATGCCAAGGTATGGTAGGAACCATCATCACTAGGAGCTCGTTGACGGTCACCAAATTTCCTTGCAATACGACATATAGAGTAGTAAGAGCAACGGCGAAGCCCAACTAAAGGAACATAGTTACCCTTAAAGCTATAGTTGACCATGCCTAAAATACGCCACCAATCCACTACCCATTGGATATTTGAGACTTCAATACGCTTCATGAATTCAATGAACTCATCAAGATTCATCTCATGCACTTAGGCTTGTGGTCACGATAATGCTTGGGGAGGTATTGACTAGAAGGAACAGTGGGAGGATAAAGCAATTATACCCTCTCATATAGCCATATTTGAAAAAGAAAAGAGAGAAGAAGAGAAAAAGAAAGCATGTGTGAAAGAAAAAAAAGAGAGAGAGAGAAAGAAATATTTATGAATGCAAAGATGATATAAAGAGCCTCAATAGATTGAAAACCGAAAGGCATTCCATGCAAAAATTATAGGAATCTTGCTAGGTTGAGAATCTAGGAAAAAATTAGGGATTATACTCGAAGAAGGAGAGGGCTACCTGCAAAGAATTTTGCTTCCTTCCTATGAACTACATCCAAATCATTGAGAGTTTCAGCCAAGATCATGCCCATAGGGCTTCCCCTCCTCAAATTGCTTACCACCCAGTACATTCTTCAATCTATACAAATTGTCTCATGCACCAAGAAGTATCTTGCAGGAAGATACACACAGAAAGCATTGAGAGAATAAGTACATGACCTACCAGCCATGGGAATAGTCAATCGAGAGAAGTATGAAAAAACCGAGTGGATGTTCAACTTGTTAAACATATACCAATGCTACGCCGTATCAAGAGAAACCCCCAAAAGAGCTTGAACTAAGGCAATAAGATCCCCACCAATAGTAGGAAGAATGAAAGTGTTAACCTCAGGTTCACCCATGATTGCATTGAACTCTTCAATACTGGGGCATATTTCTACACCATTGAACTGAAAAACATGCCGAGTAGGAATCCAAAAGTTCGCAGCCACATGAAGAAGAGGTTCATCCAACTTGATTTAATGATATGGGAAGATGCAAGAGAGATCTCTACAGGGTAGAATTCTGTCATTGGAAAGCCTTAAGAGTTTTTTCTGAGCTTAGAATACGTTTGGTGAGGGCTTGGAGACCCCCAACGGCTATTTTACACTTAAATAAGGTGGCTCTGGCTTGCATCATGCGTACGCAGGGTTAAAGCTGCGCAAGCAAGGTCAAAACTTGCGCACGCTGGCACGCCTATGCGTATGCATAAAGGAAGGCAAAGCTGAATTCCTTTTCCTATTTGAAGTGTGATTACTCCACCAAGACTAAATCTATGATTCCTATAGCCTAAGGGACTACTTAAAGCACACTCAAGCTCAGATTTTTAAGCATCAAAGACCAAGGAAAGTAAAATTGCATGAGAGGAAGAACATGTATCCCCATGAGTTGTAAATTAAGTACATGTCTTAAATAAAAGAGAAGTGTAAAAATATATGCTAAGTAAATAAAATTAAAAAAAAAAAAGAAAAAGAAAAAATATGCTGTGTGTCTGTGTTGTGTCTGTCTGAACTGCAGGATCATTGGCAACGCCTCTTCCTCAGCTGTTAGATAGGAGTGGCCTCAGGACCATAGGCATAGACCGTCCAAGGTAAGTGAGGTAGGTCAACATGAGCACTAGTAGCATGGCTAGCTTGATATAGGTATCCCATTTAAACACCATCACGTGAAGCAATGCAAAGGAAAAATGGAAATGAATGAGAAGAGAAAGTACACATACCACAAAGGTGAGATAGGGCATTTGGCGAGTATTGTTGAACTTCTCATAATCCTACTTATTTGTAACCCGTTGGGCATAGGGAATGCCATTCCTCCACAATTGGTACTCAGCGTTAGTCACGGAAAGCGGGTTAAGCTTAAACACTAGAGGGTCCATCAAAATTTGTAGGGCATCCTCACCCACCAACTGCCAGCGTACCCTCTCTGCCAAGTATAGCGGCCTTAAGCCAGCACCCTCAAAAGGTTGGGTGATCCCAGAAGTGATAATGATGGTTGCCTCCAAGTTTGGGTCTGTAAAAGTAGGGACACCCACCTAAGGACTCCAAATGACCTATAACAGCACATAAGGTTACAAGAAGAACCTAAGAGAATGCAAGAGATAGTAACAAGGAAAAGTGAATGTCTAACTCACCTCCTTAGAAGAAAGGTTGTCGAAGTGAGTCCTAATCGAGGAGAAGCTCCTCAGATCCACCTCCGCTCCACGAGCGATAAGACCATACTTTATGGCCCAACGTTGAAAATAAAGAACACAGTTTACAAAATGACAGTTTCTAGGACATAAACACATTTTGCAAGATGAATGAGTACAATTTGCAAGATGAATGGGTACCATTTGCAAGATGACTGGGTACAATTTACAACATGAATGGGTATAGTTTGCAAGATGACTAGGTACAGTTTGCAAAATGAATAGATATGAATGTAGTTTGCAGGATGACAGTTTGCAAGACAAAGACATGAATACAGTTTGCAAGAACATGAGGTACAATTTTGTTAAGCCTAGGTGACATGTGGATGAACATAATTTACAAATGCATGGAGTACATTTGTAAGAAGCTACAAAGGAAAAAGTAGAATGGACTAACCTTAAGGAGCTTCCAAGGCCCCACTAACTGACAAAGATTCCTTTGGCTAAGAGTGTTGAGGGATGAGTACAAATAGGCGAGACATGCCTGGCCCTAGTTGGCCTCCTAGGCCCCCTCGAAGTCACGAAAGAGTGATAGCCACCTCAAGGACACTGTCTGCCCCCATTGGTAAAAGATAGGCCCCCAGGATGTACAGCAAAAATTCCTTAGCCATTCGGGCACAGTGCTTAGAAGTCACCTGTGGAAGGGGTCGGTAATCCGTCTCAATGTCAAAGTAGCAGTTGTATTCGTCGAGTACCTCTTCCCGAGAAACTCTATGCCCAGCTGCATGCTCAACTCACCCTTAAGATTGATGAGCACCCTATCAAACCTAAGGCCAATCATCTAATGAAAATCATGGGGAGTCACTGTTATCTCTTGGCTAGCAATATGGAAGGTGTAGGTAGTGTCCCAACACCTCTTAGCCATGCACTGCACTGAGATGGAACTAGTAGAGGCCTTTGGCAGCAAGCAGATAATAGGCTTGAAGGCCGTAACACATATGTAGCCCCTGGTCTCTTCAGTCATGATCCAATACTATGAAGCAACACGGTTGGTGCTACCTTTACCTGAGAAAGGGTGAAAATAGAGCATTAAAATGACGATCAGGTGACAAAATAAGTGAAAAAGGGGTTAAAATAGTCAAAATGGGGTTTATGAGTGCTAGTATGCATATGTGGACCTGCGTTTGCGTACACAGGGACTTCACACACATACGCGAGTTGGATCACGTGTCCATATAAACTGAAGAACATGGATGCGTATGCATGAAGAGAGCCTGCGTACGCATGAGTTAAGTATGCTTATGCATGAAAGAAGGTTATGTATATAAGTTGATATCCGCGTACACATAAGCACAAACAGAGAAGTGTTCTTCAACATTTTCAACCACCTTTAATCAAAACTTGTCCTAAACATGTTCCTACCCCTCCTAAAGTGTCTATCTTTCATCTCGACCCATCCTACAATGAAACCGAAGAATTTATATGTCCAAAAACATATTAAAATGGAAAATCAAAGCGAAACTCAAAAATGAGAAAAGTTTGGAAAACTCACCAATCCGATCTGTGCATTCTTTGAGAAATGATCATTTAGCTTGTGGGTCAAGGAGGGAGGGTTGTTCAACCTCACAGCCCCATTCTAGTGGGTAAGATTGAACACATCACCAAAAATCACGTAGGAGCTTTTCTTGGACTGGGGTGCCATGAAGTTTGAGAGAGAGAAAGAGTTTTGGATGAGAGAATTTGGGAGGAAAAGATCAGTTGTGAGGAAATGAGGGAAAGGTAGGGTTTTGTAGAGAAATTATTAAAGTTAGAGAGTTGAAGGGAATGTAAAGAGATGATGGAGATGAAGAAAAGAAAAAAGAAACGGTTAGTAACGATTGAGGAAAAATGAAGAGGCAGGAATGCATCTAATGGCTAAACTACACATAGTTTAGGCCCTCACTAAACTAAGTGTAGTTTGGTATTAAAAAAAAAATTCAAAATATCCCCAATGAGTTCCTAGAAGATAGGAAGTGCAAAAGAAAATTCAAGAATGCATCAAAAATGATAGAAATAACCTCATTTGGGTAAAAGACACAAAGACCCTCAAAGCATCCCCCAATGGGTTGAAAACATTAAGAACATCCTTCAGTGGATCAAAGATCTTCAACCAAATCCCTAATAAAGAATAGTATCACAGAAGGACTCCCTCAAGGGTCTAAGGCACAAAAACAACCCCCCTCAAGGGTTATGAAGAAAACTTCCCCATGGAGTTGATAAAACTCACTCGAGAGTGCAATATATGAAATATCCCTAGTAAGTCATGAAGGAGAAGAAGAAAAATTTTCCCGGTGGACTACCTATCATCAAAGACTTCTTCGTAGGTCAAAACCATCAAAGAATTCCCAGTAAGTCAAAGTCACCATTAAACTCCTCGGCGAGTTATCTTATTCCCAGTGGACCACCCACAATCCTTAACGAGCCTTTCCTCCCCAATGGATCGCCCACCATCAAAGACGTCCTCGTAGGTCAAGATCATCAAGAAGACTCCTCAATGAGTTACCACCAAACTTCTTAGAAAGTTATCTTCCCCAGTGAACAACATGCCAAGAAGACTCCCCTGTGGGTCACTAACACACTTCTCAGCAAATTATACTCCCTAGTGAGTCATTCACCTCCCCAGTGGATCTTTCACCATAGAGTCCCTCGTGAGTCGGAACACTAAGGCTATTTTTGCACATATCCTCTGGGAATTGAGCATGCAGGCACAAACCCCATACAAGTTAGAAGAGAAGAATATAGAAGTTATGCACATATCTTGAGGAAATTGAAATGCAGGCACAGTAGAAGAGGTAAAGATAAAGACAGAGACCAAGGTCACCTCGAGGCAAGAGCCTCACTAAAGCAGGTAGAGATAGAAATGGAGAAGACAAGTATTACCAGAGGCACAAACCACTCAGAGAAGTTTGAGGTAAAAGCCCCAGATGGACACCATAGATGTATCCTTTTAAGCTCGTAAGAGCACCTTGCTTGTTTGGTTAATGGTTGCGGCCGTTGGCCTTATTTTTTTTTTTCTTTTTAAGTGACTCTAAGATAGTGAGTCACTCGCCTTTTGCTTGCAATTGGTAAAACAGGTTCTGGGATAGTGAACCTGCTGTTGCTCGTTTCCTAAGCAACAATGGTGGGAATTCGGACATACAAATCCCATGCGACTCTGCGGAGTTACACCCTGCCCCATGTATGCATGTTATGTGCTGTGTGCGTGGGTTGGGCTCGAGCCGAACATTGAAAAAAAATCTTTTTTCTCTTATTCTTTTGATTTTGTTAGCAGATCTCGCAAATCAAAAGAGGGACATCTATAGATACTACATTTTGACCCCTTACAACTTGGGCCCCCCATTCCCCAATGATGCTGAAATTCTAAGATCTAAGGTTCATTTAGGGCCTAATCAGATTCTCAATTGACTTGAGAAATGTTGAAATGAAAAATATAACTTTTTATGAGCAAATAAATCTATTTTTGGAAAATAAAGGCCAAGGAAACTCTCGGCTTGCGTATGCATACACAGTATGCGTACGCAGGTCTGATGCATGCATATGCAAGCACGGACCTGCGTACACAGCTGGGGTTCCTGAAAGCTATGAAAAGCAAGTTTTCTGCATTTAAAGTTAAGGTTTAGAATGAATTTCACATCGTCTAGGAGCCGTTCCATACCCCATTTTCCAACTATATAAAGCCATACATTGTACCTTTTCAAAACACATGAAAAATCTCAAGGGAAAACACAAGATTCAGTAGAAATAGTGAATCAAAAAGGGAGTTTTTCACAAAACATCCTCAAGTCAATATTTTTTGATTGGGGCCTTTCTTGGCCTTGATCATTGAGTTTTAAGACTACTAATCACTTCTGCTTTAAAATCAAGCCTAGGAGCTTTTGTTTTGAGGTATTGAGTTCTAAACTCTTTTCTTTCATTTCTGCTTTAATCTTGTTTTTAATGTTGTTTTCTTGCTTTGTTTATGTTCTAATACGGTTGTTTAGTTTAGGTTTATATAGTTTTCATGTTTTACGGCATGTTAGGTTGTTATATTTATTGTTTTAAATCCTACTCTCTTTATGTTTTCTTGAGCTTCTAGGTTAAGGTTTTGGGGCATGTATGCGTATACATGCTTACTGCATGCGCACACATACATGAGGTATGTATAGGCATACAACTGGGTTGTGTACGTAGACCCTATGTATGTGTACACGTACTCAAGCCCAAAAACCCTAATTTGATTTTTCTTCTTTCGTTTCTTTGTTTCTCCTATATAATATGCTTTTTTTTTTCTTTTTTTTTCTTTTTTTTTTCTTTTTTTTTTTATGTTCATGAGTCTCTGTTAATCTATTTAATAACTTGTTTGCCTTTAACATGCTAGAAGAGGGTTTCTTTTTATTTCTTGCTTTAATGCCATGAACATGCATTCACATGGCCATCCATTGATGCATAGGTGCTAAGATGTAGTAAAGTAAGTGAGGTAAGTCATGCGTTTACATGAACATGCATTGGGTATATGTTCAATGATGAATATGAACATGTTTTCTTGGATGATTTGTCCTTGATACAATCATATGTTTATTTGGATCTTGGCATGTTTATGTTTCTGCCATGTATACTTGCTACTATGATTTTTTTGCTGCCTTAGATGTAATGGGAACATGCTAGGGTTTACGATGATAGATGTATATTAGGGTTTTGGAATGATTGATGTCATGTTGTGTACTTAGATGTATGCTAGTGTGTGTGAGAGTATAGAATGCAATGTTGAATGTGCCTTTGATAGGATTAAGATATAGGACACAATGACTGGAAGCCAACCCATGGGTCTAGTGGTTTTGGGTGCTTAACACCTTCCCAAAACCGTATCAAAACTCTGAACCCATACTCTGGTAGTAAGACTAAAGGGCACTATTAAATAATTCCTAGAGGTAATCTAGGTGGCAGCTCTAATCTTTTCTGCACCCCGGTCCACTTGGTCAAGGCATACTCCTCTCTCTTCATCCAATGAGGAAGGCCTCATGTTGCGCCCACACATACATCTATCACACATAGCATCACATTACATCCAAGGTAGAAACATGTATATATAAAATCAAGGTAGAAACATAGGTATCGTAAGATTTAAGCAAACATGTGATTGAATTTAAACATCTTCCCAACAAACATATTCATATTCATCATCAAAACATTTATTCCAAATGTATGTTCATATGAATGCATGACTTACCTCACTCCACCACAGCACCTATGCATCAATGCATGATCATTCATATGCATGTTTGAGGAAAAACAAGGAAATTATTAAAGGAACCCAAATCTAGCATGTGAAGAACAATAAAAAAAAAAAAAAAAAAAAAAAAAAACAAAGACTTACAAGCATAAAGAGGAGCAAGGCAGAGGCATATTATATAAGAGAAATAAAGAAACAAAAACAGAAAGGGTTGGATTAGGGTTTCTGGACATAAGTATGCGTGTGCATACATAGAGCATGCGTGCGCAGTTTAGTTGTATGCGTATGCATACTTTGAGTATGCGTGCACATGCGAAAGGCATGCATACGCATACTCACCCTAAACCTAACCCAGAAATGCAGAACATGGTAGAAGTAAAACTATAAATCTAACACCCTAATATGCTTTCAAACATAAGACAGAGAAAACCTAAACTTAAACAGACATGTTATAACACAAAAATAAGCAGTAGAAATAGAAATAAAGATCAAAACAAGGAGAAATAAAAGAAAAGAGGTAAGAAACTTTACACCTCAAAACAAAAGCTCCTTGGCTTGATTTTGGCCGTTCCCTTCAATAAAATCTATTCACAATCAAATAAAAAAGTGATTAGTAATCTTAAAACTCCAAGATCAAGGCCAAAAAAGGCTTTAATCAGAAAAATATAGACTTGAGGATGTTTTTTGAAAAACTCCCTCTTTGATTCACTATTTCTAGTGAATTTGATGTTTTACCTTAGGATTTGCTGTGTGTTTTTGAAAGCTACTATGTATGGCTTTATATAGTGAGAAAATGAGGGTTTGGAATGGCTCCTAGATGATGTGAGATTCATTCCAAAATTCACCTTTAATACATAAAAACTTACCTTTCTTAGTTTTTGGAATCCTAACATACGTATTCATGCCCGTGTATGTGTACGCATGCATAAAGCATGCGTACACAGAGGTTGAGCATGTGTGTGCATACGCATGTGTGCGTATGCATGCCCTAGTGTTTTCATAGTCTTTATTTTCCAAAAATAGCTTATTTTATTCATAAAAAGAGTTATATTTTTCCTAAAACATTTTCTTCAAGTTAATTCCAATCTGATTAGGCCCTAAACCAACCTTGGGCTTTAGAATTTCAACATCATTGGGGATCGACAGCCCAAGTTGTAAGAGGTAGAAATGTGGTGTCTACACCCCTCTTTATGGTGGGTTGATTCCATAGGATTTCTCCCTTTTACCCTTAGGGCTTCACCAACTAGTTTTGGTTTGTTGTGGGCATCCCTTTGAAGATTGCCCACCAACCCATTGGTTGCCTGACCATTACCACCACTAGGTGAACCTAGTGCATTCTCTTTCTTCTACTACTCATTCCTTGACAAAATCCTTCTTTGTTTGATCTTGCTCTCTGCCTTTCCCTTCTTGCCTCAATGGATAAGGACTTGGGTTTTTCACTACCTACCTCTATGGCATGCATCGGGTGGCCCTAGCTGTCTACTACTTCTTTTGGGCAAAATACCATCCTGGCAAGGCAACCCAAAACAAACTATTTTTCCCCTACCACCAAACCACACCCTCTGAACCCCTTGACCACGGGTCCAACTCTCTTGTATTGGCTAGGTACAAGTTAGTGGTGCTTTGGCCCTTGTGTGCTTACTCCACTATCCTTTGTATTTGTTTCCTTTTGTTCCCATGTTGTTTCTGCCATGGCAGACTAGCCTTTTTTCGTTTTGCTGTGTGTCTATTCTGCTCATGTTTATCTTCTGTTTTTGGGTTTGCCTTATTTCTTTTCATCCCCTTATGGGCTTGCATGTTTGCTTAGCATAAGTTCTTGCCAAACCGATTCGTTGGGCTTTTGATCTTCTTTCTTATTTCTTCATAACTCATTGGTTTGCACGTTATTCCTAATTTTTACCTCTTACCGTGGTCATGGGCCTGTTGGTCCATTGGTCTTAACTTCTTCCTTTGGGCTCTCATAGCCCATTTACTTTACTTTTACCTCTTATTGTGCCCAAGGGCCTGCTGGCTATCACTTCTTGCTATGTTGGCCCATTGGGCTTTTACCTCTTTTCTTGGATTTTCATAGCCCATTTACTTTACTTTTACCTCTCGTTGTGCCAATGGGCCTACTAGCTGTCACTTCGTGCCACATTGGTCCATTGGGCTTTTATCTCTTTTCTTGGACTTTCATAGCCCATTTACTTTACTCTTAGCTCTTGTTGTGCCCATGGGCTTGCTAGCTGTCACTTCCTGCCACATTGGCCTATTAGGGTTTTACCTCTGTTCTTGGACTTTCATAGCCCATTTACTTCTATCATGTTTCTTTCATTTTTTTCGCCTTCATCTTCCTTCACTATTGGGTTTTTTCTACTATTAGGCCTTTTGTCAAAAATAGGTATCAACAATTGGTAATTTGACAATAACTTAAATCAAAGTCAGTTGTTAAATAATTTTAAAAAAACTTTAAAACTAATGAAAAAACAATCACTTTGTTCGTTCATCTCATTGTCACAGTCATTGTTGAAATCTGAATAGGTATGGATTTTTTGTAACTCTAAGAAAATTTCTCGTTGGAAAGCCATAACTCGCTATGTGGAAAAGAAGACTGGTTGGTAGCTATGGTGATGGTAAGTGAAAATGGCAGCGTATCATTGTGAGAACTCTCTGGAATTCAATCTTACCCGGGGGGGGGGGGGGGAAGAGAGAAAGAGAGGAAAATGAAATACCCAGATTAATTAGATTTATTTTTACCAAATTTTAAATTTCTAATGGAATTTAACTTTTGAGATGCAGGTGTTTAAAATTTAAACATAACTTTGCCTCTTTGGTTAGTTTTCAGATTAACCAGAGTTAGTTTTTTTTGGTTAAATCTGACATCAGCCAATTTAAACACATGGCAACAGATTATTGGTTGGAAGGACTAGGGAGAACCGCATTAGCTGTCCTCTTGTAGGTTCTGATAATTTCTCCCAAAGTTGAATAAACAGTGAATTCATTCATAACAATGACAACATAGTTTGCAAAGATCTTGATCATTGATGGCCACTAGAAGCGGGTTGGGTAGATTTTGAGTTGGGTCATAAATGAAATGGGCTTATAATTACCCATTTACTTATTTATTATTCATTTTAAAAAAAATTAAATACCCATTATTCACCGTACCCATTTAATCTACAATTGATCCCTTTAACCAATTATAAAATTCATATTTAGTAGATAAAAAATAATAATAATAATCACCCGTGCAAAATTTTATCACCCATACTATGCAAATTGTTTGAGTTTTTTCTTTTTTCTCAACAAAACTATTTTCACCTTTCCCTCAAAACAACTAGAGCTAAGAGAACAAAAATAGAACTCTAAAATTGAATCTAACTTTTCTTGGCAACTAAATAGAGGATAAGTAAAAAGTACAAATTAAATCATGAGAATTGAGGAATCATTATAGAGTCTATTCATCTTGATCTAAAATTTGCAAATCACATGAAATTTTCAACAAAAAAAAAATTCAAATTTCCCCATAAAATATTTTCCCTCAAAACAAATTTTGTGCCCTAAAATAGAGAAAATTAGCAAATACACAACAACTAAATTTAACCTAACTTTTTTTTCCCCTTTCCCCTTAACTTTTCTCAACAACCAAACATAGGATTAGTAAAAAATTAAGGAAAATATAGAGTAATTACAAATTGGTTAGGCGGATTCAAGTGGATGAGATCCATGGTTTTGACATCATGGAGTTTGAATCAGAGGACATCATTTTGGATCCCTCCAATGTTGCTTTTGACGTCATGGAATCTGAATCATAGTCCATTGGTGTTGCTTTCAATTTTCAATATATGATTTCGTTCTTTCTGTGTGAGTGAGTGAGGCTTTGTGGTGTGTTCGACAAGAGAGAGAGAGGGAGAGAGAGAGAGAGAGAAGTTTAGATTTTGTCTCATTTAGGCGTTAAGAAAATGAAGGAGAAAATTTTCTCTTTGTTAGATGCAAGAAATGGCAGCTAGTTAGCTTGTTAAGGTTTTATCATAGCTTCTTCCTTTTTTAATATTTATTTTTATTTATGTGTTAAAATTTAAATTTTAGATGGGTCCTTAGGGTACCCAGTGGGTTTACCTATTAAGATTCATTTAATTAAATTACCCATTTGGGTCTTGATAGGGACATTTTTTACAAAATTAATGCCTATGTAAGCTGACGACCTTGTAGAGCCGTCGGCTCTGTAAAGGAAGATGGACCCTTCAAGGGATGAGTGTCTCTCTCTTCAGGGACTGACGAGTGCGACCCCTGCACTAACTAATGGAGACCTTTGAAGAAATAGACGACCTTAGACCAACGAAAGAAAAAGCCAACGGGTCTAGCGTGGCCTTTCATGATCCTCACGATTACTCATATAAGGAAATATCTTGCATAACACCCATGAAAACCCACTATTGATCCATATCCTCCTCATATGGAAAGACACCATAAAATCTTGGAAACCCTAAGTATCAAATCTCCCCTACTAGGAAAGTTCCCTACTTTGAAGGGATCTTGATTTGCTACTCACCACTATATAAACACAAGACCTTCTCATTTCTCTGGGACACAGAAAAACTCTAGTTCTCTCAATATAGAGTTCTTAGAGGTTTCTCATTCACTAACTTGACATTTGAAGGTTTTTCGGCCTGCCACACCGGTGCCTTTGTTTTGGTTCTTTCATTCTTATTCCATAGGTAACCATTGTTAGGATTTGTGCCCTTAAATCCTATTGTATGATGTTATATATGACATTGTGTATGACTTAATGTTTTGATTAATAAATTTGTTTTATTATTATCTAAAATAATGGTAACATGAATACTTGGACATTATCATATAGTCCATGAGATGCATAGTATATGATTTATGTGATTTATATCATATAGTCCATGAGATGCATAGTATGTGATTTATGTGATTTAGTCACAGAAGATATAAGTCACAAGTTCTTTGTAAACTCAAAATTTTAGTTTATAGTGGGCATTTCATCTACGAAGACTATAACATATCAACTAAGATGATTTGTCTTGATCATGGAAGTGGAGACTTCTAGTTGATATGTTGATATGTTTTAAGAGTTAAGACATATTGAACTGGATCGTTGTGAGATTTATTATTCTCCTAATGATTGTCAAATGAATAATAAATCTCATAACTTCTATTTACATGAACTCTTAATTTTGAGAGAATAATGGACCTGATCATGAAGTTAGGTTGCTTTGATATATCAGGAATTGAGATCTAAAGTCACAATCAAAATCTCAGTATGTTAGGCAGCCACATTTAGTGTTGATGGAACATATATTATTCAGAATGTTAGGCCTAAATACTTTAATAAGGGTTACTAAAGTATATATTTATGAACTTAGATTTCATAAATATATGATGAATAACTTAAAGGATTAAACTGAGTACTCAAGGATTAAGATATAGTAATCTTCAAAGTAGCAGTTTACATTTATAACTTTGTATTACTATGAATATTTTATGAAGGGGTTGTATGTATAATAGAGTCTTGGAATATAATTTATTAATAAGGCCTAAAGTGCAATTATATTTATATAGTGGTATCTAACACTATATATAATAGCATAAGCCTTTAAGGAGGCGCTGCCACGTTAGGAAAAAAGGCCCCTTAAAATGCTGCCACGTATACACTTTTAAAGGTCAAAATGCCCTATAGTTACACCGCTTGAGGGCCTCAAATTAATCCATACGTTTACTGTGTTTTCCACACGGTCTAAAACAAAACACAATTAAATTGAAAGACAAAGAGAGCCCGAGAAACAGAGTGAATATGAGAAACAAAGAGACATGGTTTAAAATATCAGGAGGTGGCTTCATTCACTCAAACGCACACCTACAGAAAGCCATCAACACCGTTACCATTAGATTGAGAGATACGGAGATAGAGAGACAGTCCATAAGGCGCACAGGAGTAGAGATTAAGGAAGAGAAAACTAAGTGCCATTAACACGTTACCATCAGATCGTCGGAACTACCATTGGTAAGGGTTTTTTTTTTTTTTTCCTTTCTTTCTTAGATCTGGGTATGAGATTGGTTGGATTGAATTTATTAGGGTATTTGGATTACACTAGGTTTTGATTTTTTTTTTTTTTGGGTTTTTCACTGTAAAGAAACGGGATTTTTTTTTTTTAAGATTACAGAAATCACTAAAAAAATATTGGTTTTAGTTTGGGTACTTCTGTTTCTAATCTTAACCAAATCTTTGGGATTAAATAAGTATAGGATTGAACGTTGCATTGATATTTATTTTAGGTTTTTTTGCCGTATACCCATAATCAGTAAAGTTTTTGTTTTTGTTTTTGTTTTTTTTCATTTTCTTTTTCAAATCTAGGGATTGAATATGATTTAGGTTTGAATTTTTTGGTTGGATTGCTTTAGATTTAGTTATTTGAGTTAAAAACTTAAAATGCAATCAAAACTCGAAAGGCTTGAGATATAGAGATATGAGAGACAGAGGTCATAGGGCACCAATATGTAAGGCTGGCCATAACCATCAGTTTTTACTCTACCATCCATTCCATTGCCAGACTTAGACCACCGGAACCACAATCGCAAAGAGAAATAGTTCATAAGGGCACATCAGAATGACAGAGACTTAAAGTTCTAAGGAAAAAAAAAATCCGTTCTAATTCTTATTATTGAGATTTGTATATTCCTTTTTTTGTTATTGCTATTGTGATCTTCTTTCTTTCCTCTTATTCTCTTAATTCTATTTGGTTTTTCTTTTCTTTCTTCTTACTTTTTTTTTTGTTTGGTCTGCAACCATTCTATGGCAGTTTCTGTTGAAAGTTAGAATTGCAGTTGCTGTTAAAAACTGTTTCAATATCAAACAGGAAAAATTTGGGGCTTTTAGAATAATGACTTAGAGATTTGAGATTTTAAAGTAGAGAAAGAAAAATCAGTCTTCACACACAGTCAAATTGCCGAAATAGTTACCTGTAAAGTTCTGCTTTTAATTTTTAAAATCTTTGAAATACTTTGGTTTGATGGGAGCACATTGCATTAGAAGAAATTTTTGAAGAACGAGGTGGATTTTTAACAGAAAATGCTAAAGCCCAACTGAAGATTTTTGGCAAAAACAAGTTTGAAGAGAAGCCAAGAAGCACCACAGTTTTGAAATTTTCTAATTTGCATTTTTTTTTTCATAGAATAATCTTCATGAGTTCATGATTTGTTTTGGAAGCGATTTGAAGATTTAATTGCACTAACTAGCTTGGCTCTCGATTAAAATTTATCTTTATACTATTATAAGCAACAACGTGTGCTAATTAAAAAGTAAGAGTATGGTGTTTTGTCATTTGATAAATTGCCTTGAATGTGTAGATTGTAAGGTTGAATTTATTCAACCATCTAATTGGCTTTATTCCGTGCCAAATTTACTTGTAATTCAGCATTTAGTAACCCTGTATTTAGGTGGGTTTGTTGTAAGGGTAGTGAGTGAGATAGAGTGAAGATTGCTCAAGAGTGTGCAAGAAAATAGAGACTCGCGGCTGGGACTCGCGGGTGACTCGCGGCTGCAAGCCGCCAGGAGCAGCACACGTGCCAAGCATGCTGGAAGATGAACAGTCATGCTAGCTGGAGCACTACATGAGAAAACAGGACAACTGGCCATACGGTTAACTCGCGACTGGATCTCGCGACTTAGTCAAGCCGCGAGGTCAAGCCGTGAGCCACCCCTGTTTTGTAAAACCTGACGTTTCACATTCCTCTCCCACTCCAGTATAAATACCCCTTTTACCCACGATTGAAAGAGAGCTTCCAGAGAGAATTTTGAGAGAGAAACCCTAAAGAAAAACAAGATTGTTTCACCCACAATCTATACCTTAGAGTCTCTTCAAATTCCCCTACTCTCTTCCTCTCCATTGTCAAATACTTGAGAGGCATTATACCAAACCTGGTTCTCACCATCATCATCACTGTGAGACAGTTGTTTGGATTTCTGGGAAGCAGTTAGGAAGGAACCAATCTTCATTGGTTGATGCTACGGTCTAGTAGTGGAATCCGAGAAGCTAGAAAAGAAAAAGGTTCGGCGCAACCTCGTTGGAGCAAGAAGCTTGGAGGGCTTAGGTGCACTGGGTAGATTAGGCTTGGAGGGTCTATTGCTGTCCTTGTATCCCAACTGTATTTTCTAGTGGATTGTTTACCGCTTGGAGGGCGGCGGAGAGGTTTTTCGCCGAGGACTTCGGTTTCCTCTTCGATAACACATCGCGTGTTGTCTTTGTGTTTGCATCTTCCTTCCTCTCTATCTTTGCCTATTTATTATCTGCTGTGGTTTTATTTTGTTATGGCTTAGATAGTCTTTAACCAATTTCGTATTATAGCATGTGTTAAGTTTCCGCACACTAGTTGTTTGACATATTACTTGTATTGGTTAAGTTGTAATTTGGGGGTCTAAACGTTCAAAGATGTTTTGTACACGTTTTTGAACTTTCAGGGTTGACTGAGTCAACTCAATTTGACTAAATTGACTCAGTTTTGGCTGAGTCTTAAGTGTGGGGGCTGAAATTTTGGCCCCCCACTACTTGTTTCTCTCTTTTTGCCTTTTAGCTTCATCTTTCTTTCTTTCTCCTCCTCCATTGTCACTATTCATCTCCTTCTTCCCCTTGATTTTTGTTCTTCATTTCATCATTTCTTCTCACAAAAAACACTTTTCTAAGCTTCTCAACTCTCCCTCATCCATCTCTATCAATATTTCTTTAGATCGTCATGTTTTGAGCATTTTCATCCCACACCTATTTTTGGTGAAACCCATTTTCTAAAACTCATTTTATTTACATTAAAATGACTTCTTCCTCCAAGGGATCTTCTTTTATAGCTTCTCATGGTAAGAAATATGATCTATCATTTGAGTGGCATGAGGATGATGGCCTTCTTCAAGACCCTAGGACCCATGCTCCATATAGTCATGTAGACACCAAGGTGAGTTTTTCTTTGGTTTCTTTGCTTGGAAAAATGTTGTTGCATGTTTTATTGAAAGTTCCATGGTGAGATATTGTCATTTTTGGAATTTTGGGGCATTGTGTGATTGGTTATGTTGGAGAATGTTGGCTTTGGAGCATTCTTGAAATGTTTTTTTTTTTTAAATGGTGCAATTTGGACAATGTTGGTGGCTTATGGAATTTTGACAATGTAGGTAAATTGTGATGTTGTTGGATAAATTTTGGTTTGGACATTGGGAGCATTGGCTTTGTGAAAATTTTGGGTTTGACTTATATGAATATGTTCATGGCGTATGTGGGAAAAATTTATTAGTATATGTAAACTTTGTTTTGTGGACATGGAAAACTTTTGTGGGTATGTGTATGGATATATTTGTGGGTATGGGAAAATTTTGTGGATATGAAGTTTCGAATTGTGGAAAAATTTTGTTGGGTATGTGATGTTTAGTTCATGGAAAATTTTGTGGTTATGATTTTAGCTATATAAGAATTTATTTGTGCATAGGCATGAACTTATGGGAATTTTTGTATGGCTATTTTGGACATGTAAAAAAAAATTTTTGCATGGCTATAGAAGAATTTGGTAGTTGTGTATGGACATGTGAAAAATTTAGGTTGTGGTAAACTTTTGGTGGGGCATTGGTTTGATTTTGTGGTGGTGGGGCATTGATTTTTTGTTATGGGACATTGACTTTTTTGGGTTCATGGGAATTTTTGGACATGTGGGTTTTGGTCATGGAAAATTTTTTTTGGACATGTGATTTTTATCATGGGAATTAATAAGCTAAACTTATATGTTGTAGAGTCTCAAGAGTCGAGGTAGTCTCCAAATATTGAAAAGTGCATGGGCATCCTTGTCTCTTAGCATCAAAAACATCATTAATGAAGCAGGCTTCGATACTTTCTTTGAAACTATGTTAAATCATGAGACACACGAGTACAAAGATCTTCAGTTACTCCTTGCTTTGGCAGAGCGCTTCTGGGACAATACTTTGTATATTCCATTTTCTAGGCATTGGGGAGTTAATGTTGACACCTTATGACTTCTCTGTTATCACCGGTCTGAAGTTGGGTGGTAAAAGAATTCTTGTCCATGATTCCCTTACTTAAGCTAAGCTCAAAAAACTTCTAGGTGTAGTGCCTTCTAGAATGAAGAGTAACAATATTCCTTTATCTTGGCTATGAGAGAATATTCCCCAATGTGAAACTGTAGCAAAGGGTGCCCACATGTTCATGCTTCTTTTTATTGGGACTTTCTTGTGTCCGGATTTAGGCAGTAACATGAATTTGCACTACTTGGAGAGCTTGAGAAAAATTGAACATCTCTGAAATTATGACTGGGGCGTCGTGGCCTATGCTAATCTGATGCATTTCATGACTCAACTCTCTAGGCGGAGTCTTTCAAGCTCGGGTGGTGCTCCATTTGTATGGCGGATGAGGTTTAGTATTTATTTGGCTATGTGTAGGCTATGGAAAATTATTTTGGCTATGTGGTAATGATGTTGTGAATTTTTCAGGTTTGGATGTATGAGTATTTTGGGGTTGGTCCTAAAATTCTGGAGGAGGCTACTGGTATTTTTCCTAGATTTCTCTGTTGGTTGCCCAAATATCGCTTGTCTCCACCCTCTAGGCGTTCTTTGGAGATTTGTTGCTTGGTGATTGACAATCTGATCATTCATGATGTGAATTTTTTCTTCCTTCTCTTTTTAAATCTTTGGCACTTGGTTATGATTTAGTCTCTTCTCTTTCTAAGTTCCTTTTTGTGATTTTGCAGATGAACTTAAATCCTTGGGCTGGATGTGAGGGGTATGCTGAGTGTGAGCGGGCTCTAGATCAAAATGGCCGCCAAGTATTGTTTAAATGTAGGCATGGAAAGTACTGGTATCTTGGTGATCGGGTGTTGCCCCAAGTTGAACATGTCTATCCTCCTACCACAATTCCAACTCCTCCTTGTCTCACTGTTCGGTTGGCTAAACTCCTGGCTGATGAAGAGATTGCTCGGGCCTGTGATGGCTATATTGTTGCAAGAGTAAAAGGAAATTACTCTGAATTTGTTCGGGATCACTTGCAAAGTTGCTTAGTTGATAGAATGGTATTTCTCTTCCCTTCAAACTTTTGTTCTACAAATTCATTTTCCATATTTCTGCTTGGTAACAAATTTGCATGTTGGATTTTCAGCCTCCATCTTTTAAATGAGAGAAAGAGATTCCCTCTCCTCACCATGCTGGTGGTTCTTCTAGTTCTTTCATAGAGACTTATCCGCATTTTCTGGCATGATAGTATGATGTGATCAATCCTGATGGAATGTATAGTTCCATGCCTTTGACTAGGCCAGAGCATGTGCCAAATGTTCCTTGCTCCAATTCAATGTGTTCTTGAATGTTCAGTTTTTTGTCCTTATTTCTTGAATGGCTTCTAACTCAATAGAGTTGGGCTTCAGGTTGATGTGGATCTTGTGGAAGAAAGCGTGTGGATGATTGGAAGTTTGCAGTCATTGGCTTATACCCAGTCCTCCCAATATGTGATCACTGATTCTAACTGGGTATACCACGTTGCTTTCTGAGTATCTTTGGCTTGAGCTTTCCTTGATAGTGACTTTAACATTTGATTTTTCTGACTTTTCAGGCACTTTGAATGGAAACCGCTGACAATACTAGAAGAACTTTGGAGGAAAGAATCCGGAACCTCGAACTTGAAAATCGTCAATACAATCCCCGCTTTTTCTCAAGTCAAGAAGGAAATACTAAAGATGGCTCCTCTAGGGGTGGATCAAGGAGATCCTCACATAGGCGGACTCAGAGTCCTAATAATGTATGAATTGTATTTTTATTTTCCTGATGAGATCCTGTAGTACTAATTTAAACTTATCTTGCTTGGCTCTTGTTGGAATCTGCATTTACTTGCATGAGGTGGAGCCAAATGCCCCTAGTTCAGAAATGAATGCATGATTTTTTTTTTTTTTTTTTAATTCGGGTACCTTTTAGGGCACCTCTCTTTTTGGGTAAATTGTATGGAGTCACCACTTATTTTTTTATAAAAAAATAAATAAATAAATACAGGATTGAACTGTTCTCTTCATTGATTGAATACAAATTACATATCTAGAAAATTGAAAAGTTACATAGCTTTGATTCCTAGTTGCAATCTACCAAATATTTACATGGCTTGCTGTACTAGTTACATTCTACCCAAAACAAATAAAGACAAGGCTAGATCTACTAAACCAAAAACCTAAATCCGGAGGTTAGGTTACGGAAACGGAACAGGAAGGTGTTAGGCACCCATTCCACCTAGACAAAGTCTGGTCTTCTACACTCTTGTAACCAATGTACTTTCTTATGCATGTCATGAATGATATGTTGAATATGTGAATGAAAAATTAAATCACACAAATTTATTTATGAATGAAGTCTACTCTTTTGTTTTTTTAAAAAGTTCAAATATGTTTTGTTATATGTTTTACAAAGAATGAAAATGATTTTTTAAGAAGAGAGTTTCACTCATAGTCCAAATTTATGTAATCATGAATTAAAATAAACACAAATGCAATAATACACAATCTTTTTCTTTATTTCAACAATTTGCATGTATTAAGAAAATCAGATTTGCATCTTAAGAAAGATGCAAATCAATTTAGATTTGAGAAAAACTTAGACCTGCATCTCATAAAGATGCAGATCTCTTTTTGTTTGAGAAAACTTAGATCTACATTTAAGAAATATGTAGATCTATTTTACATTAAGAAAAACTCAGATCAAACATCTTATAAAGATGCAGATCTATTTTTGTATTGAGAAAAATTCAGATCTACATCTTATAAAGATGCATATCTATTTTTTTTAAGAAAAATAATTGTTCACATGCAGATTTATTGACATTCAAGAAAAAAATTATAACAATCACATAAAAAAAACAATCACGCTTTAACAAAACAACAATTTACAATTCATGTTATGGATATTTGAAAAAGAAAGAGATATAACATGCATCATCACATCACAAGAAAAAGGGTGAAGGAAACAACCTCTTGCATGAGCACTCTTTATTCTTGAGTGGATGTTTTACTATTCAAAGAAATTTATGCAATTCTCTTTAAAACCTAAAAACCCTAATTTAAGCAGCAACACTCAGAGAGGGGATTAAACAATATAGGTGGTTTAAGAGTAAAAAATGTATGCCTCTCAAAGCGTAAAAAAAAAGGTTCTGAATTATGAGGTTCAGTCTCTATATATTGAGGCCATAAGACTCTAAAAATAGGCACGAACAATTAGAGTTTGAATCTGGACATATCCTTTTGCGAAAAGATCGAAAAGGGTATGCATAATGGTCACCCGAAGGCCATTGGGCCAAAGCCCATCACATGAAAATTCGGCCCTTTTAGAGTGTCGTACGGCACTCCAAAAGTGCCGAATTGGCTCTATAACTCCGAATGCACTTTCGTATTTGGGTGCCATTTGGACTCCTCTTCTAGGGTTTTTTGGCCAGTCCTTGTACATAGACACATTTTCATCCTCTGACTATGATTTTTATCTCTTTTTTAGATAATTCAGGTTTTCTAAAGAGAAATTATCTTGAACAATTATCTTGTGGATAAATCCCTTAAAATGAATCTTGATAAAGTTAAGACTATCCACAATTTTATTGTTATCCAATCATCCCTTTCATTCCCATGCATGCATCCCTATTTTAAACACTAATTATCAACCAATCACAAAATTATCTAATCAATTTTAATTGTTTAACCAATCAGAATTGATTTAAACTAATCATGTGTGGTCGACTCTAGCTGCATGTTAATCATGCAAACTTGATCATGTGATATCTTTCGATCCGATGGTTCGATTTGATAACCGAAAAACTACTACGACCGTTAGAATCTCAAGATTATTTTTATGATATGCAATGAATGAATTAATGCATGTAATGCAAAGACAAAATAATGCATGTAATGCAAGAACAAATTGATGCATGTAATGCAATTATGAGTTTTGGGGTACATGGATTGGTCATTCAAGTCATTCTCCTTAATTAAATTATGGGTGCAAAATTGAGTGTCTACAGTTCCATGGTCTTGTGACCACTTTTTACATACATTGTATTCTTTATCTCACATGTGTTGTTTCTTTTCTCTCTTTATACACATGTTTCTTCTTGTATGCAACTTGTCTGTGTTTCACACTTGATGCATTGATGAATCTTGTTTAAGTGTTTCAGTTAAGATAGGTTGCAAGTCTACTATGCCATAATCTCTCTTCTTGCAATGTTTTCCAATAGTTCGTAGTAGGGTTAGACTTATGTACTTTTGTAAGTTATGGGAAAGTTGTGTTAGACTTCTCTCATAATTTTTGTTTGTGATTTTGTCACGGATTGCCAAAGTGGGAGATTGTTAGGATCATATTGTATTGTAATTGGCAAATCCTTTGATAAAATGCACTTTTCTTGTAATTGGGTAGATCAAAGATGGGTTTTGTACTTCAAGAAACATGTTGCTCAAGTCAAATATTGAAGACATGAAGATTAGCCCAAGAAACAAGTGAAGAAAAACTGTTCATTAAATCTCGACAGATGCCTGCTATCGAAACTTAATGTGAAGCTCGATAGATAGCTCAACAGCAACTCGATCTATCAAAAATTACGATTTTAGAATTTCCATATTTGAAATTCAGCCTAGGCTTGTGTAATTGTTTAGGGTTCCTTTTTTCATAACCCTAGACATATATAAGGCTTATTTTAAGAGCCATCATATACAGATATAAAGACTAAGAGACTTATTTTCTCTGTAAGAAGCTACTGTATTTGTACGCTATAAGGTTTTGTAACCAAGTGCTTCCAAATCTTCATTATTGATGAAGTAAAGAACTTTGCAACCAACAACATCTGTTCAAGTTGCTAGAGTTAGTCACGTACTGGGATCGGTGCAAAGGATTAGTCACAAATTGAAGGTTTGTGCATCAAGGGAAAGAAGGCTACTACAAGATCAAGTCCAATTGAGTATTGGAGCAAAGATTCAACTGTAAGTTGGTATTTCGAGATAGGTCAGGGTAGTTAGTAAGATTCTTTATTCTTGTAACCGCTTGATTATTGATTAGTGGAGACTTGGGAATGGTGATCTTAAAAAATCACCTGGTAGGGTTTTGCCTTGTGAGATTTTTCCCATATGTCAATAAATTACCATGTCAAATTTATTTTACGTTGCATTTAATATTTTTGGTGATTTGTTGGTGCCTCCATGATTTGCATACAATTAAACCTAATTAATCAACTTAGATAATTGAATTAATTAATCGAGATTAAGCTACCTTAACCCAACAAAACCAAACAAAAGAAAGATAGAATTCTCACTTTTTTTTTCCTATCCTTTCTTTCCTGTATCCTAATATATCAAAGGGAAATATTTTCATTTCTCTTTCCCTTCCATTCCTCTTTTTCTTTCTTTTCCTTTTCCCTTTCCCTAGTTACAACCAAACATAGTGTTATTTCTCATTTCAACCTTCAAAAATGCTGTAAAACACATCCATAAACATAATAATGGAGGTTAAAGTGGTAATATATATATATATATATATATATTCCATCGATGATCGATGGCGACAGTGAAGTTCATGCTTAACCCAGTGGAGTAGAGAAATTTGTACTAGTGATGAAATTGAAAATTAAAAATTCAAAAAAAAAATAAATAAATAAATTCAAACCTTTTGTGTGCATCACAAAACACCAATATACTCTTAGCACTATGACAATCATAACCAGCAGCCACGACTACAGTAAGACAACATTATACAAATGGAAAATTCGAAATCACAGCATCACAACTAGCAAAGGCAGGGAACACAAACATTGGAAACTGCCAAGGTCACGTTTATCAATTAGAAATGCAACCTCTTTATTAACATCACAGTTGTGATTACTCTTTCTTATACGGATATTATTTTTCCAAATCTAGAAGGTTTATTTGGTTTCTCCAAATTAACAAGCAAAACCCTCCTCCATGCCATGTTTTAAATACTCAACAAAGTGACCAATGTAGCACATCTGATGCAGATTCTCGTCTCTAAATATCGCAGCGGCCTCTCTAACCCGGGCTTTAAATTTATCGCCTTCCTTCGACACCATGACCAGCCTTACAGCCTTGGCTATCCCATCCCTACTAAACGATCCGTCCTCACCTCTCTCAACTTCCACAGCTAGGCCCTTCTCCACGAAAAGCCTTGCATTCAAAGGCTGGTCATAGATAAATGGCAACACAACAAGACAATGACCAAATTGTAACATCTCAATTGCAGACCCCCACCCAGAGTGAAACAATGATCCCCCAATTGATGGGTGCGCCAGAATTTCCATTTGCGGTACCCAGCTCATACACACCATTCCTTTGCCAGATGTAGTGTCGATAAAACCCAATGGCAAAGAGTCAGCATCATCAATAGCCCAGAAAGGTTTTCTCAATGTCCAAAAAAATGGCACTTGAGAAAGCTGTAGCCCATAAGCAATCTCGTAAACGTGTTCTTTGCTCAGCTGACACTCGCTGCCAAACCCTACAAACAAAACTGACTTGGGTTCTTGTTTATCGAGCCATTCAAAGATCATCTTCCATGAGCTATCACTGCCTATCACTCCATGTCTTTCCTGAGGGAGTAAACCTACGGGAATCACTGGCTTCCCCATCAATTTCTCATGTAAACTCAAGTATTCACCTTCAAACTCCCTACAACTACGAATAGCCAATGCTTTACATGCACGGAGAACCTCTGTAAGTCTCGCAGCATCACTGATCCCTGAAGCATTCTCTGCATATATCCCCGCATGTAGTCCAATAGCCTCATAACCTCGGTATGCTACAGAGGACGGAAAACTAACCCACTTCGGCGGTTTTGTCATACTCTCCGGTGATGGCCAAGCTTTCTTTCGGTGTTCACCAACAAAATAATAGTCTGGTGGCTGCCCAAAGAAAATAGCAGTAGCAGCAGAGAAGACAGAGAAGTACACGAGGCCGATGTCATAATTCTGGGCAATTTCAACCGCCCAATGACCAGAAAAATCGATTATAATCCAGTCCGGTAATTGCTCAGCGATGAACTGGCTGATAGGGTATTGGAGGCGATCATATGCAGTCTTTATGTAGTCAGCTTTCTCTACTGGAACGTCTATAGTGGCCTCAGCTCCTTCAGGCAACAAGTCATTGCCTAGTAAAGGTAATGGAAACTCCACCATATTTATGAGAGTTGCTAAATTTGGAGGAAGTTTAGGGAGTCTTTGGATATTTCTTGGGGTTGATACAAAGGAAACATGAATTCCAGCTTTAGCTAAGGCCACGGAGAGCTGGAAGAAGGGTATGAGGTGGCCAAAGGTAGAGCCCGGAAGCATCACTACGTGGAGATGATCCCTAGCCATTTTTTTTTTTTTCTTTACAGGAACGATCTATGGGATATTCAGGAATTAGATCCTTGACCCTACCCACGTGAAATTAATGTCTGATGGGCTAGTGGGGCACTTTAATCACCCTTTCCCATCAAAACATATATATATATATATATATATATATATATGATAAGGATAAAAAGAGTCTAGCCTCAGACTGACGGTTCTGCGCGACCTTCCATACTTAAGCAGACGGAGCCCTAGCAGACGGTCTCCAAATGAGACGGTCTTAATTGTTGACGCCCTAAAATCTGAAAGAAATGAATTAATGCTGACGGACCAGGTAATATGACTTGTTCCCCACGCTACGAGTAAGGGATTGGCTTGTTTTCCACGTTACAGAATATTCAAGAAACCCCTATAAGGAAAGGATCCCGAAAAATACGCCCAAATGGACTCCTATAAGGAAAAGACTTCTACTCCAAGGGAAAAGGGGATGACCCTTGCTACTATAAAAACCTTAACACCCTCATGATCCAAGGTACGCGTAATTTTACCCTCTCTAGCACTCTAAAGCAGTGAGAATAGTTCTAACTTGACCTTCGGAGGGTATTTGGCCGGTACCACACCGGTGCTCTCTACTAGGTTATTCCTTTTCGTTGTGTAGGTGCCATTTGCAATCGAGTGAGGAGCGTGCGACTCATTGGTGGTATTGTTTTCAGTATCATCAGTTGGCGCCGTCTGTGGGAATCGCTTTAGCACGTTCTCGCTTTCAAGACAAGAGAGTTACATGGTATTCACTCGCTCAATGGCGACCAACAACGACATTCAAGAAGAAGAAACTCCTACAACCGCGCTTGAAAGACAGGTGAGGACGCTCGCAGCCGCCGTGGAGCGCCTCACAAAGCAAAATCACGACCTAGAAGAGCAACTGAGACAGAAGAATGCAGCTCCCAACAACCAAGGAGCAGAGCAAGAAGGAACCAGCGCTGACAAGAGAAACCAGGAAGGACCCCAGGCCAGCAACGCCCCGAGCAAACCTAAACGACAGAACACGAGCATCCCCTCCCTCGCGGAAACCACTCCGCCCCTAGTTCTCGCGGAGATGCAAGCCATGAAGGAACAAATGGAGGTTATGATGAATGCTCTCAAGGGACGAGTATCGAGCAACCTTGACAACCTTGTCAACCGAACGGACTCACCGTTCACCACTACCGTCAACTCCTACCCGTTGCCAAGTAAGTTCCGCATGCCGCAGATAGACAGTTATGACGGGGTCAAGGACCTACTGGACCACCTGGAGACCTTCAAAACCCTAATGCACCTTCAAGGAGTAGCGGACGCCATCATGTGTAGAGCCTTCCCTACAACGCTAAAGGGCGCAGCAAGAATTTGGTTCAGTCGACTGGCCCCAAACTCCATCAGCACCTTCAAAGGACTCAGCGCTCAGTTTACCGCACACTTTATTGGAGGCCATCGGTACAAGAAGTCTACGGCTTGCTTGATGAGTATGAAGCAGCGAGAAGACGAAACTCTAAGAGCCTACATCTCCCGCTTCAATAAAGAGGCGCTCTCGATCGACGAAGCTGACGACAAGATACTTGTCGCGGCATTTACAAATGGTTTGAAGAAGGGCAAGTTTTTGTTTTCCATATACAAAAACGACCCAAAAACCATGTCAGAAGTGCTTTATCGTGCCACAAAATATATGAACGCTGAAGATGCACTCTTAGCTCGGGAAGAGAGGCCTAGAAAAAGAGAACGGCAGGAAGACAGTCGGCAGGACCAAAGCCGAAAAAAGGCAAGAACCGCGGACCGAAGGGACGAAAAACGCCCTAAGCCCCTGGGGGGAAGGTTCACGAGCTTCACTCCGCTAACAGCCCCGATAGATCAAGTCCTTATGCAGATCAAGGACGAGGAATCGCTGACGTTCCCAGGAAAGCTGAAGAGTGACCCCAACAAACGTTCCCGAGATAAGTACTGCCGATTCCACCGCGACCACAGCCACGACACAGCTGATTGCTATGACCTCAAGCAGCAGATTGAAGCCCTTATTAGACAAGGAAAGCTGCAGAGATTCGTTAGCAAGGAGAGGGCGGATCCCCCCGCACAAGACCAGCACCCCCGACGGGACAATGAGCGACCAAGGCCCCCAATTGGGGATATAAGGATGATCGTAGGAGGGATGACCGCTGCCGGGTCATCCAAGAAGGCCCGTAAGACCTATCTTCGGATGATACAGAATGTTCAACTGACGGGAGCCGTGCCGAAGATAACAAGAAGAGAAGGTCCCGTAATCGGATTCTCAGAAGAAGACGCACGACGCCTTCACCATCCACATGACGACGCACTCGTCGTCAGCTTGCGTGTAGGAGAGTACAATATGCACCGGGTGCTCGTCGACAATGGCAGTTCAGCAGATATCTTATACTACACCGCGTTCCAGCAGATGAGGATCGACAGGGGGCGACTGATCCCAACAAATGCCCCGCTTGTCGGCTTCGGGAAGCCGAGTATTCCCACTGGGCGCGGTCACCTTATCCGTAATTGTGGGTGATTACCCCCAACAGATAGCCAGGGACGTGACATTCTTGGTTGTTGATTGCTCATCAGCCTACAACGCTATCCTCGGGCGACCCACGCTCAACTCATGGAAGGCAGTAACCTCCACCTACCACCTGATGATTAAGTTTCCAACTGACTACGGAGTAGGGGAGTTGCGCGGGAGTTAGATGGCCGCGCGCGAATGTTACATAGCCATGGTGGAAATGGAGGATCAGGTTCAGACTTTAAGTATAGAAGAGCACCGGACGGTAACGGAGCCGGTTGAGAAGCTAGAAGAAATACCCCTTGACAGTTCCGATCCTGGCCGAACGACCAAAATTGGAACACTCGCTAACCCCACGACCCGTCAAGAGCTCATAACATTCCTTAGGCAAAATCAAGACGTATTCGCATGGGGTCATGAAGATATGCCAGGAATAGATCCTTCAATCATGGTGCATAAACTGAATGTGTCGCCCGCCTTTTCACCCGTCAGACAAAAGAAGAGGGTGTTTGCCCCGGAGCGAGACCGAGCCATAGCAGAGGAAGTCAGAAAGCTACGGGAAGCAAGCTTCATCAGGGAAGTGTACTATCCCGACTGGTTAGCAAATGTAGTAATGGTGAAGAAAGCGAGCGGGAAATGGCAGATGTGTGTGGACTTCACCGACCTTAACAAAGCTTGCCCCAAGGATAGCTACCCCCTACCTAGGGTCGATGTCCTAGTAGACTCCACGGCCCGACACCAGTTGCTGAGCTTCATGGACGCTTTCTCGGGATACAACCAAATCCGAATGCACGAAGCCGACCAGGAGAAAACGTCGTTCGTAACCAGCCAAGGCCTATTCTGTTACAAGGTCCTGCCCTTCGGCCTAAAGAACGCAGGCGCAACGTACCAAAGGCTCATGAACAAAATGTTCGCACAACAGATTGGGAGGAATGTCCAGGTCTACGTGGACGACATGCTAGTTAAGAGCCGGAGGGAGGAAGATCATCTAGGAGATCTCAAAGAAACATTTGATACACTCCGCTCCTACAATATGAAGCTCAACCCAGGGAAGTGCGCCTTTGGAGTAACGGCAGGAAAATTCTTGGGATTCATGGTGTCTCAAAGAGGAATCGAGGCGAACCCGGATAAGATCCGAGCCATTATGGAAATGACACTGCCAAGAAGTATAAAGGAGGTACAGAGCCTAAATGGAAAAATAACGGCACTTAACAGGTTCGTGTCGAGAGCAACGGACAAGTGTTTGCCCTTCTTCCGGACATTGAAAAAATCCTTTGAATGGACCAACGAATGCCAGCAAGCGTTCGAAAAATTGAAGATTTACCTCTCCTCTCCACCGTTGTTGAGCCCGTCGTAGCCGGGAGAAGAGCTTTTTCTCTATCTGGCCGTCTCCCCCGCAGCTGTTAGCGCAGCCTTGATGAGAGAAGAAGAAAGAGTGCAAAAACCCGTATACTACGCAAGCCGAGCGCTTCGCGGTGCCGAGGAAAGATACCCGCCGATGGAAAAACTTGCCTTCGCATTGGTTACGGCAGCCCAAAAGCTCAAACCGTACTTCCAAGCTCATACGGTAAATGTCCTGACTGACAAGCCTTTACGGCGAGCAATGAGCAGCCCCGAGGCCGCGGGCCGATTGGCATTATGGGCGATCGAGCTGAGCGAATTTGACATTCAGTATCGTCCACGGACCGCCATCAAGGGACAGGCTGTCGCCGACTTTATAGCTGAGTTCACCCATGACGAGGACCAGGGGGCAGCAGAGTCCCCTCAATGGAGCATACATACGGACGGATCATCCAACAGGCAAGCCGCAGGGGCCGGCATTGTGTTACTATCGCCTGAAGGAGACACCATTGAATGTATGGTCCGTCTAAACTTTCTCGCCACCAACAATGAATCAGAATATGAGGCTCTGATAGCAGGACTCGACCTCGCCAAAGCAGCAGGAGCCGCGAGGGTAGTCGTCTACTGCGATTCACAGGTCATCACCAACCAGATAAATGGAGACTACGAGTGCAAGAGCGAAAAGATGAAGAAGTACCTTGACGAAGTAAGGACAAGAGTGGGCGACCTAGAAGCCAAAATCATCCAGATTCCCAGAGAGGAAAACGAGCGAGCAGACCGTCTCGCGAAGGCCGCCTCAGCAGAACGAATGGTCGTCCCTGGTAATGTACTCTCCTTTGTACAGCTTTCCCCGCTAATAGATCTCAGCAATATGCAGGAAATATGCTCCGACAGCGGCTGGGCAGCGCCGTTGGTTTCGTACCTAAAAAACGAGGTCTTACCGGACGAGAAGGAAGCTGCAAGGAAACTTAAAGTCCAGGCGGCAAGGTTCGTCCTGATAAAAGACGTCCTATACAAGAGAGGTTTCTCCCGACCGTATCTGAGATGCTTGGGTGCAGAAGAGGCAGACTACGTCATGAGAGAAGTACATGAAGGAATCTGCGGAAACCACTCAGGGTCCAGATCATTGGTACACAAGCTTGTACGAGCAGGGTATTATTGGCCCACCATGCAGAAGGACGCCGAAGCCTATGTCAGGGCCTGCGACAAATGCCAACGGTTCAGCAATATTATTAGACAACCAACCGAAGAGCTGACCCCAATGACAGCCCCATGGCCGTTCGCACAATGGGGATTATACATTATGGGACCGTTCCCTACAGCTATGCGGCAGCTGAAATTCCTGGTAGTAGGCATCGACTATTTCACGAAATGGGTGGAAGCTGAACCTTTAGCCACGATTACGGAGAAAAACGTTCGGAGCTTCGTCTGGAGATGCATCGTATGCAGGTTTGGCATTCCTAGAGTCTTTGTCTCGGATAACGGGAGACAGTTCGACAATGACCATTTCCGGGATTTTTGCTCATAGTTGGGAATAAAGAACCACTACTCCTCCCCCGCCCACCCTCAAGCTAATGGACAGGTCGAAGTCACAAACCGATCCTTGCTCAAGATCATCAAGACTCGGCTCGAGGGGGCAAAGGGTATATGGCCCGAAGAATTGCCAAGTGTACTATGGGCATACAGGACGACGGCAAGAACACCCACAGGAGAGACACCGTTCCGCCTGACGTACGGAAGCGAAGCAGTCATCCCGGCAGAAGTCGGACTCGCAAGCTATAGGGTACACAACCATGATGAGGACAAAAACGATGAAGCTATGCGACTACAGCTCGACCTAGTGGATGAGATCAGGGCAGCAGCAGAACAAAGGCTCGCTAGGTACCAGGATCGCATGGCCAAATACTACAACTCTCGGATCCGACACAGAGACTTCCAAGTCGGAGACCTTGTTCTTAGGAAGGTCATGGGCGCCGCTAGGGACCCTACCCAAGGGAAACTCGGCCCCAATTGGGAAGGTCCTTACCGAATCTCGTCGTGGCAGAGGAAAGGTACTTACCACCTTGAAACATTGGAGGGACAGAAACTACCACATCCATGGAACACCGAGCACCTACGGAAGTACTACCAATAGAAGCAGCAGCATGAAGACCAACTTCTTTTATTTTTCAGCAAATTATAGTTTAACTCCTCAGATTTATCGTTTACTTTAGTTTTTTCGCAACAATACTTTTTTTTTAGCCCAAGGGGCAGGGTTTGGTTTTAATTACTTTTATTTAAATGCATGGCAATAAGAGGAGTTTTATTCAGAAATCGCTGAAGCATATTTTTCCTCCAACGGTCCACTAAGTTTACGACCCAAGAACAACTAAGTCCATAACTCACGGACTAAGGAAAAACCTGACGGACTAATGAAAGATGTTAAGGCATCAAGGCTAAAAAAGCCAAAGAAAACAATGGTCCGTGAAGGCTAAAGATAAAAGCTGACGGTCCAATAGATAGAGTTATCATATGGATCGAGCCTTCAAAACCGACGGACCAACGGAGATGTCAAAAGACATCGAGGCTAATGGCCATAAAGATAACGGTCCGAAAAGGCTAAAGCTAAAAGCTGACGGTCCAATAGATAGAGTTATCATATGGATCGAGCCTTCAAAACCGACGGGCCAACGGAGATGTCAAAGGGCATCGAGGCTAATGGCCATCAAAATAACGGACCGAAAAAGCTAAAGCTAAAAGCTAACGGTCCAATAAATAGAGTTATCATATGGATCGGGCCCTCAAAACTGACGGTCCAATGGATGAAAAATTTATATAGTAGATGGTCAACTTATTGACGGTCTTACCAAAAAATGAGACTACTTACAAATAAGTTTCTCCAACCAACAAGCCTGTAAAGATGACGAGCTAATCAAAAAGGCTAAATATAAAAATAATAGGCGATCTCATTAAAATTAGTCAAACAATAAAAGTCAGTGTATATGTTCAAAGTAACGGACAACAGGGGATAGATTGAATTACAAACAAAAAGCCCAACAAACATACGGGCACTTGAAGACATTGTTCAAAAATTACAATTAATAAAGGATTAAGCGGCAGGAGCGTCCTTGGAGACCCCGTCAGCTTTATCCTTCACAATCTGATCTGAAGGCCCAGCAGGGGTAGCGACAGCAGGCTGGGCCAAAACAACCCCAGCATCATTAAGCAAGGAATCCAAACTGAGGGGTACGTCATCTCTATCAGCGGCAGGAGTCATTGGAACGGAAGTGTCCATGGTGATTCCAGACAGATCCAGCTCCGGATAAGCTAACGACACTTGCTTCAGACAATCATCAAAACCTGCGCCATAGTAATCAGCACAAGAGTCGATGAAGGACTGAGTTGTCTTAAACTTTTCAACTGCGTCAGTCCCAGCCGTCACCACCTGCGCACGCAGAGACGAAACCTCCTCCTCAAGTTTCTTCTGCTCACCCTCTGCTTCTCCTAGCTTCTCCTTCACATCCTTCACATCCTTCAGATATGTGTTTAAGAGACGGACGGCCTCCTTGTATTGCGCCTGCTGATCCATCAGGGTGGAATTGTGCCTCCTCACCCGAGAGACGACGCCTTCTTTGGCCACGCATCGGTCTTGAAGTGCTTTAACACGAACCAAGGCCTGAAGGAAACACAACCGTCAGCTATTGAGCAAGGTAAAGATCAGATTAACCAAAGTAAGGAAGCATACCCGTGCAATATCAAAGAAGGCTGACGCCCCCAGGTCATCCGTCCCAAGCTGAGCACAAGGATCCAGATCCGTCTGTTTGATAAGAGACTCCAGACTCTCGACAGCGTGATCCTTGTGAGTCAGCAAGCAACGGGGCCCCTCAATGACGAGACCAGAGGAAGTCATCACTCCTTTCCCAGCACCGTGACTAAGCTTGGGAGGTGACTTCTGGGAGGACACGTCCGTAGGAGTGACAGCCACCTTCTTAGAAGGAGGATCATCCTTTCCGTCAGATTTCCTCTTGATTGAGCCCTTCAAGGAGGAATGAGGAGTTGACGCTCCATCCTTCCCCTTAGCTTTATCTTCTTCCTTCTTACGGGCGGCAGCGGCCCTCACCCTTTGCTTCACAGCCTCCATCTCTGCACAAAGAAAGCTAACGGATAAGTAATCTGACGGATGAATAGTAGCAGACGGATTAAATAACGCATTTACTTACGTTTTCTTGAAAATTCTTCCAACTTCCGTGCTTCGACCGTCAGCTCAGGACCACCACAATACAAATGTAGAGTGTCTAGGGTTATCAAGTCCCTACACCTACGTTGCTCAAGTGAGATGGTGAGTATCCGACGGATGAAATCCCTCTGTTCGTCAGACACCTCCGGACGAGTGATGGCTGAAACAAAAGGAAACAGACGGTGTTAAAAAGAGACGGTGAAAATGAAAAGCGACGGTAAAAAGAAAGAGACGGGGGCAACCTGACTCCCTAATATAAGCCCAAGTGTTATCAAAATAACCCCCGAGCAACTTATCCCATTCATCCGGGCGACACACCCAATCCGTCCCTTTAAAAAAGGAAAATCTATTCTTCCAATTCCTATTCGAATCCGGCATATCAAACACCAATCTTAAGTTCTTTTCACGAGGTGCAAAGTGATATGTCCCCTTGGCGGATACTTTATGCTGGGGTCTGTAGCAGTAAAAGAACTCGTCTAGCGAAAGTTGACGATTCCCCCCACTCAAGCGACCCCAAAGAACCTCAGCTCCAATAAAGATCCTCCAGGCATTCGGAGAGATCTGGCTGACGGACAATCCTAAGAAATCCGCCAGCTGACGGTGTAAAGCCGTCAGTGGGAGCCTAAAGCCAGCTGCGAACATGGCGTCATACATCCCCACATCAGCCGTCCTCCCTGTATAACACTTCTCATTCTTTTTAGGGAGACGGAGGGGAATGTGATCTGGGATCTGGAAACGAATACGCAACTCAGAAAAAACTCTGTTGCTCATCTTTGGGAGAAATTTATTGACGGCCCACTCCTCTGGAAGGATGAAGGGACGGTTACCTCCAGAACTCCCTGAAGTTCCCTCACTGGACTCTCCGTCATCCTCATCCTCATTACCGTCACTACTAACCTCGCTACCGTCATCCCTATCTTCGTCACTATCGATCTCTACGTCACCTTCCTCCCAGTTCCTGTCGTCAACAACTTCCTTGTCGATCCTCTCGACCTCAACCTCACTTAACACCTCTTCCCTGACTCCCTCAACACGGTCCTCTACGTCAATACTAAGGGATTGGGCGGACGTTTCTCTTCCTGACGACTCCAAAAAGCCGTCGGACTCTTGACCTGAGCCAAAGACTTCGTCGTAGCCCGCTCCATCGCGGACTGACGACTGATCACTCGACGCGTCACTTGACATCTGACTACCTACAAGTGACGGATACACCCTAAGTTCCTAGACTGACGTTCTCAATAAAAGAAAAAATTCTTGGGCAAAAATAAAAATAAAAAGGAAGCAGAAAGGAAAAGGAACTTACAGGTGAAATAGATCTTGAATAAATGAAACAAAGTGTGACGATATTGGTGAGAGCTGACGGAGCGAATCGTGAGTGAAAGCGACGGGTTCTCTCTCAAAAAGATCTGCGAAGTTAAAATGACAAAATGAAGCAAGGCGTGATATTTATATAAGGGAAAAAACGCACGGAATGCGAGGAGACGTCCGTGCCCAGAAACGAGGCCAACGACCGCTCGCCACGTGACCTTGCATTAAATAGCTCGCGGCTCGAGGAGGCATTCATAATCCGTTTTCTCTTTCAAAAGTAACTCAACATGCTGACGGTTGTAAGCGTCGAACATGTAGAGTAGGGGGCGACTGATAAGGATAAAAAGAGTCTAGCCTCAGACTGACGGTTCTGCGCGACCTTCCATACTTAAGCAGACGGAGCCCTAGCAGACGGTCTTAATTGTTGACGCCCTAAAAACTGAAAGAAATGAATTAATGCTGACGGACCAGGTAATATGACTTGTTCCCCATGCTACGAGTAAGGGATTGGCTTGTTTTCCACGTTACAGAATATTCAAGAAACCCCTATAAGGAAAGGATCCCGAAAAATACGCCCAAAGGGACTCCTATAAGGAAAAGACTTCTACTCCAAGGGAAAAGGGGATGACCCTTGCTACTATAAAAACCTTAACACCCTCGTGATCCAAGGTACGCGTAATTTTACCCTCTCTAGCACTCTAGAGCAGTGAGAATAGTTCTAACTTGACCTTCGGAGGGTATTTGGCCGGTACCACACCGGTGCTCTCTGCTAGGTTATTCCTTTTCGTTGTGCAGGTGCCATTTGCGATCGAGTGAGGAGCGTGCGACTCATTGGTGGTATTGTTTTCAGTATCATCAATATATATATAATGAAGTAGGTTTAAATTACACTTTATATAACTCTAAAATAATTACACATTTTTTAAACAAAAAATTTTTAATATATCTACTAGTTAAAAAAATCATTATAATCAATGTTATCTTTAAAATTAATCTTTTTCCATATTAACTAACCTAATTAATTTGGAAGAATATTATATTATTTTCTTTTTAACTTTCTTTCTCTCTCCTAATTCATTCATCCTTAACCTTACGCAAAATCATATTCTCAACGTTTGGGCCTGAAAATATGCATTGGATTGAAATGGTTGTCTAGACTCAGCCAATTAATTCTTCATCCAGCCAATTAATTCTGCTCGATAGATAGCTCAACAGCAACTCGATCTATCAAAAATTATTACGATTTTAGAATTTCCATATTTGAAATTCAGCCTAGGCTTGTGTAACTGTTTAGGGTTTCTTTTTTCACAACCCTAGACATATATAAGGCTTATTTTAAGAGCCATCATATACAGATATAAAGACTAAGAGACTTATTTTCTCTGTAAGAAACTACTGTGTTTGTACGCTATAGGGTTTTGTAACCAAGTACTTCCAAATCTTCATTATTGATGAAGTAAAGAACTTTGCAACCAACAACATCTGTTCAAGTTGCTAGAGTTAGTCACGTACTGGGATCCGTGCAAAGGGTTAGTCACAAATTGAAGATTTGTGCATCAAGGGAAAGAAGGCTACTACAAGATCAAGTAGTCCAATTGAGTATTGGAGCAAAGATTCAACTGTAAGTTGGTATTTTGAGATAGGTCAGGGTAGTTGGTAAGATTCTTTATTTTTGTAATCGCTTGATTATTGATTAGTGGAGACTTGGGAATGATGATCTTAAAAAATCACCCGGTAGGGTTTTGCCTTGTGAGATTTTTCTCATATGTCAATAAATTACCATGTCAAATTTATTTTACGTTGCATTTAATATTTTTGGTGATTTGTTGGTGCCTCCATGATTTGCATGCAATTAAACCTAATTAATCAACTTAGGTAATTGAATTAATTAATCGAGATCAAGCTACCTTAACCCAACAAAACCAAACAAAAGAAAGATAGAATTCTCACTTTTTTTTTTTCCTATCCTTTCTTTCCTGTATCCTAATATATCAAAGGGAAATATTTTCATTTCTCTTTCCCTTACATTCCTCTTTTTCTTTCTTTTCCTTTTCCCTTTCCCTAGTTACAACCAAACATAGTGTTATTTCTCATTTCAACCTTCAAAAATGCTGTAAAACACATCCATAAACATAATAATGGAGGTTAAAGTGGTAATATATATATATATATATATATATATATATATTCCATCGATGATCGATGGCGACAGTGAAGTTCATGCTTAACCCAGTGGAGTAGAGAAATTTGTACTAGTGATGAAATTGAAAATTCAAAATTCAAAAAAAAAAAAAAATTCAAACCTTTTGTGTGCATCACAAAACACCAATATACTCTTAGCACTATGACAATCATAACCAGCAGCCACGACTATAGCTACAGTAAGACAACATTATACAAATGGAAAATTCGAAATCACTGCATCACAAATAGCAAAGGCAGGGAAACGTTGGAAACTGCCGAGGTCACGTTTATCAATTAGAAATGCAACCTCTTTATTAACATCACAGTTGTGATTACTCTTTCTTATACGGATAATATTTTACCAAATCTAGAAAGTTTATTTGGTTTCTCCAAATTAACAAGCAAAACCCTCCTCCATGCCATGTTTTAAATACTCAACAAAGTGACCAATGTAGCACATCTGATGCAGATTCTCGTCTCCAAATATTGCAGCAGCCTCTCTTGCACGAGTTCTTAATTTATCTCCTTCTTCTAACACCATGGCCAGCTTCACAGCCTTGGCTATGCCATCCCTGCTAAACGATCCGTCCTCTCCTCTCTCTACTTCTACAGCCACACCCTTATCCACCAAAAGCCTTGCATTCAAAGGCTGGTCATAGATTAATGGCAACACAACAAGACAGTGACCAAATTGTAACATCTCAATTGCAGACCCCCACCCAGAGTGAAACAATGATCCCCCAATTGATGGGTGCGCCAGAATTTCCATTTGCGGTACCCAGCTCATACACACCATTCCTTTGCCAGATGTAGTGTCGATAAAACCCAATGGCAAAGAGTCAGCATCATCAATAGCCCAGAAAGGTTTTCTCAATGTCCAAAAAAATGGCACTTGAGAAAGCTGTAGCCCATAAGCAATCTCGTAAACGTGTTCTTTGCTCAGCTGACACTCACTGCCAAACCCTACAAACAAAACTGACTTGGGTTCTTGTTTATCGAGCCATTCAAAGATCATCTTCCATGAGCTATCACTGCCTATCACTCCATGTCTTTCCCGAGGGAGTAAACCTACGGGAATCACTGGCTTCCCCATCAATTTCTCATGTAAACTCAAGTATTCACCTTCAAACTCCCTACAACTACGAATAGCCAATGCTTTACATGCACGGAGAACCTCTGTAAGTCTCGCAGCAACACTGATCCCCGAAGCATTCTCTGCATATACCCCCGCATGTAATCCAATAGCCTCATAACCTCGGTATGCTACAGAGGACGGAAAACTAACCCACTTCGGCGGTTTTGTCATACTCTCCGGTGATGGCCAAGCTTTCTTTTGGTGTTCACCAACAAAATAATAGTCTGGTGGCTGCCCAAAGAAAATAGCAGTAGCAGCAGAGAAGACAGAGAAGTACACGAGGCCGATGTCATAATTCTGGGCAATTTCAACCGCCCAATGACCAGAAAAATCGATTATAATCCAGTCCGGTAATTGCTCAGCGATGAACTGGCTGATAGGGTATTGGAGGCGATCATATGCAGTCTTTATGTAGTCAGCTTTCTCTACTGGAACGTCTATAGTGGCCTCAGCTCCTTCAGGCAACAAGTCATTGCCTAGTAAAGGTAATGGAAACTCCACCATATTTATGAGAGTTGCTAAATTTGGAGGAAGTTTAGGGAGTCTTTGGATATTTCTTGGGGTTGATACAAAGGAAACATGAATTCCAGCTTTAGCTAAGGCCACGGAGAGCTGGAAGAAGGGTATGAGGTGGCCAAAGGTAGAGCCCGGAAGCATCACTACGTGGAGATGATCCCTAACCATTTCTTTTTTTTTTTTTTTTTTTCCAGGAACGATCTATTGGATATTCAGGAATTCGCACATAAACGTTTATGTGTGGACTTACAGATCCTTGAACGGTCTATGACTGTTGTGACCCATTGTTTTTTTTTAACAAAAGAGTACTAGGAGATAGATTTGGCATCCAAAGCCACAATAATTTTGTAGAAGAAGCCATTCTAATGAATATTATGTGATATTTTAAAGGAAAAAATCCTACAATAAACTACATATTTATTATATTGTATTTGTTTGTTAAGGTTTTCTTTTTAATTGATAATTTGATTTTCTTTTCTCTTTTCAAAATAAAATTTCCACTCACCGTTCACACCAAAAGATTAATAGTAGCTATATAAATTATTTTCACTTACAAGATTTTTTCTATTATTCTAATAGCCTTACAAAATGTTAAACGGCAACAGTACCAAACTCTAGTATATATTTACAGTGATTATCCTCCGATTTTATTCTGTATACACAAATTTTTATGAACAAAATAAATTATTAAATAAATATTTTGACATCCTACCATTTTCGTTTTAAAACTTTTAAAAGGAGTATTTTTTTTTCCTACTCCTCTTATATATGTTTTGAACCAAAAATGATTTTGATAAGATAGAAAAATTTCTTTCAATATCCATAGAAAAAATTCTTTCAATATCCTTCCATATAAAGCACATTAAAAATCCAATAAAAAAACACCCAAACTAAAAGACGAGCTAGAGGTAGGGAGGAAATTGTAAATCTACTTTTTATGCGACAAGAAAACAAAGTATATTGGTGCGTCAGTGTACATTTAATAATTTCATCAATCGTTGACCCAACCTCCATGAGAGGTAGGGAGGTGAAGAAGTTCATGTAGTTACTTTATTCATAAAAAAAATATTAAAAATAGATTTTATGATATTATTTATATATTTAAAAATTATTTTGTTACAGTATTTTTAGTTTTTAATTTTTAATTTTAATAATAATAAGTTCAATCCAAACGAACCATTAACCTTACGCAAAATCATATTCTCAACATTCTTGGGCCTGAAAATATGCACCGGATTGAAATGGTTGTCTAGACTCAGCCAATTAATTCTTCGCCTAGGCTTGCCTACTGTACAACTGAGATCAAGCTAGGTTCAAAATTTAGAGAGTGTTTGGATTCAACTTAATCTTACATTTACGTTTTGCAACACGTTTTCAGTCCTTTTTTTTTTCTACGCATGAATAGTGATTTTACTGTTTAGGAGACAATTTTTACTGTTCACGCACTGTTTAGTCACTGTTCACACACTGTTCATCACTGTAGTAACACTGTTCATACATTAAAAAATATTAAAAATGGGTCCCATGACACTATTTACATATTTAAAAATTATTTTTCTATAGTGTTTTCAGTTTTCAGTTTCAACAACAATAAGTTCAGTCCAAACAGACCCTTAGTAACCAGAAGATTCATGCCTGAGCAGTTTTTTACTTGATTAGCCTTTAGGGGTCTAAACATGCAAGGTTAAGCCAAATGGCTTCTACATACTCGTGTTCCTGTAAATACTTTCTAAAAACTATGAAACATGTACAATCATTGGCGTGAAGAAGTTGTTTAGAAGAAAGTATACTTTGGGGTGAGTTGGCTTTTATTTTTGAGAAATGATAACGAGTGTCCTTAGGATATTTGTTAAGAATCCAGTTAAAAAAAGTTTTTATGGGAAAACAAAAAAAATAATTAATGTTTTGATAATTTTTTTCATTTCCCATATAAATGATATCAAAACTTTCCTAAAATGTATTGTTAATGAATGTCTACACTCATTAATAAGGCCCTTTATTCTTATTCTTTATGAACACAATCCTTGTTTCCCGAGAATATGGAATTTAACTAAATTTTATACTATCAATCTGCCTGGTTGTCGTTAGAAATTTGTGGAGAATGTTAATCAGCAATGCCATAGACGTCACAATGGTGGTGCTTAGCTGGAGTTCTGACCATTGCATTGTTGCAGGATTTTCTGTAATTTAAGCCTAGTACTGGAGCTATTAGTGATGTAGCCCTAGGTAATTGTGAATGATAAAGGTTTGATTTTTTTGCAGTTGATGATGTCGTTCAATACAAAATTGGTGAAAAATCCTCAGTGTCCTTGCTCTCAAGTGGATTTAGCGATGTGACATTCAAAAGCTAAAATGGGTTTGTTGAGAAAGATTCCCAGCAAAAGTATTTGTTAATTTTGATAAATCAAGAGAGCAATAATACAAGGGTTTTGTTTGAATATGCAGACTTGGTCATTACACAATCCCTGATCGATGGCTTCTTTAACAATTGAAAGTCCAGCACAATGGGCTCCATGCCCAAGAAAGTTGAGAATAGGCTTTTGTCTGAGGTTAGGGATGAATTGATTAGGAGAGAGAAAGCAGGTTAAAAAGAAAATAATATAATACTCTCCCAAATTAATTAACGTAACTAATATGAAAAATAATTAATTTTAAAGAAAATATTTATTATAATAATTTTCTAACTATTAGATTTCTTAGAATTTATAGTTTAAAAAATATGTAATTATTGTAAAGTTACACTAGAGGTCCGTTTGGATTAAATTTATTTTTGTTAAAATTGAAAACACTGTAATAAAATAATTTTTAAATGTGTGAAAAGTACCGTGGAACCCATTTTTAATTTTTTTTTCTGAATAAAGTGGCTGTGAGTCCCATGAACAATGTATAAACAGTACCAGAATAGTACGTGAACAATGACATTTGTCTCATAAATAGTAAATTTTGTCTCCTCCCTGAAACGCGTGAAAGCCAAAAAAAAAAAAAAAAAAAGAGAAAAACGCAACGTAGGATTCAGTGGAAAAGCTAAATCCAAACAGCATCTAGGTATAACTTGAACCCATCTCATATAAAATAGTTTATAAAAGTTTTTATCAATTAAGTTAATTAAAATTTACAAATAAAGTATACATTATTATTAAAATATTGAAAAGGTTTATTAAACTAGACAAATTTATATACTCTAACAATTTATTTTTTTGAGAAACAAAAACACAAGTGAAAAAGGGGAAAAAAAAAATCTAACTTCTAACACAAAAACAACTAAAAAACTATAGTAACTTTTAAGCTACTATAACAATTTAAAGAATGATAAATTCTCTTTAAGTTTTATAAACTTCCCCTCAAACAAAAATGGTTGAAAGCCAAAGGTTACGAAAGATAAAGTATGTAGGGAAAAAAAAATGTAAATTAAAAGCAGGCATTATTGGTTTTGTGCAACGGGGCCACAATACATCAATTTCCCACCATCCATCTTTGTACAACTCAGCCCTTTAAGACAAAGACCTGAAATGACTTTATTCAACTGGGAGTTGGAGGTCCCACTAACCCTAAAGTCTACAAAACTTTCTCTTCAAGCATTCCGTGATGAGTTTGAAACTTTGTTTGTTAGCAGAGAGTGACTGGCTCTGGCTAAAGCCATTTTGGTAGTGGGAAAAAATCGCTTCTATTGAATTCTGTGTCTCGATCGGCTTAAATTCTAAATTTGATATGCTATATTGAAATATTTTATCGGTTTACATTTGCAGCTAATTTACCGCACTGATAGAAATATCATTGAAACTAATTCATTAATTTTTGATTAATTTGTATCAAGAAATGAATGAAGAAATTATATATTTCATTAATTAACAAAGCAAGAGCACAAAGTCTTATATACAACAAAGAGTAGAGCACGCCTAACTAACTAGCTGTTACTAATAGAACTGAAACTAACTCTTACACGTGCATACACAGCAATGCAATCACTTATAGAATTAAATTAGCTACTAAAGTACATGTCGTGTCTACAGTACAAAAGCTATCTAATGTCATTTATGCAGTGTTTTTTGTTCTGATCAAGCTCCACTGCTCTTACATCCTCTTCTCATGCTACTTCCTTGTGCTCAACACTTTCTACACTCTGATACTCCCTCTCAAGAGCAGTTGGTGTGTGTATATTTCTCATTCCCATCTTGCCAACAAGATTAGAAAATTGATTGTACCCCAATGCTTTAGAAAGCATGTCTGCTAATTGACAATGAGTCCTAACATAATTTAGCTTTATAACCCTCTCCAAAACCTTGTCCTTGACCACATGACAGTCTATCTCAATGTGCTTTGTCCTTTCATGAAAAACAAGATTAGAGCCAATGTGCAATGCTTCTTGACTATAACAAAATAGCAATGCCTCTCTATCATGTTTAACCCCAATATCTTTGAGAAAGTATAAAATCCATATAATCTCATATGTTGCAACTGCCATGGCCTTGTACTCAGCTTCTACTGAGGATCTAGAAACCATAGATTGCTTCTTTGATTTCCAAGACACCAAAGAATCTCCAATGAAGATACTATAACCTGTCACAGACTTCCTTGTGTCAGAACATAAGGCCCAATCAGCATCTACAAATCCCTTTAAGTGTAAATCTGTCTTAGAAGAGAACATAAGACCCTTTCCTGGTTCACTTTTCAAGTATTGTAAGATTCTATAGGCTGCATCTAGATGTGGTTTTCTTGGTCTAGACATGTATTGGCTAAATTTATGGATAGCAAAAGTGATGTCTGGCCTTGTGATTGTCAAATACAATAACCTGCCTACTAGTCTTCTGTAGCTGCTTGGATCTTTAAGCTCTTCTCCCTCCAACTTACTTAATTTTAGGCTTTGTTCCATAGGTGTCTTAGCTGGCTTACATCCTAACATACCAGCATCATTAAGAACCTCAAGTGTGTACTTTCTGTGACAAAGGGCAATCCCTTTGTCTAACCTTGCAACCTCCAGCCCAAGAAAGTACTTCAAGTCACCTAAGTCCTTTAGCTTGAACTTGTCATCTAGCATAACCTTGAACCTATCTATCTCAGCCTTATCATTACAATCTATTAAGACATCATCCACACATACACCAAAAGAACCATGAAAACATCAACTTGCCTTCTAGTAAACAAAGAATAATCAGCTTTGGCCTGAATGAAGCCAAGCTAAAGCAAAGTTCCAAAAAACTTGGCAAGCCATTGCCTAGAAGCTTGCTTAAGGCCATATAAGGACTTATTTAGCTTACAAACTACCTTCCCCTGACTATGAAACCCTTGTGGAAGAGCCATATAGACCTCCTCATCCAAATCACCATGAAGAAAGACATTATTCACATCCAATTGACTAAGAAACCAGCCCTGAATTGCAGCCACAGCAAGAAGAACTTTGACAGAAACCATTTTGGCCACAGGAAAGAGTTTCAAAGTAATCCACACCCTCTTTCTATGTAAATCTTTTAGCAACTAACTGTGCCTTGTACCTTTCAACTGAACCATTAGCCTTGCACTTAATCTTATACACCCACTTACATCCTATAGGCTTCTTACCAGCAGGTAGTGGGGTCAATGTCCAGGTATGATTAGCCTCAAGGGTAGCTATTTCAGCAGCCATGGCCTCTTGCCATTTGGGATCAGAAGCAACTTGGTAATAGTAAGTAGGCTTAACAAAGAAAGAAATGGAACAGCAGAAAAACTTGTAAGAAGGAGAGAGGTAGTGATAAGAAACATGGGAAGCAAGAGGATGAAAAGTACCTGATTGAGGAAGAGAGGCATCAAGAAAAAAAGATACCTGGCTGTAGTGATAAGCTTGTAAATAGGAAGGTTGTTTGACAGCCCTAGAAGACCTTCTAAGAGGGACAGGATCAACAATAGGATCAAGGGGTTCTGCAGGGATCTCATCAAGTAAATCACCATCAAGAGAATGATGAATATGGATGATTGAATCATGAGGTACAGCAGAGTGGTTTTAGATTGAATTATGTTATCAAAAAGACGATTAACAGCAGGAACACAAGGCAAAGGTAAGATAGGTTGTTAAACAGAACCACAAGAAGTAGAAACAAAAGGGAAAACACTTTCATGAAAGATGACATCCCTAGAGACAAAAATAGTATGAGATTCAATGTCAAAAACTTTATACCCTTTAACATTGAAGGGAAAACCGAGAAAAACACATTTCCCTGCCTTTGGAGAGAATTTGTTTCTAGTGTGAAGAATGGTTGAGGCAAACACAAGCAACCAAAAACTTTAAGATGAGAATAATCTGGAAGCTTATGAAAAAGGAGTTCAAAAGGTGTTTTATCATGCAATAAAGGTGAAGGAAGTCTGTTAATGAGATAGGCAGCATGTAAAACATAGTCACCCCAAAACTTAATAGGAAGCTGTGATTGAATTTGCAAAGCCCTAGCTATGCAAAGAAGATGTTGATGTTTCCTCTCCACAATAGAATTTTTTTTTGTGGAGTGTAAACACAGCTGTGTTGATGGATAATTCCATGAGAATTGAGAAAATCAAACATATCAAGCTCTTTAGCATTATCAGTTCTAATAGCTTTGATTTTAAGGCCAAATTGTGTATGAACCATAGTATAGAAAGAGTAAAATAACTACCTAACTTTAGATTTAGACTTCATAAGAAATAATCATGTTGCTCTTGTAGCATCATCCACAACAGTTAAATAATACTTGAAGCCATCCAAAGTAGGAGTTGAATATGGTCCCTATACATCAATATGAACCAAATCAAAAGCACAATTACTGATTTTATCATGAAAAGGAAAAGGCAATCTCTTAAGTTTTGCCATAGGACAGATTTGACAATCTTTATTACATGAAGGTTGTAATGAAGGAATAACATGACATAAAGTATTAAGTTTGACATCAGATGGGTGACCTAATCTTGCATGCCAAAAGGAAAAAGATTGAGAAGGTAAACGTGTGGAAATTGCTGCAGTGAAGTGACTAAAAACATCAATGATGTTGTAAGCAGCTAAGAAGGCAGCAAGGGAAGAACTAGAGGATTGTTGAAGGCTATCTGACTGCAACAGAAACAATCCATCAAATGCCTTGCCTATCCTAATCGTTTTCCAGGAAGTAAGGTCCTGAACAAAACAATAAGTAGATAGAAAAACAAGACAATATAGCTGAGATTGAGTCAAAGTACTAACAGACAAAAGATTAAAGATAAAAGATGGGACACAAATGACATTCTTGAGAAAAAGAAAGAACAACAGTCCTAATATGAGTTACTTAAGGTGAGTCCCCATTAGGCAATTGAACCAAGGACTGTCTAGTAGCAGTGATTGAGGTTAACAAATCAATTGAACATACAAAATGATTAGTGGCACTAGTATCCAACACCCAAGTATTACTACCAAAAGCCCTTCTATTGACCACTTGTGTAGCAAAAACACAATGAGAAAAGTCCATACCTGCCATTGCCACATTAGCAGAGTTGAAAGAAGATGCTACATTGGCCATTGGACTCACTAATGCATGAGTGTCACTAGAAGGGAAGAATTGGGTACACCAAACAAAGCTAAAAGCTGCTGACACTGCTCAGGTGTGAAGGCAAAAGATTGATGCAATGGAGAAGCAAAATTTGAATCTGAACCTGAGGAGACTTGGTGTGCTATAGAAGATTTATTCTTGAACTTAAACCCTAGTGGAAAACTATGTAACTTCTAGCCCTTATCCACAGTATGACTAGTCTTACCACAATGTGTACAAATTGGTCTATCCTTATCCTTCCCACTAGAATTAGCAAAATTGGAACCATGAGTGACATAATCAGTGGACAATTTAGCAGCAAAAATAGTATAATCAACCTTAACAACAGAAGCATTTGGGATTGATCTTTGTATTTCTTCTTGAATCAACAAAGAATAAATCTTACTAAGAGATGGAATTGGATCCATAAGTAACACTTGAATCCTAACTTGGGAAAAAGAGTCATTCACTCCCATGAGGAACTTCATCACAGGCTCTCTACCTTGCAAATCATTAAGCCTTTTGTTGATATTGCATACACACTTTCCACAAGTGCAAGAAGGAAATGGACTAAGATTTTGCAATTGATCCCAAAAGACATTCAACTGAGTAAAGAAATCAATGATGGTCATCTCACCTTGATGTAATTCTACAATTTCCTTTTGAAGATTGAATACCCTTGGTCCATTGGTTTGGGCAAAACAATTCTTCAAGTCATTACAGATTTCTAAGGCAGTGTCTTCATAGATGATGCTTGCTTAAAGCTTCGTAGGGACTGAATTGGTCAATCAGGTTCCAACCATGTTGTCACACCTAATCCATGCCTGCACAGATGAGGGAGTAGAAATCTATGGTGATGAGAGAGTCAGAGTCCCATCAATGAATCCCAATTTGTTCTTGGGGAGCAAAGCCTTTCTCACAGCTCGAGCCCAAGCTGAGTAGTTTTCTCCACCAATTAAAGGCCATGTAACAAGCACTAAACTTGGACTCTCAACATGATGCAAGAACAAGGGATCATCCATTGGTGAATCTTGTGAAGAAGACGATGGATTTTCAGGTGCAAATCCATTAGCAGAACTAGTTGTAGTTGTGGTTATTGCAGTAGAAGCCATTGTTGACAAAAAGAAGAAAATTTTGCCCAAAACAGAGTGTGTTTCTTGAGAAAATTGAAGAAGAAACTGAATAAAACGCAAAACCCCAGAAAGATTTGGGAATTTTCTCTGATACCACATCAAGAAATGAATGAAGAAATTATGTATTTCATTAATTAACAAAGCAAGAGTACAAAAACAAAAAAAACAAAACAAAACAAAACTACTCCACAAGACCACAGAACATAAATAAAAAATAAAAAACCCACACAGAAACCAATTGCAACTGCTTGAAAAAAAAATTAATAAAAAAAATTCCCCGATCATTTGTTCCTTTTTGCCCATTTTCAACATTGTGGAATGCATAAGGAAAAATTCTAATAACGTTAAATCCCTCAAATTGCAAACCCACAATATGCATTCAGTTTTTTTCTTCATTCTTTCATCCTATTTCTAAGGGACATTATCTTTTTTCGCACTCTCTGTTTCATATACGGAATTCTTCTTAATGGTCAAGCGTTTTCATATCAAAGTTGGTAAGCCTTTGAACAAAATTTATATTCTACTTTCTCAATTGAATTGGATCATATTCTCTCAAGCACATGTATTTTGAATGGGTAACTCTATGACATTCTATGATGCATAAACTATATAAAAGGTGTTATAAAAAATTTAATTATGAATGGAAAATTATGACACTAAATCCCAAACAAGAGCCTCATAACACACACAAAGCGCGTGTGATGAGACTAATTATTATTATTAGTCTAATAATTGTTTTAAAGTCATGCCAACTACTCTATTGAAAGTGGGTCTTTGATCGAGGTTATACACTATTCACATCCAATTCCAAATGGTTCCCTTAACGATCACACATGTTTTAATGAGAGAAGTGGACTTGTCACAAATCATACAATTTTTTAGACCTAATTAGATGACCCATTTTGTAATGGTCATTTAACCTAACTTAAACAATAAAAGGATAATTTTACATTATGATAATTTTACGTTATAAGGATGAAATCATCATTTTGACATTTTGACATGGAAGAGCTAGCATAATTCAAAATAAAAATTGTAAGATCTAACGATAAAAACAATACACTGATTACAAATATCTGACCATCGGATCACCAGATTAAATCATGTCAAGTTTTAACAGACTATATGCATTCTAGAGGTTAGTGTGAGCTACTTGTGATTATTAGCAATTACTTATGATTGGTTCTCAAAATGAATTAATTATGTGTCAAAATTCGATTAGCTCAAGCTTAAGGTAAAAAATGTACATGAATGCACAAGATAATTCTAACAAATAAATAGGGTTTTTAGATAATTAATTGATTATTTTTTTTGAAAGCTTGATGGTAAAACTACAAGAGCTAGTTTAGAACCCCGATTTTGAAATTACGGCGTAATTGCTTTTAGTTTACTAAACTAGGTGCAAAACAAGAGTAATCAATGCACAATTAACCGAGACTACTACCTAGTGCATGGGCATACATAATTAACAATTAAGTATAAAACACAAGGATTCAGGGAAGAGAGATGCAAACACAAAATAACATGACGATGTGTTATGGAAGAGGAAATCTAAAGTGCTCAAAAACCTCTCTGTGGCCCTCCAAGCCGAATCAATCCACTAGTGAATAAGTTAAGAGTACAAGGATTATAATATAAACCCCCCAAGCCTAGACTATCATTTGTGTAAAGTTGTGATTTACAACTTAGTTTTATATTGGCTTTATTCCATGACAAAAAGTGTTGTAATTGCTTTAATTTTGTTCCTTGTATTTTGTGGGATTTTATTGTATTGGGTTTAGTATTAAGTTGGTGAAGACTCAAGCTTAAATGAAGATCAGTGCATTTTGCGACTAGCTCGCGAGAAGTTCGTGACAAGGGTTCCCGCAAAAAGGGCATGTGAGGAGCATAAGACTGGAAGCTGAAGAGTTGTGCCAGGCTATCGTTTTCGCGAGTGTCTCACGAGTAAGATCTTCTCGTGAGGTAGTCGCGAAACATTCTGCCTGGAGGATTTTTAAGTGTGACTTTCTTACCCTTCACCCATACTATATATACTCTCATTTCCCACAAATGTAAAGGAGGCCATTCAGAGAGAAAAAACCCTAGATAGGTTTTCTATAACACACACACACCCATCTTTTAGAGAGAGAGCTACTCATCCTTGTGACAAATCCTTGTAGCCTCTTCTCCTTCCCTCTCACATTGTCATACCTTGAGAGGAGATTTGTACCCAAGCACAACTCACATAATTTTAGAGTATAGAAAGTGTTTTGGAGCTTAGGAAGCTTTAGAGAATTGCCAAAAGAAGCCGGTGAGGCTTGGCGAATGCAATCGAGTGGATTGTGAGATTCGGAGAGCTAAACAAGACATGGTTCCAAGAAACCTTGTTGGATTAGGAGCTTAAAGGGCTTAGGTACATCGGGTAGATTAGGCTTGGAGGGTCTTTTGCTAACCCATGTATCCCAACTGATTGTCTAGTGGATCGATTACCGTTTGGACGGTGGTAAAAAGATTTTACGCCAAGGACTTCGGTTTCCTCTTCGATAACACATCGCTATATTGTCTTTGTGTTTACATCTCTCTTCCCTACTCTTTTACCTTTCATTTTACTGTTGTGTTATTATGAATATGGGTTAGAATAACTTGTTTGTTTATACACTCGCATTTACTCTTTTTTGCACTTAGTATAAGTTAGAGTAAAATCTATCGAACCGTAATTTTAATTTGGGGGTCAAAATAGCTCTTATGTTTTCACACATTTTAGAGCATTCAATTGGTATCAAAGCGGGTACACTTGTTTTGGTTTCATTACCTAAGTGTGATCCTTAACCCCTTGTGTGTTTTGTCATGGACAGTGTTTTGTATGCTTTTATGGATATTGTTGATTGTAACATACCATGTGTTTGTGAAAATGCTTCTATAAGCGTTTATCCTCATGATTGTGATGCCATGTTACATGAATCTTTGTGTGTTGTTGATTTTCCTAACATCAAACTCTTGAAGAAAGGAGCTAAGAAGTTTCATAAGAATTTGAGCAATTTCATTGTAAAAAGGATGATTTAATTGCTAAGCTCAATGAATCCAATAAATTGGTTGAAAAGTATAAGAAGCTTGCTGAAAATTCTCTTGAAAAGTTGAAAGAGTTTGAATGTTTGAATATAAACTTGGATGCTAAACTTATTTTGTCTTACAAACTTGTTAATGATCTTAAATGTGAAAATGAATCTCTTAAGATGCATACCAAGTGTTTGATTGCTGAACGTGTTGCTAAAAAGGAAGGAAATATATGTTGCAATCATGTTGTGGTACCCGATTTTGTGCCTATTGTGTGTTCTACCTCAAAGGACAAATCGGTGTACATTCCTCCACATAAAAGAAATTAAAAGGTAGAGAGAAAGGCTCTTAAGTCTAAGCTTCTGTTTATGACCCATCCTAGGGAATTGAGTGGATCTAAATTTGTTCCTACTTGCCACCATTGTGGTGTGATTGGTCATATAAGACCTCAATGTCATAAGTTGAAGAGAGAACAAACCCATGTTTCTAAATCCCTTTCCCAAAGACCTAGTGGACCTAAACACATTATTTGTCATCATTATGGTGCCTTTCATCATCTTAGACCACATTGTTCTAAGTTTCAAGCTCTTAAAAGAATAAAAAGAAAAGAAAAACTTGAGCTGTTTAGAAGGTGTGCTATGAAAGCAAAAACGGGTTTTAGGGAAAATTGTATGTTGTTGAAACAAGTTGTTAATGCTTTTACCTCCTTGTCTATGTGCATCTCTGGTTCTCATTCTTCCGACCCTCGTTTCACTTCTCATGACACACTCATTCCAAACAATCGTTCCATTTGGATGAGGAAGGGTTCTTATGGTTGAGCTTATGCTCTTTTGATCCTTAATCTAATTCTTTCGATCTTTGTAGGACTTTTCATGCATTAGATGCTTCATTGTCATGCATTTGTGCATTTTGCATTTATTTATATGCGTCATATTTATTTTGATCTTACTTTTTCTGTTTTAGTTTTGTGTGAGTAAAAAATCCAAAACCATATAAAAAGTGAAAAATTGAAAAAGTTTGATCGTATATGTTTGAGCACATATCACATGTGAGTTTGGCCTAATACCTTCGCACTAATGGTGTAGTGTATTTACGAGTTTAGCTTGTTATGTATGCACATATATCTTTGTGGGAGAAATCTTGAAAACTATGTGTGATTGTTGTAAATAGATCTTCAAGCTTGTCATGAATGATTGGTCAATAGTCTTGATGGTCTTGATACTTGCATAGACTTGTGCCTATATCTCTTCCCACTTTATTTTTATGTTTTTGCTTAAAGAGTTCAACAAATGTAAATTTCAAAATGAAAAGAGATAATGAACTGCAAAAACCATCGCACATATTAGTATTTGACTAGGAAAAAGGGAAAACAATTTTTTATTGAAATGTATGGTGCCCAAAAAGCCAAAAGCTTATTCTCAAAAAATTTCATGCACCGATCTCAAAATAAGATGTATTGTTCAAAAAAGATCAAATGTTATGATTTGTATAGAATCCAAATGAAAAGCTTCTAAGATTTGTAATCATTTTTTTGTGGGAGGTCATATATGTTCACTTCTATAATTGAGATAGACCACTTAACTTAGTACTAGTTGTGTATGACTTGATTAAATTGATCATTGAAACTTTATTCTAGACTAAGTACTATTCCACACTTGATCCACACACACAACACACAAGTCTAATGTTTAATGAATATCTATTTCATTTGTGTGATTGTACATGTTCAAATATGATGGGTGTGTACTCAACCATATGTGGATCAAACCAAAAATATTTTTGTTCTTTTTGTTTGCTTTTGGAAGTAATTTGTATCACCCATGTTTTTCAAACTTTTTCAAGTTATTTTTGTGTGAAAAACATGTTTTCTGGGTGTTTTCGTGACTTATTTCATGTGTAAGTTCAGTCATGAGTTAAAGGGTCCAATTCTCATGTTTCTTAGCTTTGGACAGAGAGTTTTACGACTATCTCGTGACTGTTTTGCGATTAAGGCTTACCAGCGAAATACCAGTGAGATACCAGCGAAATTTTCGTGGGAAGCTAACCAGCGAAAATTTCCAGATCAGCTTTTAAAGGGCATTTCATGAGACATTTGTTTTAAACTTCTCCCTACTTCTCCCAAACCCCTGTTTTAATGTTTCTACATCAAAACCTAACTAAATTCAAGTGTTTTTCATTCCACTAACATCTCTAAGGTAATTTTTAACTCTTTTCATTGTTTTTTATCCTTAGATTATGTTGTTGGGGGGTTTTATGTTTATAGTTGGGATTTTCTCAAATGAGAGTTGGAAAACTTAATTTTTGTCAATCTTTTTGATTGGGTTCTATTTTAAATATTGATATGCAATGGATGTTGGCCCCTTGTGGCAAAAATAATATGTATTTAGGCAAGATTTTCATATGTTCATGCATGGTTTAACATACATGTGTAGTGTGTGCACTCTAAGTGCTTGATAAAATGCCCAAATGGCATTTTCTTGTTGTTTTGGACTCCGATGAGTACCAATTTTAGGGATTACCATAATTATTCATATTTATCATGTTTTGATCTCTGGTTGTGTTTTATACACTTTGCCCCTTGAATTCTTGCTCATGCATTGGTCATGCATCTCACATGCACACTAGATGCATCTTGCTGCACACACTCTAACACTTGACATGTTTTGCATTCACTCATGCTAGTTTAATCTTTCTAGACCTTTTAGCACATATAACATGTTCTTGTGTCTATGTCATGCCTAGGTATATATCATGTTCCATCATCCTTAGCATGTTATGTTTACTCTATGCTTTGTAGCATATTTTTTTTATTTTATGTTTTTGTCTTTCATTTGAGTTTCATTTTCTCATTCATCTTGCACCCCTCATGCATCATCTTTTACTCTTGTTCATATCTTCTTTTCTTTCCCTCATTCCTCTTGATTCATTTGTCTATTCGTGATAAAAAGGGGGAGAGTTTACTGAAAAGTTTACCGGTGTGTTTCATCATTTCTATATGACTCATGTACACATTCTTAGTGGGAGAAATTCTACCTTGTGCACATTCGTAGGGGGAGAAAGCCGTAGGAGAGATGCATATACCAAGGGGGAAAAGACATTTTTTTATTAGAAAACCTTGTTTTGTTTTGTTTTATAGTATACGTGATAAGGATCTTGTATCCTAGATGCAAATACTTCGTATATTTTACATTGGTTATGTGTTGGACATGCATTTATTCTTATATTATTGTGCTTTATTGGTTGCATGTTCGAATGGTCATTTGCTTTGCTATATGGTTATTGTGGTCATTTCCGTATAACTGTCATGTGTTTAATTAAGTTGCTCATATGTTTCGTAACATGTTTACTTGATTGCAATTTACTTATTACATTATACTTATCATTTTTATCACTAGATTTACCTTAAGGTTCTAATGTGTTTTGTGCAAGTGTTTTAGGTTATAGGTATACTTGTTCCAAGTTCATTACAGCTTCTAGATTTAGGTATGAGTGAGTTTTGCCATTATTTCCAAACTCACATTTAAGTCTAGAGTCTGTTATAGGGTGTTTTGTCACAGAACAGCCAAAGGGGAAGATTGTAAAGTTGTGATTTACAACTAAGTTTTATGTTGGCTTTATTCCATGACAAAAAGTGTTGTAATTGCTTTAATTTTGTTCCTTGTATTTTATGGGATTTCATTGTATTGAGTTTAGTATTAAGTTGGTTAAAACTCAAGCTTAAATGAAGATCAATGCATTTAGCGACTAGCTCACAAGAAGGGTTCCCGTGAAAAGCGCATGTGAGGAGCATATGACTGGAAGTTGAAGAGTCGTGCTAGGCTATTGTTTTCGCGAGTGTCTAGCGGGTAAGGCCTTCCTGCGAGGTAGTCGCGAAACATTCTGTCTGAAGGATTTTTAAGTGTGACTTTCTTACTCGTCACCCATACTATATATACCTTCATTACCCACAAATGTAAAGGAGGTCATTTAGAGAAAAAAAAAACCCTAAATAGGTTTTCTACAACACACACACACCCATCTTTTAGAAAGAGAGTTACTCATCCTTAGTGAGAAATCCTTGTAGTCTCTTCTCCTTCCTTCTCACATTGTCATACCTTGAGAGGAGATTTGTACCCAAACACAACACACATCTTTTCAAAGTGTAGAGAGTGTTTTAGAGCTTGGGAAGTTTTGGGGAATTGCCAAAAGAAGCTGATGAGGCTTGGCGGATGCAATCGAGTGGATTGCAAGATCTAGAGAGCTAGACAAGACACGGTTCAGAGAAGCCTTATTGGAGTAAGAGTTTAAAGAGTTTAGGTACATCGGGTAGATTAGGCTTGGGGGGTCTCTTGCAAACCTATGTATCTCAACTGATTGTCTAGTGGATCGATTACCGCTTGGAGGGTGGCGGAGAGGTTTTACATCGAAGACTTCGGTTTCCTCTTCAATAACACATCGTTGTGTTGTCTTTGTGTTTGAATCTCTCTTCCTTACTATTTTATGAACAAACTAAATTATTAAATAAATATTTTGAGATCCTACCATTTTCGTTTTAAAACTTTTAAAAGGAGTATTTTTTTTTTTCCTACTCCTCTTATATAGGTTTTGAACCAAAAATGATTTTGATAAGATAGAAAAATTTCTTTCAATATTCATAGAAAAAATTCTTTCAATATCCTACCAATTAAAAGCACATTAAAAATCCTTTAAAAAAAACCAACCAGAGACCCCCATGGAAACAGAAAGTCCTAATAAAACTAACAATCCATCCCTGTTACAAACCAACCCCCTCAACGTAGCCCAAGACACCAGATTTAATAGTTCCCATTATCACCAAACCTTGGGAACTAACCTAAACAAAAATACCTCTAACCTTGCAATTCCCAAGACCAACTAGTTGGGCACCTACCTGAATTGATCCCAGCGGACCCCACACTCCTTATTGGGCTTTCTAAAGCCCAAAACAACGCAATCATGCCCCCAGAAAATAGTGAGCCCATCCCCCAATCTGTAAATGAAGTTCAAGTGAATCAATTCAACACAAAAAAAGAGCAGATGGGCCTGGAACCATCTCTATCTAAATCTTTTGTAAATGTTTCTTTCTCTTTTGTAAATAGAGAGGGCAATGTCCTTGCTCATCTTCTTGCCTAATGGGCTGCTTTTGTATCTTGGTCTGGGTCAGTTCCCATCTCCATTTTGCCTTTATCTGTGATGAAAGTTTTAGATAGAGATGGTTCCAAGCCCAAACCTTTTTGTATTTGTCCTGTTTTGTGTTGAGTAATAAAGTATTTATTCAGAAAAAAAAAATTACTCAGTCCCACTTTTTTTCTTATTTATTCCATTTTAAAATGTCACAAAATACTGTCTTGTTTTTAAAAATAAAAGTTATTAATTTACTAATGTTCCTATTATACTTCTATTAATTTACTAATTCAATTTTTTGATAAATTTTTTTAAAGATAGTTTTGGAAACTTATATATTTTTAAAAGGTAAATAAAACAATAAATAATATTCCCTAAAAAAATTTAACTTTTCAAACAGGACAAAAAAAAAAAAGACGGAGAGAGTATTCCATACAATTAGTGTGTTACATATTTCTCTCATTTTAACGTGATATTATAAATCTACTTTTATGCGAGGAGAAAACATCGTATATTAGTGCATCAGTGTACATTTAATAATTTCATCTGTCGTTGACCCGACCCCCATGAAAGGTAAAGGAGGTGAAGAAGTATAGTAACAGTTGGGTGCATTTAATAATTTTATACATCCTTGACCCTACCCACGTGAAATTAATGAGATGAAGAAGTGTAGTTACGGTTTGGGTCCATAACAAAAAATGTCTGATAGGCTAGTGGGGCACTTTAATTAATGAGGTGAAGACGTGTAGTTACTATTTATTTATATATATATATATATATATTTTTATAAGAAATTTTATCAATTAAGTTAATTAAAATTCATAAATAAGGTAATATTATTATTATTAAAATATTTAAAAGGTTTTTTAAACTTGACAAATTTATATACTCTTAACAATTTATGTTTTTGAGAAATAAAAACACACATGAAAGAAGAAAAAGAATTCTAACTACTATCACAAAAACAACTAAAAAACTAGGGTAACTTTTAAGTTGATAAATTCTCTATAAGTTTTATACACTTCCCCTCAAACGAAAATGGTTGAAAGCCAAAGGTTACACAAGATAAAGTATGTAGGGACAAAAATGTAAATTAAATGCAGAATTATTGGTTTTGCGCAACGGGGCCACAATACATCAATTTCCCACCATCCATCTCTGTACAACTCAGCCCTTTAAGACAAAAGCCTGAAATGACTTTATTCAACTTGGAATTGGAGGTCCCACTAACCCTAAAGTCTACAAAACTTTTTCAGCAATAACTAACACTCCCACATGCAATCACTTATAGAATTAAATCAGCAACTAAACTACAAGTCGTGTCCCAGTACAAAAGCTATCTGATGTCGTTTATGCAGTGTTTGTTGTTCTAATCAAGCTCCACTGCTCTTACATCCTCTGCTCTTGCTACTTCCTTGTGCTCAACACTTTCTATACTCTGATAATTTGAGCGATATAATTTTGCCAACAATCTTAAAAAGCAACCTCACCATGGAATTTGGATTTATTTGCCTTGACCGAATAGACAAATCAAGGCTGGCTCTTGTGGTGTGGGTGACAAGGTAATACCGTTGGAGAAATTAAGTGACATCTATGGGTATGGCTCGGGATTAGGAAGCCTTGTATCCGTTCTGTGAAATGGAAACCACCTGATCAACACAAATTTTGATGGGGCCGGGGCTATGTTTCATGACACTAATGAAGTTGGTATAAGGGTGGTGGTTTGAAATGCAAATGGTGAAGTTATGGCATCTCTTTTAGAGAAAATTTTAAAACCTTCTTTTTGGTGATTTTCCTAAATCTCTTAGCCGCTAGAAGTGCTTCTCAGTATGTTTAGAAAATCGGGCTCAGGAATCCAACTTTGAGGGTCATTTTGAAATTGTCGTTATTTTTTTGAAGCATTATGACAATCCTCGATCTATGTATGGTCATTTGATTAGGAATATTCTTTCTATTGTAAACTTTTTACAGAGTTATTCTCTCTCATATTTATAGGTAAGGTAATGTGGTAGCAAATGTCTTAACCAAGGGAGTTAAATTATCTTTTCCCTTGTTAGTTTAGATAGAGAATGTTCCTTCCAATGTTTTTCCTCTTGTTATGGCTGATTTACCAAAAGATTAAGGGTATGTTTGGTTGGAGTGAAAATAGGGAGGATGGAAAATAGAGAGAGAAAAATAAGATGAAAAATGACATTTTCTATTGTTTGGTTGAGAGAGGGAGGGGGAGAGAAAAGTGATGGGGCCCATAAGTTTTCTTTCCTCCCCTTTCAAAATACAATTTCTCCAAATTGGAGTGAAAAGTGGGAAAAACATTTGGACAAAAATGCCCCCACCTCTTTAACGCTTCTAGCTTCTCTTCTTTTTTTTTTTTTTTTTTTTCTTTTTTTTTTTTTTACTTTTCCTTTGTAACGCCTAACTTTTTGTTTTTGTTTTTGTTTTTTTTTTTTTCCTTTTTTCCTTTTTTCTTTCTTTGGTTTTGTCAGGTGGTGGATTCTTCTTCTTTTCCTTCTTTTTTCTTCTTAATTTTAATTATTATTATTTTTTTAAGAAAACACTTTTGGATGATTTCTTATGCTATTTTTTGAAATGTCCACTTTCAGCTATATACAATTTTTTTTTAAAAAAAAGTATAATGTATTACTTTTTGTTTTATTTAAGAGGGACATGATGGTAAATTTATACAAACCTTATTTTCAACCAAGCTAATAAGTTTTCCGTCCCTCCACTTTTCCACCATCTCAACCAAATACAAATGAGGAAAACTAAAAACTTTTTTATCCTCCCACTTTTCCATCCTCCCTCTATTTTCTATTCTCTTACTTTTCCATCCTCCCAACCAAACGGACCCTAAGTAAATACATACTGATCTTCTTCACCCAAAAAAAAAAAAAAAAAAAAATTGCTCTTAGTAATCAATAAAATGTAATTTGCTCCATGTCTAACTAGAACCATTTTTTGGGAACCATTATAAGAGATGGTATGAGAGAAGATATTTTATCTTGAGTCAATTCATGTTGGTTATGAGTTTTTCAATGATTGTGTATTTGATGAAAATCAAAAGCTTGCTCGTTCTGCCTCTATTAGAATATATGAAAGGGACAAATGTATTTGTAGAGGTCACATTTTACATTACCTGCCCAACTCTTTATTATATATAAATATATATATATATATATATATATATATATATTGTGGTTAAAATTCTACAAAAGAAATTTAGGAGGCTCTGAAAAAGTACATGGAAAATGCTAGTTTTATAATATATGTTTTTGGTAGGTTCCTTGACTATAAATTGGTAGGTGAAAAACCAATCAACTAAGTCTATGAGTATCAACCTATTGTCTTTGAATATGAGACGATAACTGCACTTGTCTCTATAGTGAATCCGATCAATAACATGATGAATGGGTAGTGGAGACTCAGGGAACTAGACACATTTGCTCCAACATTAGGGGTGTTAAATGGGTGGGTTTGGGGTGGGCATAATTGGGTTGGGCATATAAAACTCATTTACCCATTAAAATCCATTTAACTAATTGCTTCTAACCCAAATCCAACCCAACCCAATTATTATGGGTAAACCCCAACTCACCCAATTATCAAAATTACCAAAATGCCATTAAAGTGAAAACCCCAACACTTTCTTGGATTCCCTTTTCCCTCTCTAACTTTCCCGAGAAAATTCCAATCTCTTCGATCAATTTCTTGGCCTCCTCAGGATCACTACTTTCGCATTCAATCTCATACAGAGTCCCAAATCCGAAATTAGTCTCATCCACCTCCAATTTCAAACCTTTCCATTCATACATGGCATCGAATCACTGTCTCCATCGCAATCCAAATTCTCGCTGAGAAAACTGCCACCCGATAACCCAAACTCAAAAGTGACTCTCGACAACCTGGATCTCGACCCGTTCCTCCTCAAGCTCGCGCACGACACTATCTCCTCCAATGAGGGACCGAACAAGGCTCTCGACTATGCGCTCTAAGCTTCGAAGTCGTTCAAGTGGTGCTCCGGTAAAGATGACAGCGAGCCGAGTCTGGACTTGGCGATGAGCCTTCACATTTTGGTGGTGATCTACTCGAGTTTAGGGCAATTCGAGGAGGCAATTTCAGTTCTAGAATGGGCCATTCATGTTCCGGATCCTCCTAGAGGCGCCGATCACACGCTCGCGGCGTTTTCCGATCACATGCAACTCAGCAACACGTTTTCGATGCTTGGGCAGGTGGATCGCTCAATCACTTACTATGAAGAAGGGCTTAAGATCTAGATCGAAGCCTTGGGCGACATCGATCCACGCGTTAGTGAAACTTCAAGGTTTGAATTTTCATGCTTTTGCAGATTGGACTGCTATAAAGAAATGTGTTTGTTGTGCCTCATTGTTCTCTGTGAGAGCTAGAGAGAGAAAGAGAGAGAGCAAGTGAGAGGAGAGAGAGAAGTGCTCGGAGGCCGAGAAAATGAAGGAAAATGAAAACAATGAAACGTCTATGGGTTTTTTTTTTGTTTTTTTTTTTGTTTTTTTTTTATTTTTTTATGGCAAGGGCTGTGTTGAATTTGGGTATATTGTTTTTAGGTTAAATGGGCTTCAATGGGTTTTTAGTTAAAACCCAATAATCACTGGGTCTAATTGGGTTGATGCCCATTTAACCCAACTAATAATTGGGTGGGTTTTGGTTCAATTAGAGTGGGTGGGTTTGGGTTGGAAAATGGGTTTGGGCTTACTTTGCCACCCCTATCCAACATGGAGCTCTTTCTTAACAATGAGGAAGTCACCAATGAAGAGAACATATATTTGGGAGAGTCTAGTTCTACAAGAGTTGCAAGAAGGGGAAATGTAATTTTGAAATTAACTTCTAGTATGTCTCTAGCATCGCACCATGTTCTTCATGTTCATAACATGTGAAGAAACTTAGTGTCTAGATTCTTACTTAACAAAGGTGGAATCAAATGGTGTTTAATGTAGGTAAACTTGTCTTAAGTCATAATAGCGATTTTGAGGGCAAGGGATTTTGTCATGGAGGCTTATTTGTACTTGATGCTGATTATATGAGCATGAATAAAGCTAGTACTTGTTTTTCTTATATTGTTGAATCCTTAGATCTATCGCATGGTAGATTAGGGCATGTGAATTTTGCAGCCAGTAAAAGAGTGAAATAATTGAGCCTAATTCCAAACTTAACTAACTCCAAGCATTGAAAATGTGAAAGACATATAGAAGCGAAACATTTTAAAAATCCTTTCGAAACTGTTGAAAGAACCTTTGAACTATTAGAACTTATCTAATCAAAATCATTTGAAGGACCCATCACCATATAGCAGTGCTCACTTATCGTTAGGATAAATAATACAAATCTAAAATAGACTACTTCATGTTCCTTCAGCAAACCCAATAGGATATTAGTTATTACCTTCTAGACTTACAAAAATACACTTAATTTAATTAATTTATCTATATTCCTAAAACAAAATAAATGAAGTTAAAATTGTAAATCGACAAAAATTAAAAACAAAAACATTCATGTTTAAAACTTCCTACTATATAGTAGATAAATACAAAGTTCCTATTCAACATTAAAAAAAAAAAAAAAAAAACCATAAACTTTCCACTACCCCATGTACACAACCAAAAACCGTAACCCACCTTCTATCAAAAAAAAAAAAAAAAAAAAAAAAAAAAAAAAACCTACTCCACAACACATAAATAAATAAAAAATAAAAACCCACGCAAAAACCAATTGCAACTTCCTAAAAAAAATAATAAAAAAAATTCCCCGATCATTTGTTCCTCTTTGCCCATTTTCAACATTATGGAATGCACAAAGAAAAATTCTAATAACGTTAAATCCCTCAAACTGCAAACCCACAATATTCATTCAGTTTTTTTCTTCATTCTTTCATCCTATTTCTAAGGGACATTATCTTTTTTCACACTTTCTGTTTCATATACAAAATTCTTCTCAATGGTCAAGTGTTTTCCTGTCAAAGTTGGTAAGCCTTTGAACAAAATTTATATTCTGCTTTCTCAATTGAATTGGATCATACTCTCTCAAGTACATATATTTTGAATGGGTAACTCTATGACATTCTGTGATGCATAAACTATATAAAAGGTGTTATAAAAAATTTAATTATGAATGGAAAATTATGACACTAAATCCCAAACAAGTGCCCCATCACACATGCAAAATGCGTGTGATGAGGCTAATTATTATTAGTCTATTAATTGTTTTAAAGTCATGCCAACTATATTGAATGTGGGTCTTTGATCGAGGTTGTAAGGTTGAATTTAATCAACCATCTTGTTGGCTTTATTCCATGCCAAATTTGCTTGTATTTCAGCATTTAGTAACCCTGTATTTAGGTGGGATTGTTGTAAGGGTAGTGAGTGAGATAGAGTGTTGAAATGCTTAAGAGTGTGCAAGAAAACAGAGACTCGCGACTGGATCTCGCGGGTGACTCGCAACTTTAAGCCGCCAGAAGCAACACACGTGCCAAGCATGCCAGAAGTTGAAGCGTCATTCTAGCTGGAGCACTACAGGACAAAATAGAACAACTGGCCGTTCTGTTATCTCGCGGCTGGATCTCGCGACTCAGTCAAGCCGCGAGGCCAAGCCACGAGCCAGCCCTGTTTTGAAAAACCTGACTCTTCACATTCCATTCTCACCCTAGTATAAATACCCCTTATACCCACAAAAGAAAGAGAGCTTCTAGAGAGAATTTTGTGAGAGAGAAACCCTAGAGTTATACAAGATTGATTCATCCACAATCTTCACATAAGAGACTCTTCAAATTCCTCAACTCTCTTCCTCTCCATTGTTAAACCCTTGAGAGGTCTTTTTACCAAAACCTTTTCTCACCATATCCATTACTGTGAGAGGGCTGTTTGGTGTTCTGGGAAGCAGTTAGGAAGGAACCAATCTACATTGGTTGATGCTATGGTCAAGTAGCGGAATCCAGGAAGCTAAAAAAGAAATAGGTTCGGCGCAACCTCGTTGGAGCAAGAAGCTTGGAGGGCTTAGGTACACTGGATAGATTAGGCTTGGAGGGTCTATTGCTGTTCATGTATCCCAACTACATTTTCTAGTGGATTACTTACCGCTTGAAGGGCGGCGAAGAGGTTTTACGCCGAAGGCTTTAGTTTCCTCTTCGATAACACATCGTGTGTTATCCTTGTGTTTGCATCTTCCTTCCCTTTTATCTTTGCCTTTTATTATCTGCTGTGGTTGTGATTTTTATTGGCTTAGATTGTTTACCAATTCTGTTCATAGCTTTTGTTCATTTTCCGCACACTAGTTGTTTGTCATAAAGCTTGAATTGGTTATTTTGTAATTGAGGGACTAAACGTTTAAGGGTGTTTTATACACTATTTGAACTTTCAGAGGTTATACACTATTCACATCCAATTCCAAATGGTTCCCTTAACGATCACACTTGTTTTAACGAGAGAAGTGGACTTGTCACCAATCATACAATTTTTTAGACCTAATTAGATGACCCATTTTGTAATGGTCATTTAACCTAACTTAAACAGTAAAAGGATAATTTTACATTATGATAATTTTACATTATAAGGATGAAATCATCATTTTGACATTTTGAGATGGAAGAGCTAGCATAATTCAAAATAAAAATTGTAAGATCTAACTATAAAAACAATACATTGATTACAAATATCTGACCATTGGACCACCAAATTAAATCATATCAAGTTTTAACAGACTATATGCATTTTGGAGGTTAGTGTGAGCTACATGTGATTATTAGCAATTACTTATGATTGGTTCTCAAAATGAATTAATTATGTGTCAAAATTCAATTTGCTCAAGCTTAAGGTAAAAAATGTACATGAATGCACAAGATAATTCTAACAAATAAATAGGGTTTTTAGATAATTGATTGATTTTTTTTTTTTTTTTTGAAATCTTGATAGTAAAACTACTAGAGCTAGTTTAGAACCCCAATTTTGAAATTACGGTGTAATTGCTTTTAGTCTACTAAACTAGGTGCAGAATAAGAGTAATCAATGCACAATTAACTGAGACTACTACCTAGTGCATGGGCATACATAATTAACAATTAAGTATAAAACACAAGGATTAAGGGAAAAAAGATGCAAACACAAGATAACATGGCGATGTGTTATCAAAGAGGAAATCCGAAGTGCTCAAAAACCTCTCTGTGACCCTCCAAGCTGAATCAATCCACTTGTGAATAAGTTAGAGTGCAAGGATTATAATATAGACCCTCCAAGCCTAGTCTATCATTTGTACTTAGACCCTTCAAGTTTTAACTACCAACGGGCTTCACCAAGCCTTGTCTTCACTAGCTTTTCGGATCCCGCAATTATCACCAATTGTAGCCACCATAAAATGGCATGACCCAATACTTCTCAAGAGCTCCAAAACAACTCATAACACTCAAAATGGGTGAGGTATGTGTTTGGGCTAAGAACCCCTCAAAGGTTATGGAATTAGAGAGGTAGGAGTAGAGGAAAACTAAGAGAAATGTGTAGAGGATTGTAGGTAAGCAATCTCTAACTCTCCAATGGATTTCTAGGGTTCTCTTTGAAATTTTCTTTACAATTTTGTTGGTAAGATGAGCTTTTATAGTGTGGATAAAGAAATGACAAAAGACACACAAACAGATTAGCAATGCATCTCGCAAGTCAAGTCGCAAGCCACTTGCGAGATGCCATCAACTCTTAATCGATTAATCTTCCAGCATGAGCTCCTGAACTTTCACGAGTTGCTCCACTTGTGAGCCAGTAGCAACCCAGTTGCGAGATGATCTGTCTTCACAGTTCTTCACCAATTTCACACACTAAACCCATTACATTGAATCCCACAAACATACAGGGAAATGATTAAAGAATTACAGTCAAATTTGACACAGAATTAAAACCAACAAAACATAGTTGAAAGTCACAACTTTACAATTTCAAATAAATTTGCTTAATAATAATTTAAAAATTCTAGGCGACTGTTAGCATAATTTGATTTTAAAGTAGCTGAAAATTATATCTAAAACTCGTAATTGTCCTAAAAGTTATCACAACAGCGAGCAAAATGGAAAGAAGCTAAAAATTGGAGACTTTAGGACAAAGTAACATAAAAAGTACAAGGGTTAATTGGCACAGAGATGATGTATTGATGTTGGAATGGTTGGCACTTCAGCTAGAGACCTGATTTTTCAACTCCAAATACTATATTCTGCCACTCTTATCACGTTGCCCAAAATTATTACATAACTAGATTTCCCTAATATCCAAACCATAAAACTTAATGTTGCCACTTGCCATTCTTCTAAATATACAACAACCAAAGACTTCTATCCTTATCCAAAGAAGGACATTATGAATGCCTCATACTTGCTATAAAGCCTTGTCACCAAACCATGGATCAATCAGACTTCACTTACCTCACAAAACTACACCTATTCTTAACTTCAACTTCAAGCTTCTGGGTATAAAAATACCGTAGATCTCAAAGCTGTTTCTAAGTGAGTGGTAGCATAAATAGCTCTCTCTCTCTCTCTCTCTCTCCTCATTTTGTTGTATTATGATCATTATAACATTATTGATTATTTTTCTACTGATATTCTCTTTTTGAGAGTGAGTATTTTTTAATATTTTTGAATATATACATGGGTCCTATTAACAGATGCTTTTAGAGCATTTGTTGAAAGTTCAAAAACGTGTACAAAACACTTTTGAACGTTTAGACCCCCAAAAACAACTTAACCAACTCAAGCAATATGTCAAACAACTAGTGTGCGGAAACTTAACACATGCTTTAATATGAAATTGGTTAAACAACTATCTAAGCCATAACAAAATAAACCACAGCAGATAATGTAAAGGCAGAGATAGAGAGGAAGGAAGATGCAAACACACAGACAACACGCGATGTGTTATCGAAGAGGAAACCGAAGACCTCGGCGAAAAACCTCTCCGCCGCCCTCCAAGCGGTAATCAATCCACTAGAAAATACAGTTGGGATACAAGGACAGCAATAGACCCTCCAAGCCTAATCTACCCAGTGCACCTAAGCCCTCCAAGCTTCTTGCTCCAACGAGGTTGCGCCGAACCTTTTTCTTTTCTAGCTTTCCGGATTCCGCTACTACACCGTAGCATCAACCAATGAAGATTGGCTCCTTCCTAACTGCTTCCCAGAACTCCAAACGTCTGTCTCACAGAGATGATAATGGTGAGAACCAGGTTTGGTATAAAGCCTTTCAAGGATTTGACAATGGAGAGGAAGAGAGTGAGGGAATTTGATGAGACTCTAAGGTAGAGATTGTGGGTGAAACAATCTGGTTTTTCTTTAGGGTTTCTCTCTCAAAATTCTCTCTGGAAGCTCTCTTTCAATCGTGGGTTAAAAGGGTATTTATACTAAAGAGGAGTGGAATGCGAAACGTCAGGTTTTTCCAAAACAGGGGTGGCTCGCGGCTTGACCTCGCGGCTTGACTAAGTCGCGAGTTCCAGTCGCGAGTTAACCGTATGGCCAGTTGTCCTGTTTTGTCCTGTAGTGCTCCAGCTAGCATGACTGTTCATCTTCCAGCATGCTTGGCACGTGTGCATCTTCTGGCGGGTTGAAGCCGCGAGTCCAGCCGCGAGTCCCAGCCGCGACTCTCTGTTTTCTTGCACACTCTTGAGCAATCTTCACACTATCTCACTCACTACCCTTACAACAATCCCACCTAAATACAGGGTTACTAAATGCTGAATTACAAGCAAATTTGGCACGGAATAAAGCAAATTAGATGGTTGAATAAATTCAACCTTACAATCTCCCCCTTTGGCTATTCCGTGACAAAACCCTAAAACAGACTCTAGACTTAACATGTGAGTTGGGAACAGTTGATCAAAACTCACTCACACCTAATTCTAGAAGCTGTGAAGCACTTGAATCATATGAACATAAACTCTTGAAACACAACAATACACCATGATCATTGTAAGCAGAAAATTATAAATGTATATGAAACAGGCAAAAAGAGATCAAGCATAAGATGGAGTTAATGAACAAACCATGGCTTGATCAACCAAGTGAACACCACAAGGTAGTGATCACAGTGTTCATTCACACTTGGAATGAACACAAAGACATACAAGTTAACAAGCACAAGGCAAGACACTTGTATGCTCAACACTCAACCAATGCATAGCACACATGGCATATGCATCTAGGAACAATCCTACAAGGGCACAAGAGTGACAGTACATAAACCACAATGCAGAACATTTAGATTTAAAATACTGATTTCACATAGCATAAAGGCTGCACTTAAGCATGGTACATACCACAAGGCCTACAAACTATGCATAAACCATAAACCCTCAAAGCTTACAAAAGCATATGGGTACAAACTACATTATATTGAATAAAAACTTAAACAATATAAACTAAAAGTGCTTAAAGTTTCTCCCCTTCAAAATGATGAGAAGCTGTGATGCACTTGGAACATATATATACTTGTACCCTGAAACACTTGCACAAAACACATTAGACCCTCAAGGTAAAGCAAGTAATAAATGACAAGTATAATATAACAAGTATAGAAATGACTACATTGATCACATAGCAAAGCAAATGATCATCTGAACATGCATTCAATGAAGCATAATAACATAGGGATATATGCATGTCCAAAGCACAAACATGATGCAATGAGAACACCAAAGCATAACACAAAGCATCATAAAGCCAACAAGAAAACAAATAGAACAAGGTTTTCTAGTTAACACAATGTCTTCTCCCCCTTGGTATATGCATCTCTCCTATGGAATATCTCTCCCCCTACAAATGTGCATGTGAGAAATAGAATTTCTCCCCCTAAGGATGTGCACAAGAGTCATATAGAAATGACAAAATACTCCGAAACATTCTCTAGAGTATACTCTCCCCCTTTTTGTCAGGAATAGACAAAGGGTCAAGAAGAAACGAGGGCAAGAGATGAAGGTATGAACAATGCTAATGATGCATGAGGGGTAAAATGAAAAAAAATTTTTTTTTTTTTTTTGAAAACAACTTTGAAAGTAACCCTCAATATGCAGAGCACGCGATTTTCGCGACTGAGTTAAGTCGCCAGGGAAAGCCGCCAAAACGCTCAAAGACAAAATTTTGAAAAATTTTCTAAGTGTTTTTCGCGACTGGAGGGTCTACCCGCGAGGGAGTCGCGAGCTGAGCCGCCAAAATCTCTGAGTAACCCTCGCGACTGGACCTTCCACTCGCGAACAAGTTGCCAAAAATGACCCGCGAAGACGCGACTGAGTCTCGCGACTTGACTTACCCGCGACTGAGTCGCCAAAACAGGGCAAAACTGGGTTTCTTGAAAAAATTCAGATTTTTTAACAAAATACTTTCCAAAAACACCTAAAACACTCAAAAATCTTTTTGGCTTGAATTAACAAAGATTGAGCATGTGAAAACACATTTCATCAAGTACAATCACACAAATGAATATGGCATTTATTGAACATAAACTTGTGTGTTGTGTGTGGATATCAACAATGAAATAGTCCTTAGTCTAATGTGAAGCTTCAATGATCAATTCAATCAAGGCATACACAATTAGCACTAGATCAAGTGATCCATCTCAATTATAGAAATATGTATATATGACCTCCCACAAAACTTGATAACATATCTTGGAGCTTTACATTTGACTCCATAACATTTGATCATTTTGATCTCTTGAGACAATCGCCTCTCATTGTGAGAGTGATATTTGATATTTCACTTTAATGAACAAGCCTTTGGCTTTTTGAATAAACATTCTCTTTAATATAAGGTCGCTTACCCTTTTTCCTAGTCGAATACTAGAATGTGCGACAGGCTTTTGCAGCTCAATATCTCTTTTCATTTGGAGATTTACATTTGGTGAGCTCTTCTTAGCAAAAACAAAAAAAAAAAAAAAAAAAGTGGGAAGATATATAGACACAAGTCTATGCAAGTTTCAAGATCAACATAACCATTCACTAATCATTCATGACAAGTTTGAAGATCTATTTACAACAATCACATAGATTTCAAGATTTCTTCCACAGTGATATGAGTGCAAAGAAACAAGCAATGCTCGAAAATGCACAAAGCCATTAGCACAAAAGTATAAGGCAAAACAAGTTTTGAGACAAAAACTCAACAACGTTGATCAAGCTTTTTTATTTTCTACTTTTTATGTGGTTTTGGATTTTTACACACACAAACCAAAGACATAAAAGTAAGATCAAAACAAAAACAAAACAATGCATATAAAGATATGCATGATGCACAAATGCATGACAATGAAGCATCTAATGCATGAAGGGTCCTACAAAGATCGAAAGAATTAGATCAAGGACCAAAGGAGCAAAAGCTCAACCATAGAAACCCTTCCTCATCCAAACAGAACAATTGTTTGGAATGAGTGTCTCATGAGAAGTGAGACGAGGGTTGGAAGAATGAGAACCGGAGATGCACATAGACAAGGAGTTAAGAGCATTAAACACTTTCTTTAACAACATGCTATTATCACTCAAATCCGGTTTATCCTTTTTAGCACAACTTCCAAGAAGCTCAAGTTTTTCTTTTCTTTTGATTCTTTTAAAAGCATGAAACTTAGAGCATTGAGGTCTTAGATGACCAAAGGCACCACAATGGTGACACACAATGTGTTTAGGTCCACTAGGCCTTTTGGGAAGGGATCTAGCAATATGGTTTTGTTCCCTCTTCAACTTATGACATTGAGGTCTTATATGACCAATCACACCACAATGGTGGCAAGTTGGAACAAACTTAGATCCATCCAAAGCCTTAGGTTGAGACCTAAACGAAGGCTTTGACTTAACAGCCTTTCTCTCAACCTTTTGATTTCTTTTATGTGGAGGAATGTACACCGATTTGTCCTTTAAGGTAGAACACACACTAGGCACAAAATCGGGTACCACAACATGATTGCAACAAACATTATCATCCTTTTTAACAATAGGTTCAGCAATCAAACACTTGGCATGCATCTTAAGAGATTCATTTTCATATTTAAGATCATCAACAAGTTTGTTAGACAAAACAAGTTTAGCATCCAAGTCCATATTCAAACATTCAAACTCTTTCAGCTTTTCAAGAGAAATTTCAGCAAGTTTTTTATATTTCTCAACCAATTTGTTGGATTCATTGAGCTTAGCAATCAAATCATCCTTTTCACAAAATAACTTGCTCAAATTCTTTTGAAACTTCTTAGCATTTTTCTTGAAGAGTTTGTCAACAACACCCATAGATTCAAATAACATGTCATCACACTTATGAGGATTAACACTCATAGAGGCATTTTCACAAACACGTGGCATGTTACATTCATCACCAACCAAATCATGCAAAGAGTCATACAAAGCACAATCCATGGCAAATAAACACAAGGGGTCAAGGATCACACTTAGGTATTTAAACCACAACAAGTGTACCCGCTCTGATACCAATTGAAAGTTCAAAAACGTGTACAAAACACTTTTGAACGTTTAGACCCCCAAAAACAACTTAACCAACTCAAGCAATATGTCAAACAACTAGTGTGCGGAAACTTAACACATGCTTTAATATGAAATTGGTTAAACAACTATCTAAGCCATAACAAAATAAACCACAGCAGATAATGTAAAGGCAGAGATAGAGAGGAAGGAAGATGCAAACACACAGACAACACGCGATGTGTTATCGAAGAGGAAACCGAAGACCTCGGCGAAAAACCTCTCCGCCGCCCTCCAAGCGGTAATCAATCCACTAGAAAATACAGTTGGGATACAAGGACAGCAATAGACCCTCCAAGCCTAATCTACCCAGTGCACCTAAGCCCTCCAAGCTTCTTGCTCCAACGAGGTTGCGCCGAACCTTTTTCTTTTCTAGCTTTCCGGATTCCGCTACTACACCGTAGCATCAACCAATGAAGATTGGCTCCTTCCTAACTGCTTCCCAGAACTCCAAACGTCTGTCTCACAGAGATGATAATGGTGAGAACCAGGTTTGGTATAAAGCCTCTCAAGGATTTGACAATGGAGAGGAAGAGAGTGAGGGAATTTGATGAGACTCTAAGGTAGAGATTGTGGGTGAAACAATCTGGTTTTTCTTTAGGGTTTCTCTCTCAAAATTCTCTCTGGAAGCTCTCTTTCAATCGTGGGTTAAAAGGGTATTTATACTAAAGAGGAGTGGAATGCGAAACGTCAGGTTTTTCCAAAACAGGGGTGGCTCGCGGCTTGACCTCGCGGCTTGACTAAGTCGCGAGTTCCAGTCGCGAGTTAACCGTATGGCCAGTTGTCCTGTTTTGTCCTGTAGTGCTCCAGCTAGCATGACTGTTCATCTTCCAGCATGCTTGGCACGTGTGCATCTTCTGGCGGGTTGAAGCCGCGAGTCCAGCCGCGAGTCCCAGCCGCGACTCTCTGTTTTCTTGCACACTCTTGAGCAATCTTCACACTATCTCACTCACTACCCTTACAACAATCCCACCTAAATACAGGGTTACTAAATGCTGAATTACAAACAAATTTGGCACGGAATAAAGCCAATTAGATGGTTGAATAAATTCAACCTTACATTTGTTAATGGATCATTTTAGAAAAATTTTAATATCACTTTTATGGAAAATATATATAGCTAAAAAAAATTCAATTGCTTTTTGTTTTCTCATATAATGTTTTTAATAATATTCCCTAAACTAATGCCCTTGGAGATCTATTAACTTTTCCCTATATTCATATATCTTTTAACTTTAGTTAAAGTTCAAGTTCCCTTGAGTTTGCAATTCCAAAATCAACCCCAACTCCCCTTATAGTTTCTAAAAATTTTATTTCAAATTTTGGATTTAAACCCCTAATGTTTAGGTACCATTTCCATATCCCTTAATGAACTGTTTGTTAAATGCCAACTTATCTCAAAATGATGTAATTTTAATTTAAATGCATTAAAACTATCTTGTCTTTTCCTGAAAAAATAAAAATAAAGAAAAAACATTTAACACTTTATATTTTATCTACTTTTTCTTTAATGTTCTTTTTTTTTTTAATCTATTTTTAATTTTTTTTTTCCTTATTTACTCTTATCAAGAATTTCCTCATTTAAAAAATATATATATATTTTTTCAAACAAACACACACAAAACTAAAATCAAAATTAAAACATTGCACAATTTGCAATTTTGTTAAGATAGGACGAATCAAATAGTGTTCAAAATCCCCCTCCATTAGAGCACTAGCATTGTGGGGGTGCAACAAAATCCCCCTCCATTAGAGCACTAGCATTGGGGGGGTGCAATTTGCACCCCCAAATGCTATTTTAGCAACTAAAAAGAGAAAAGAATCCCACATCCTAGGGTGGGGATGTATTTTTTTTTTTTTTACATCCTATGAACAGTTGGTTCTCATAAATAGAACCAACTGTTCACAGGATGTAAAACAAAATATAATATTTTATTCACAAATATCTCTTTCTCTCTCTTCATCATGTTTTAAGCCTCTCTCATCACTCACACTCTCTCTCTCTTCCTCTCACTTTTAGACTCCTCCCTCATCTTTCTTTTCTCCTATCTTCCTCATGGTGACACTAGCCTCTCTCACTCAGGATTTTGGTTAGTTTTTGGGTGGCTTTAGATCGATTTGGGTGGATGGGCATCAGATTGACCTTGGGTGGGTACTGGGTGGCAGTAGATCAGCCTTGGCAATGTTGGGTTGTGGGTTTTCGGTGACTGTGGTGGGTCATGGTGGGCGTGGGGCCATGGTAGGTCTTGGTAGGTATAGGTTGTGGGATGTGTGGGTTTGGGTTTTGGTGGGTCATTAGGCGATGGAGTCCCATCTGTTAGGTGGTGGATTGCAATGGTGGTTGCTACGATTTTTGTGGTTGTGGGTTGTGGTTCTGATTTGGTATTTGTTTTGCTTTTATATTTGGGTTTATGGGTATGGATTTGGCAGTGGTGGTGGTGGTGGTGGTGGTGTTGAATTTTAAGTGGTGGTGGTGGGCTATGAGGGTGGTGGCTGCTGTGCTGTGGTTTAGCTTAGTTTTTTCTTTTCTTTTCTTTTTTGCTATGGGATTGTTTTTTGGATGGATACTAATTGTGATTGTGGTGGCAATGGAGGTTGGTTTTGGTTGTGGTAGCAGTGGATGTTGGATTTGGTTGTTGGCTTTGGTTGTGGTGGAGGGGGTGGTGGCAATAGAGGTTGATTTTGGTTGTAGTGAAGGGTGGGTGTGGTGATTGGTTATATTTGTGGTTGGGGGTGTGGTGTTTGTAGTTGTGGCGGAAGAGAAAAAGTGACTAGAGGAGAGAGAGATGATTACTTTTTATTATTTTATTAAGTACTTTATATTATTTTATTGGGTTGTATATACAAATAGAGACTGGGATGTAGGGTGAATTGTAAAATGAGATGGTAAAATAGATAAAGTAAGTTTTGAGGATGTAAAATAGATACTATTTTACATCCTCAGATGCTAATGCTCTTACAATGAGATAGTACTAGAAATCACACCCATTGAGCAAGATTCTGTCAAGGATACGCAAAAATATTGACATTGGGAAGGTTCAACTAATTTTGGTCTGAGCAAGGACAACATAACACATGTCCCCAACCCTTTTGCTGAAGTTCTTGAAAACACGCTATCACGAGGGGTTAGAGGAGAAAGAGAGATTAAAGGACAACATAACACATGGTCACTGATGGTTTGGGATTTGGTTGTGGTGGAGGGGGTGGTGGCTATAGAAGTTGATTTTGGTTGTAGTGAAGGGTGGGTGTGGTGATTGGTTATATTTGTGGTTGGGGGTGTGGTGTTTGTAGTTGTGGCGGAAGAGAAAAAGTGACTAAAGGAGAGAGAGATGATTACTTTTTATTATTTTATTAAGTAGTTTATATTATTTTATTGGATTGTATATACAAATAGAAACTGAGATGTATGGTGAATTGTAAAATGAGATCGTAAAATAGATAAAGTAGGTTTTGAAGCTGTAAAATAGACACTATTTTACATCCTCGGATGCTAATGCTCTTACGATGAGATAGTACTAGAAATCACACCCATTGAGCAAGATTCTGTCAAGGATATGCAAAAATATTGACATTGGGAAGGTTCAACTGATTTTGGTTTGAGCAAGGACAACATAACACATGTCCCCAACCATTTTGCTGAAGTTCTTGAAGATACACTATCACGAGGGGTTAGAGGAGAAAGAGAGATTAAGGGCATTGTAGAGCGAGAGGCAATAGAAATGGTCACTGATGGTTTTGGATTTGGTTGTGGTGGAGGGGTGGTGGCAATAGAGGTTGATTTTGGTTGTAATGAAGGGTGGGTGTGGTGATTGGTTATATTTGTAGTTACGGGTGTGGTGTTTGAAGTTGTGGCAGAAGAGAAAAAGTGACTGAAGGAGAGAGAGATGATTACTTTTTATTATTTTGTTAAGTAGTTTATATTATTTTTTTGGGTTGTATATACAAATAGAAACTGGGATGTAGGGTGAATTGTAAAATGAGATGGTAAAATAGATAAAGTAGGTTTTGAGGATTTAAAATAGACACTATTTTACATCCTCGGATGCTAATGCTCTTACAATGAGATAGTACTAGAAATCACACCCATTGAGCAAGATTCTGTCAAGGATACGCAAAAATATTGACATTAGGAAGGTTCAATTGATTTTGGTTTGAGCAAGGACAACATAACACATGTCTCCAACCCTTTTGCTGAAGTTCTTGAAGATATGCTATCACGAGGGGTTAGAGGAGAAAGAGAGATTAAGGGCATTGTAGTGCGAGAGGCAGTAGAAATGGTCACTGATGGTTTTGGATTTGGTTGTGGTGGAGGGGGTGGTGGCAATAGAGGTTGATTTTGGTTGTAGTGAAGGGTGGGTGTTGTGATTGGTTATATTTGTGGTTAGGGGTGTGGTGTTTGTAGTTGTGGCAGAAGAGAAAAAGTGACTAAAGGAGAGAGAAATGATTACTTTTTATTATTTTATTAAGTAGTTTATATTATTTTATTGGGTTGTATATACAAATAGAAATTGGGATGTAGGGTGAATTGTAAAATGAGATGGTAAAATAGATAAAGTAGGTTTTGAGGACATAAAATAGACACTATTTTACATCCTCGGATGCTAATGCTCTTACGATGAGATAGTACTAGAAATCACACCCATTAAGCAAGATTCTGTCAAGGATGCGCAAAAATATTGACATTGTGAAGGTTCAACTGATTTTGGTTTGAGCAAGGACAACATAACACATGTCCCCAACCCTCTTGCTGAAGTTCTTAAAGATATGCTATCACGAGGGGTTAGAGGAGAAAGAGAGATTAAGGACATTGTAGAGCGAGAGGCAGTAGAAATGGTCACTGATGGAGAGAAAGAGCAAAAGGGGTGTTAGTAGTGATAATTTGGAGGTTGAGTTTCATTTGGATGCCAAAAAGTGGTTGAAAATAAAAAACACTATTTTACTTGGTTTACATAATTTTTATTTTTTAAGAACAAAACTGCTGTAAATTTTATTAATCAAGAGTAGCGAAGTCGACTAAGATTACACCATTAATATATGGAGGAACATCCTTTATCAATACCGAAAAACCATTAACATGTCTAATATGAGTAACACAATTCCTTTGTCTCCTAGTATGAGAAAAATTACAATCAACAAAAGAATCCGTAATACACCTCGTCAATCAAATAATCATAGGAGGCAAAGGATATGACACAAGTGGTAGCATTGCATGGTCACCGAATGATGAGTTTGCCAAAGTGATGGCAAGGAGCGCAAAGGTCATATTCATAGGGTAATATTTGGTCCAAGCCCAAGTGGCCAAAGTAGCAAGAGTGCTTTCATGGACATTCAAATACGATCAAGTCAAGCAAGGGACAACGAAGTTGCACAACTGAAGGCTTCCTTGGCTATTATGGAAGAGAAACTAGCATCTTTTGATGAAATGAAGGAAAGACTTAGCCAATTCAAAGAGATGGAGCAAATAAGGGCTTGCATGCTTCAACAAATGCAACAAATTTCTTCACAATGCAGTCAAGTATGACAAATAACTTGTAGAATGTAATGTCTTTTTTTTTTTTTTTTGGTTTTAAATATGACAGTCAACACCAACATCAAAGTTAGGATAACTAAACTCATTATAGCACTATTAGAAGTAGTAAAAAAAGACATTGATTTTGAACGTAAAATGTGGTAGACTTTAAGGAATCTATTGATGATTCATAGCTAAGCCCAAAATTTTGAGCTTGATTGAATAAATTTGATTAGTAAATAAAAAATTGTCAAATAAGGACTTTCAAGTGTCTTTATCATGCACACAAGAACCATGACAATATAATTGACTCTTATTTTTCTTTGCCATATACGTCTAATCAACCTTTTACTTGCAAATGCTCTCATAGTTTATGGTGTACATTGTAATTACTCTCATGAAATTGTTAATTTTGACACTAAGTTAGATGTTGGATGGACATTGCAAACTAATATTGAATTAGGGTGTTGATTATAGAATTTTAAAGTTTAAGGTGCACATTGCTAATATCCTTTATAGTTTAGGCTGGATGATTGGAATTAACTTAGTTATTTCGTCCCATGTTGCCAATTCCTGGCCATTAACAGGAGTTGTTCTATAATTCTGTCAATGCCTTACATCTCATTTGCTTTCTTCACATCCAACAAATGATCAAAGTAAATCTCTGGGAATTGAAACTTTGATGCAACCCTCTATGACTTACCAGTAATAAAAAGAATCTACTTTGTAGATTTTTTGCTTTCATAGATTTCCAATGCCTAAGATTTGAAATCTTGGGTGACAATAACTGAATGTACTTCATTGCAAGGAAAAGTGACCACTAGAAAGTAAAAGGATTTCAATAGTTTGGAATGCCATAACTCATTTCTTGTCTCTGTATTACTGCCTCAAACCCTTAGCTTTGTCCTGGATCCTCTTTTGTCAATTCTATTCTATACTCTCTCTCTCTCTCTCTCTTTCAACCAAAATTTTTAGTTGTAACTCCAAGAATCTTGTCAAGGTACTGGTTTTAATGGGGTAATCAGATGTAATCGCACATGTTGCTACATTTATTCATTGGTCTGTGAGAATATTGTGGATTGTTGTAATGAATATGCAATGCTGGTGGCTCCCTCAAAATAGTTGTTAACAGGAATTGTTAGCTAGGTTCAATTCTTGTTTTGTTGTGTTGATGTATATAATATGCCTCTTGTTGATTGATTTAATTTATTCATCTTTTAGGCTAGGCCTTAGTATGGGAAATAAACCTCTGTTTATATGACATGTCAATTTAAAGAATGAGGCATGGTATATGTGACTCAAACATGTTAGTTAAAGGCTATACTTCTAGTGTATGTGACCCCAAACATGTTACTTTAAGTCTATGCTTATAGTGCATCTATAAATCAGCTAGAAAGAAACTTATATTAGAATGCAAGATATTTATTTTTGGTTCTAAAGATATGTACTGATTTTCACAAATAGAAGTGGAATTTGATTGAACTGAGTCGACCAATAGAAGCTTATTGTTTGTTTTTGATATTGGAAAGTAATTTTGGATTCCAATATTTGATATCATTGTGTCATAATTATTGCCTTTTTTTTTTGTATGTAGGACGTTCCTCCAATCCAACAATCTCTAGCTCTCCAACAATCCCCAGCTCTCCAAAAATCATCAGCTGCATCCCATCAACCAAGCAGCTTATAAGTTTTATGTTGGTGTTTGAGGACTTTTTGTTTACAAAGAGCTACATTTGAACAACCACATTTTTTGCAAGTGTTGAAAAATATTTTTAAACACTTTGAAATTTTGATTATGGTATTAGCTTAATTTAAGTGTTGAAGGACTTTTTGTGTACAGAGGACCACATCTTTTTTTTTGTTAATTTTATGATGATGGTCATAGACAATGTTATGTGTTTAATAATATATTTCGATGTTAATATAATGTTAGTTTGGAGACATTTGTGGTGTTATCTAGTTACATTTGTGGTATTATCTTAGTGGAGCTAAAATTATTACAGATTCTTTGTAATAGATCTATGGTTTTAAAACCCAGGGAAAAAAAAAAAAAATTAACCTATAGCGGTGGGCAAAAAGCACCGCTAAAGGTCTAAAATTAAGTTTTAAATGCAGCCATATAGTGGCATTTATAGATCGCTACTAAAGTTTCAAACATATAGCGGCGGTCATATCCACCCTTAAAGGTGCATATGTTCTATTTTACATTAAGCCCTATAGCGGCGCTTATAGCTTGCTGATAAAGGTGGACACCTATAGCGGCGCACATTACCCGCCGCTAAAGGTCAATTGACCCAAATTCAAACTCCTATGGTGACAGTTTTCCACCTACTACAATAAACCAAAACCGCCACTAAAAGGTGCATCTACAATGACTCTTTTTGTTACCGCCACAATAGATCTACTGCAACACCGCAGCAATGATAGGATGAACCGCCGCAATAGCACCTGCCGCTAAAGGTCAAATGTACCTTTAGAGGCGCTTTTTGGGACTTCAGTGGCGCTTTTGGCCCGCCACAATAGGTCCTTTTTTTTTGTAGTGAAGAACCCTACCAATAATAGAGTTAAAGGAGGGAGAAAACTATCATTCCAAAGGAAGATAACAAATTCTACTGCTTAGAAATTATGGTAAACTATAATAATATGAGGACTGAAGTAATCTATCAAACTATCTCAAAAATACAAAAGATATATTTGACAGAAAAACAAAACTAACACAATATTTTCTTTATATATGTTTTCTTAAATATTATTTTGGTAGTTTTTACATCCACAACTAGTAAGAACTAGTCGCAGATCCCGCGCATTGCACATGATAATATTTTTAGGATGATCTCATTAATTTTTTGGTTTTTTTGTTTTCAATTTGTACTAATTTAATAAACAGTATTGTAATTCATAATCATATTTTCATTTATTATAGTAACAATAAAAAAATGTAATGTATAGAATATCTGTTGTACTAAAATCAAAACAATACATTTTTTTTTTCAAGAATTCAAAGGTAAGTTAGTGAAAATATTAATTTTTTAATACAATTAATTTATAATATTTTGTATATCATTAAAAAGTATATATAATTTGGAAATTATTCCTTTAGTTTTAAACAACTTTTTCAAACTTAATTTTTTCTACAATACAATCATAAACACCAAGAAATATATCTAAAAAAATTAATAAGACTCAACAAAACTACAATTAAAAATATAAAAAAAGAAAGGGAAAATGAAAAGATTGTAACTCTTTTTCCTTTTAAATTAACCAAGGGTACAACTCCGAAGGGGAAAAAGGTAGAGAATTTTTTTTTGAAAAAAAGGAAGTATTGTGTTAATGCTATCATAATCTAATGTTACATCTAATCCAACATGTGAAAACGAATAGATAAATAAATAATTTTAAGCACAATATTGAATATGTTTTCTTAAAAGTCTCAAAGAATACACTAATAAGATAAAGAAGATGAAGGACAATACAAAATATTCATAAACACTTAAAATAATTACTCAAGCATCTAAGAACATCATATAACAAAGACATAACAATTCACTACTAATTTGTTAAACAAAATATTTACAAACAGTGAAAATAAACTGCACAAAGACTATTGTTTTCAACTACACTAACTTTCCTCATTAGCTTGTCCAAACTATATTGTTGTTTTTCAAATAAATTAAAACTTGAAAACAACACAAAATTTGACATATTATAATATGATATTCCTTAAATAAGATTAACAACAAACACCATTCATTAAAAGTATTTAGTGTTGTAAAGAAAATGATAAAAAAAATAAATAAATACTTGCATCAAGGAACACATATGAATTAGTCAATAATATTCATCAATCTAAGGTAGAGATGCAAGAAAAATAAAAAATTTCAACAAAAAAATGAAAAAAAAAAAAAAATTTGAGAGAGAGAGAGAGAGAGAACCTTTTTCGTATTGGAAAAATATGCAAAGAATAGAAGAGAGTGACAAATTTATAGTAAAAGGTAGGAAATAAGAAGAGTCAAAATAAAGGAAGATAAATGGGCAAAATAATATTTCAAGCTAAAACTGCCCAAGAGAATATATATAGACAACATTTTTGTTTTGATTTTCCATTGATTTATTATTTAGTTATAACATCAAAATTAAAGTAGATGAATATGTAAAGTTAAAACTGCTTAAAATGAATTTGTAAAGTCAATATTATTTTATATTTAATATTGTAAAAAAAAATTTAGAGGTAAAAATAAATATTAAAAAGACTAATGGTGTGGTCGATGGTATAGCGGATGAGGTGGTTTAACAAGAACGTAGCAACAATAAATGTTACACTTCAACTTTTATATATATATATATATATATAGAGAGAGAGAGAGAGAGAGAGAGAGAGAGAGAGAGAGAGTGAGAGAGAGAGAGATTAGTTCTCGACTTACTGTGCACCTTTTGTAAGATGCTCACTCTACAAGTCCAAGTTTTTGTAAGATGGAGGATGCAAAAACTGAGATTTAGTTGCTAGGAGAGAGTTTCACATATATATACATTTAAATTAAATTAGAGTATAATTTTTATTTCATATATATATATATATATAGGTTTAAAAAAAATTAATTTTGGACTTGACTATCCTGACCAAAAAAAAAAAAATCATGATATAATGATGCATGACATGTGTAACGGTCAAAAAAAAAAAAAAAAAAAACCCAACACATAGAAACTATAAATTTTTTACCAAATCCGAGATGTGACCAATTTGTATCTGGTTCAATATCCATCTCTTCTTCTCATACTTTGGTGTCTCAACTTTCAAGCTCTAGAAAGAGCTGATCATAGGTCCAAGTCTTTTATTTTTGATAATTTAGGCCTAGGTAAGATAGTGGTTGTAACTTGTATAAGCTTGCCTTTGGCTCTTGAATAAAGTTCATATATTTATTCCCCAAAAGAAAAGAAAAAAATAAAAATAAAAAATAAAAAAAAATAAAACTCCTGTGCTAGCATTGGCATAGCAGAGAAAACCCAATAACTTGATTTGCGCATGCGATTGAGGCGGCAAGTCAGATTCCTAACGTGGTCTAATAATTGATATGGAATCAATCTTGTCCGCCAACAAGTTTTTTTGAATTGAACCACCAAGAAATTACCGATTAAAGTGGAAAAACACAAAGAAATTGTTCCTTGAATGAGACAAGCAATTTTAGAAATGAGTGACACTCACGTGACGTGAGGACCACTTTGAGAGAGACACAGGTTCTTTTTCAACCCAAATGCCCCACCAGTTGGAATTATCTTTGTTAATGGAATTGGAATCCTATCTCGTGGGTGAATATCTAAACTTGTGACTTGTGAGGGTCTTGTTAGGCATCTGCAGCCCATAGAAACCGCAATACAATTAAAAGTGATCATTGTACCAATTCTCTTTTGGTGCATACAGTGTCTTCTCTATGCATAATCTTATACACACCCATGTTCAATCAGACGTATAGATCACATCCAATGCAATGAAGCCAAACTACAATTGATAGTAAAGGAAGGTTTTTTTTTTTTTTTTTGGTTGAAATGAATCATTGAATAAAAATACAATTAAACATCAAATTAAACATCAATTTGATAGTATATTATGCAACAAGTGTACGCATAATATACTTTTTCCCATCATAATAGACAAGGGCAGAAATGTTAGTTGTAAGATGGGCCATGGAGATAGACTTGGATGAGAATTTCTTGCAAACAATGTCAAATGTTAGTTGTAAACACTTTGAAGTTGGCCAAGAGGCTTGCTCAGTTTCAATTTAATTGGGTTAATAGAGTAATTCGTGCTCTAAAGGAGGATATCTCACTAGGTTGATCTTTTCTTTCTGTTTTGCTTGTTTTGGTTATCTGTATCTTTTAGTGTAGGAAAAAAAAAAGGGGGCAGGGGCGGTTCATAAAAAAATAGTAAAATAAACATCATCATAGGGTACTCTTGCTTTGCGAGAAGGTCCTATACAGAGTTTTCCTTTCTTGTGCGAGCGAGTAGTAAGGCCGCACGTATTACAAATTGCAATCAGGATTCTGCTATCAATCATGTAAGATTTGTTGATCCATACTATTTGTAAAACTTGAAGTCCAAGATATGTTATTGTCATCTGAAAACCGAAAGTTTACCCTGTTGTATAAATCATTGAATATTTCTACCAAAAAAAAAAAAAAAAATTCATTGAATATTAAGTTCGTGAAAATTCAAACTTATTAAATTACTATTTTTATGAAAACCTACCTGATTTTTTTTTTCTTTTTTTTTAGAAGGAAAACCTACCTCAATTATTATTATTATTATTATTTTTTTTTTTGAGAAGGAAAACATACCTCAATTAATAACAAGATATACACACAATAACTTTCTAAAAAAAAGATATATACATAATAGAGCAAGACTTAGATACAATACTTAAGTACTGTTTCTAAAAGTTCCTGTACGGCACCGAGGTCCCAAGACCCAAATGGGCCCTGGGCTCAGGCCCAATGGCACGGCCCATCACTTTAAATTTTGCTTGAAACTACCTTCACGAACTACGAGTTTTGAGCCTTAGCCCCTAACCGATGCTCGGCATAAACTTCCCGAACAAACAATGAAACCTTGTCCAGACATACCATAGGATGCTCGGCAGTTCAGGAAACATCACTACCGAGCATATTAACCTGAGTTGAAACCAAGTTCCAAAGCCATAATCACTGCATTCCACTCTCACCTAAACATCCACTTACAACAGATAATATTGGACCTTCAATTGCACTAACAATGGCAGTAATCATGATCTCTCCATTAACTCAGAGCTATAAATAGGAGAAGCTGGAGAAGAAATGGGGGTTCAGAAAAAAGAGGAAAAAAACAGTCATTCAGGAAGGGAGAGAGGATATTACTTTGAGTCTCTGTGCCGAGAACGACTCAAAGTAGGAAATCCTAAAACCCACCTTATAAATAAGTTGTGAGCCCAAGTGAGATTAAGCCCAACAGTCTCATTTCCGGCGCGCACAGTTCCCATTTTAAAATTCTGCCATGTTGATTTTTTTTCATGGGATGAAAGTGTATTTTTTTAATTAAGTAGCCACATGACTGAATTTTAAGAGAAGAACCTAAGGAATAGCATCTAAGGTACTATACCTAAGTTTTGTCTTACATAATAATAAGGCTAAAATTAACCTAAAAAACTAATAATAAGAGTAAATTTTAGGTATGGTTATATATATTAGGTTTTTCCATTAAATTCAAACACATAATTGTATTTGATTAGTGAAATAAAAATTGTGTTGTCTTTATAATAACAATTAAATTTAATGCAACATCATATTTGAATGTAATTAAGAAACTAATGTTATGTATTTTAGAAATTATACCTAAATTTTATGCTAATGATTAGGGCTGTTTGCGGTGCAGTTTTGGGTCATTTTTAGCACCGCACTTTGCAGTACGGTTTAGCTAAAATCATAACTGCACCACACCTTATTTTTGCGATCACATGTACAGTGCGATTTAGAGTTTAGCTAAAACCATAATTGCATTGCACCTATTTTTACAGTCACATGTGTAGTGTAATGTATAAGATGCGATTTAAACGGCTTGAAGTCGGTATATTTTTCAAATTTTGGGCTTTTCCTACCCAGCCTAAAACTAATTTTTCCCTTTGTTTTGACCCAAGTTTTAAACTATTGAGCTAGTTTAAACTGTTAAACTATTAATAATATATTTAATATTAAAAATAAATAAATATATTAATATATAGAGAGGGTGCGATGTGGTGCGGTTTGTGTGGTTTTCTTATTATAAAACCACAAATTGCACTGCACCATACGGTGCGGTGCATTGTTACTTGCAGTGCGGTGCGGTACAGTTATGCCATTTTTCGGACAATTTTAGCGTAGTTTTAGCGGTTTGGTGAACACTCCTACCGATGATAGTTTCATTGATAATGTGACAAAAATCGTTCAAAGTCCTAGTCAATATTTGGTAAGAATCCTTAAAATTAGCATGGTAATTGTTTTGTACTCCTTGCTATCACACAATGCAAAATTAACGAGTCTGGTTGAGCCACATCATGAATCCTTACTTTTTCTATATTTTTACAAAATATTGACAGAAAATTTGGTCACTTGAAATTGTATAAAAAAAAAAAATAGTATTACATGAGCATTGAGGCCTTATAATCACTTTCTTCTTTTTTTACATTATTATTGCAATTTTCACGTGACCAAATTTTAGTAGGAAGTTGCAAAAATTATTTTTGAAAATGGAATTGTCAAGAATTTCAAACTCCCTCCCTTATTTTTATTTTTTCTCACCAATTTCTTCTTATCTTAGTTATGGGACGTTGCTTTTTTTTTTTTGGGGGGTGGGGGGGAGGAGCGTGGGCTTTTTAATAAATTTGGGTCATTACTTTTTTCTTTTTTTTTTGGGTTGTTTGTCACTTTTTTTTTGTAATTGTGTTGGGGAGATAAACACCTCGAAGAACTTCTTTGAGTAATTAATATATTATATAAAGGCACACTTTAACCTAAAAGGTCTAACCCCAATGGATACATGCTTAATTATGTTATATTAACTACTCATTATTCTCATCATTATTTAATGTGGGACTCCACTTACACGTATATGCCTAACAATCTCTCCTTCATGTGTAAGTTTCTACCTCTCTGCTGGTCATAAATAAGTCCTACTCACTCCCCCTTGCCTAATGGCCATTTCCCTTCACTAGTGCATCATCCATAGGCCTCCACATGTCAATCTCACACATCTTTTATCCTCCATGGGAACCTCCCAACTTCTCATTGTCTAGCAACATTGGTAATAATACTCCTTTCTTAGGCCTTTTCCAAGATCGTTTGTATGAGTTTTATGAGCTTGCTTGATGCAATATGCTGCCCCTACTCCAACTACGAAAGGGACCCGCCCTACACCATTTACGAAAGGGCTTCAAGTACACATATCTCGTTCCCACTCTAACTGCAAAAGGAACCTTGTTAACCAGGGGCGTAGTCAGGAATTTTTGCTTGGGGGGCCAAAGTAAAACTATCATTTTGATTTGCAATTCAACGAAAAACTCAAAGTATAGTATATTTATAACACAAGATTATTGACAGAATTTTTTTTTCAGTGTAATTCTATAGCACTCAAATATCAAAATACTAACAAGTTAATCAACCAATAGAGCATCTTAAGTCTTTTTTTCTTGAGTTTCTCCTATTCTTTTGAAAAACCATAAGTCCATAACATTCATAGAAATCAAATATAAGTATACAACAAAACTGTAGAAGAAGAAGAAAAAGAAGAAGTTGGTATTTCTCAATATTTGCTTAGCTTTAAATAAGAAAACTCTTTATTAAGGAAGAGGGAGAAACTAATAAAAACGTGATTATGTGAGAGCATCCCATGGACGAGTTAATGAAGAGTAACTGAAGAGAGAGCACCAAGTGATGAGGAGAGTCTTTTCAGTGGTTTTTAAGTGGAAAGGGATATTGTAATAGTTTTGAGAAAGTGCAAAACTTAAGTAAAATATCCTAAGTGTAATACATTAGGTTCTTCAATTAAATTTAAGCACATGTTTAACATGACCAATAACATACAAATAATGTTATTATTTTTAAGGACAATTAAATTCAACATATATGATTTTAATCAGGTAATTTGATGTACTATACCTCAATTTTATCCCTTCATAAAAATTGAATAACTAAAAACTAAAAAACTATGGATGTGGCTATCATGCTTTAGAGAAGAATGGAAAAGACAAAATGAGTTAATTTTTAAGATTGCATAGTTGGGATTTGGGGTGGGAAGAATTTTATGAGTGATGTGTTGGAGGGGGGGCCAATCTTTTAATCTTGTGGGGGCCAACTCTTAACTCAAAATGATTCTAGCCTAGTTTTACCTATAATTAGAGAAGATTTAAAAAAATTTGGAGGGGCCATGGCCCCCCCAATGCATAAGGTGGCTCTGTCCCTTTTGTTAACCTTGCCTCTTTTGCCTCCACACTACCATGGGCTTTGATATCACTTATTGGGGAGATAAACACATTGGGGACACACTTTAACATATAACATATAGAGACACACTTTAACCCAAAAAGCGTAAGCCCAATAAGTATGTGCTTAATTATGTTATATCAACCACTCATTCTTCTCATCATTATTTAATGTAGGACTTCACTTACATGAGTGTACCTAACAATCTCCCCCTCACTTGTGTGTCTCTGCATCTCTATGGGCTATAAACAAGTCCTACTCACTTCCCCTTGCTTAATAGGCATTTCCCTTTACTAGTGCATCATCCATGGGCCTCTACATGTCAATTTCGCACGTCTTTTATCCTCCATGGGAACCTCACACCTCATTGTTTTCTAGCAACATTACCAATAATACTCCTTTGTTGGGCCTTTTCCAAGATTGTTTATGTGGGTTTTATGGGCTTGCTTGGTGCAATATACCGTCCCCGCTCCAACTGTGAAAAGTACCCGCCTTGCTCCATTTGTGAAAGGGCTTCAAGTACACACACCTCGTTCCTACACCAACTACAGAAGGCACCTTGTTGACCTTGCCTCCTTTGCCCCCGCACTACCTTGAGCTCTGAAACCACTTGTTGGGGAGATAAATATCTTAGGGAGCTTCCTTGAGTAATTAATATAACATATATAAATACACTTTAACCCAAAAGGCCTAAGCCCTAATAAAGGCCCATGCCCAATGGTATGTGTTTAATTATGTTATATCTTAAGTAATTAATATAATATATAGAAACATATTTTAACTCAAAAGGTCTAAGCCCTAATAAAGGCTCATGCCCAATGGGTGTGTGTTTAATTATGTTACATTAATCACTCATTCTTCTTATTATTATTTAATGTGGGACTTCACTCACACATGTATATCTAACAAATTGGGCATAATTTTTTGACAAGAGTATATGAGTAAATTTATACAAACTCACTTTTTTCATCCCTTCACTTTTCCACTTTTAACCAAACAAAAAAGAGAAAAATTAAAATATTTTCTATCCTCCCACTTTTCCACCCCTCCAACCAAACAGACCTTAGGTGACAACTCAACATATATTAACATAGTTGCTAGAGATTGGAGAGGGGCAATGGTGTTTGCCAATGTTAAAATGGTCAACACCAACATCCCTGTCGAGGCAGAGGCAGAAGCAATGCACTGGACAATTTTATTGACAAGTCACTTGAATATACAAAATGTTAGAGTAAAGAGTGATTCTGAAATCTGCATTGATGCAGTCAAAGCTCCCAAGCAGCAAATCACTTAGAAATTGCTTAATTTTGCATATGAAGTTTATTCTCTTAGTGTGCAATTCAATTTCTTAGATATTAGTTTGGTCAATTATGATTATAACAAGGCTATGGGCTCTAAAAAACTCTGTATCTTGTTTTTTTTTTTTTTTTTTTTTTTTTTTTTATTTTTTTTTTTTTTATGAAACTTAGTCCCTCCCGTGTTTAGCCAAAATTATTATAAGGGAGGTTGCTTTTTAGTTGTTCTCTCTTTTGTTGCAATAAGATAAAAAATAAATAAATTGAACATATAGTAATGAACACCATTATTTGTCTTATTAATACAAGGAAAGGGTTCTAATAGTAATAAACACAACTTGTAAAGTCATTTCCTAGCAAAAAAAAACTTGTAAAGTCATTTGTCCTCATGTTAAAGATCTAAGGATTGAATTCGACCTATACCTAAAATTTATTAATGCCTCCTCCATGATGAATGGATTATCATAAATTCATAATGAAGCATGCTATATTTATATAACTGTTCCTCCTCATGTTAAAAATCTAAGGATTGAATTTGACCTATACCTAAAATTTATTAATGCCTCCTCCACAATGAAATGGATTATCATAAATTCATAATGAAGCATGCTATATTTATATAATTGTTCTTCGTTCTGGACGGACAATTAGTATTATATAACTCGCGGGGTTCTATCCCCCGTAATAAACAATTACCCAGAAAAGAAAAAAAAAATTAGTATTATATAACTCATGAATCATGATGATAACGGCCCCAAAAAAATCTAGGTAGTTCGTCATCCATAACCAACCGAACTATTTACTTTAGTGGCTAACTAGTAACTACAAATACAATTGAGATGGGTCCGACCTTTTTGACTATTTTTAATGTATGAGAAAGCTAACAAAAGTTATCACAAAACAGCCGTGGGTGTGGGTGGGTCCGACCAATAGTTCACCCGTGAAGTGGGTCGGCGGCACTCGGCGGTGGTGGGGGTGGATACATGAGTGAAAGAGGTTCACGAGATTGGATAAATTATAAATATGCGAACCCAAGAAAGTGAAGTGAAGTGGGTCCCACTAGCAAACTACTTTCCAACGGATTAGACTAGTAGTGTCCAAAATCCGACAACGACGACCACCTTCTTCCAAAACCCCCCCAAAAGTCACGAGAAGTAGTACAACATCCAAAGACAAAAATCAAATGTTGTCGCATAATAGATCTTGTGTCAAACCCTATAGACAGCGGGAATTTTAGCATTTTGCCTTTATTTTTTTTAAAATTTAGCAATATGTTTCTGTTTTGAAACTATTTTAGATATATGTTCTTATTTTGAAACTCGATTTTAGTAAAATCAAGTTTCGATTGGTTTAAAATTAAGTTATGCCTGATCAAACTAAAAAAAAAAAAAAAAAATGCATAAAACTCGAGTTCATACCTATAACTATATTTTGATCATCTTATAATGGTGTTTTAAATGGAACTCGAGCTCTATGAACTTGAGTTCCATGCAATTTTTTTTTTTTTTTTTTTTTTTTTTTTTTTTTTTTTTTTTTTAAGTTTGATCGGACCATACTCCATTTTCTACAAATCAAGTTTTTTATTGACACTCGATTTTAAGAAAATCGAGTTTCAAAACAGGAGCATGGACCTAAATAATTTCAAAACATGGACATATTGCTAAATTTTTAAAAAAAATAAGGGCAAAATGCTAGAATCTCCAAAGAAAGGCTCATATGTCATCATAACCACTATGATATTTTCTTAATTCATTTTTTTTTTTTAAGTGATAATTCTCCCTTCTAAACTTTTTTTTTTTTTTTTTTTTGGAAACCATTCTCCTTATTAACATTTATCTTTGGAAAATTTCTCAGATTTTGGTTTTTAATTCACCAAACAATACATTTCTTTTTTAAATGACAAAAGTTTGTTAATAAAATATAGTTTTCGATCTAAATAATCTTGACGGTAATTTATCATATTAAAGAGTGCTGAACACAATTTGGCGTGGATGGTGTTCGTTGGAATCCAAAAACATCCGTTGACAATAGTACTAAGCAATGTTGGAAGCCAGATGCCTAAACTCACTAGCATCTTGTTCACTGATAGCAGTCCCATCTCGCAGTTTAATTGGCTCTGATAGATGGCTTTTCACCCCTATTAAAGACGACATTTCCTTCAAATTTATTATGTTTGATAAATTCAAACTTATGTTTTTGTTACATACAAGATTTTATCGGTTCAACTAATTATAACCAATATAAGTTTCAAAAAAATTGTAAGCAACATAAAAATTCAGACTCAAGTAGCTTGAGCAAAGGAAGAAAAGGAACTTCTTCATCCTAGAAACGTGTTCTTGCTAAAAGGTCTTCTTTTGGTGAAAATATAAATAAATTGAAGAATGGATAATGTCATGCAAGATTCCCTCAACAATGAACAGCATATTTCACCAACTTTTGTGGGAGAAAAACACTCTTTGAAACTCTTTTTTTTTTTTTTCCTTTACTTTGATAGATAACTCTCATTCATTATATTGGCCTATTAGAGCATTACCATCAGGAGTGTCTTTGGCATTTGGCATACCAAATACTAAAAAACCTCTCTCATGAGATATTTTAAATGCTAAAAGTTTTAACACATATGAATAGTACGCTTCTAAATATGCAACTGTACGGACTAAAATGCTAAAATTTTTAATATTAGTTTATTCTACTTTTCTCTCTCTTCTCTCACCCATGACCCTTATCAATCCCTCTCTCAAGCCTCTCTTCCTCTTCACTGATACTCTAATCAGACATCTCAGCCTCTCTTCCTCTTTGCCAATTTTGCTCATTCACGCTCTCAGCCTCGCGCCACCACCAACATCCAATCTCGCCTCCAATCTTACCGCCGATCTCTCCTTTGAACTCGCTGCCGATTACTCCTCTGGTCTCACCAGTGCAGCGACCAATCTCAATCTCAACATCATCGCTAGTCTCAAGATCTTGTTACCGAGAATTAGCCACTTGCCGCCGAACCTTCTCTCCCTAAGCCGCCACCAATTTGGGATGTGGGTTTGTGTCGGTGGATGTGGGTTTGTTTGATTTGGTTGTGTTTTTTGCCATGCTGATCTATCTGGTTGTGTTTGATATGGGTTTTGCTTTTGGGTTTGTTTGATTTTCCATGCCGATCTCTCTGGTGTTTTTATTTTTATTTTTTTAAGGTGGCGTTGGTGAATGTGGGTTTGTGCCGGTGGTGGCTAGTCGGTGTTGTTGCGGCAGTGGTGGATGTGGTGTTGTTGTTGTTGATGGTGATGATAGGGAGGAGATAATATATTATTTTAATGTATAGAATTGAATGATAAAACATCTTATGAATGAGATATTGTAAAATGATATCGTAAAATAATAAAGTAGGCTTTTGGTGTGTCAAAATGACATTTTTTTATGAAACAGCTGATGGTGATGCTCTTAGTCTTTTATACAAAAATTAATAATAAGTAAATTGAAAATTATTTTCTAATTTTTTATTAAAATAACAATTAGCCTACTACAGAATATGAACCCCATGTTTATAGTTGAACTTTACATTATAAAGGCGGAAAGCACATTTTATTCCTTACATTTTCATGTTATTCCCATTTTAGTTTCTACATTTTATTTTTACCACTTTTAGTCTCTATCCTTAAAAACACTTCCCGTTTTAGTCCATGTCGTTACATCAGAAATGGAGAAAGCTGATGTGGCAAACGGCAGGAATAAATAATACTAAATTAATGTCCACGTGGCCTAAATTAATAATAAAAAATATTTTTTGACATTAAAAAATGCTACGTCAGCATCTAAATTAAAAAAAATTAATTTATTAATTTTAACTAAACAAAAAAATTAAAAACAGAATTAAAAACTAAAAATCATATGAATTGAAATCTAAGTGTGTCTTAAACAAGAACAACAAGACCACAAACCCACAAACCTAGAAATTAAAAAAAAAAAAAACAGTAAATCTTTGTCGCTGAGAAAGTTTCTACTTCGCTTGGTTACAAGAAAACACAGGTGAATGAAGTAAGCTACAACTTCTAACATCAATATATTTTTGTGAGCTGAGAATTCAAAACCTTCACTCTACAAAGCTTAAAGAGGGTTTTACTATAAAGAAAAGAACAAAACTTTCACTTTCAAATTATTTTCCTGCGTTTTCTCGGCAACCAAACAAAGAATGCTTTCATTTCTACTCTCTTTTTCCACATTTCTCGGCTAACCCAGAAAGTTTCCTTATCCGTTTCCGCTTGAGAAATCAACGAGCTACTAGGACTCCCTTCCAGATGTACCATTGAAGACCTAACAAGCTATTTCCAAATACATAACTAAATCCCGAAGCTCTCTGAAACCAAAGCCCGAAGAGCAACGAAGACCAAGATTTTCTGTCGATTTGTATGTGGGACATGTTTGTTGATCTGGATTTGCTATGTTTGTGGCTGTTTGGTGGTGGTGGAGGCAAGTTAGCGACGATAATGGCTTGGCTGGGTTTTGCTTGTGATTGCGGGGTGGGTTTGAATCGGTGGTTATGGGTTTAAATCGGCTAAAAAAGGTTTATTCTTTAGCAAAAGCAAAACTCAGGAACCTGTGAATGGACAGAAAAGGGATTTAGTTATGTATTTTTAAGAGAGAGAGAGAGAGAGAGAGAGAGTATAAAATAAAAGGAAAATGAGTAAATAGCTTGTTGATTTCCAAATTTTAGTTATGTATTTTTTTTTTTAATTTCTGGGTTTGTGTTCTTGGATTTGGGTTTGTGGGTTTGTGTTCTAGTTCAAAACATACTTAGATCTCAATTCATATGATTTTTAGTTTTTAATTATGTTTTTAATTTTTTTATTTAGTTAAAATTAATAAATTAATTTTTTTAATTTAGATGCTGACGTGGCATTTTTTAATGACAAAAAAAAATCTTTTATTATTAATTTAGACCACGTAGACATTAATTTAGTTAAAATTAATAAATTAATTTTTTTTAATTTAGATGCTGACGTGATATTTTTTAATGCCAAAAAAAATCTTTTATTATTAATTTAGGCCACGTGGACATTAATTTAGTATTATTTATTACTGCCGTTTGCCACGTCAACTTTTTTCGTTTCCAATGTAACGACAAGGACCAAAATGGGAAGTGTTTTTCAGAATAGAAACTAAAAACAATAAAAATAAAATGTAAGAACTAAAATGAAAATATCCTAAAAATATAGGGACTAAAATATGTTTTCCGCCCGTTATAAATACTTCACTTGTCTTAACACTACCACCAAACTCTTATCTAATTTACTGTCCCTCCAATGGAGTTCTCGAGAAGCCACGACAGAGCTCAAGTAAACCACCTTTCCCTTTTCTCCATTTTCTCCCCCCACCACCCCCCCCCCCCCAAACAAACAAAATCATTATGGTTTTCTAATTAAAATAATACAGTCTCTAGTAATGAGTTTTGATTCCTCTTTCTTGATTTTGTACACAATTCTATGTAACAATGGGAGAGGTTGTTCACTTGTTCTAGTCATGTGCTCATAGATTTTGGTTTTTGTAATGTAATTTTGTTTTGCCCCACGGTTTATTGATGCATTTTTAGTAAAAAGATGACATTCCTTGTTTTCCTTCACAATGAGACCTACACCAACTTGTCTATTCTTATCAAACAATCTATGATATTGGTTTAGGACAGTTTCACAATGTGAACCAGTTTGTATCATAATTTTCCTCTTACTTTCCGATAATTAGAACTTAGTTTAGTTATCATTTTCATTTTACAGGTGATAAAGACAGTTTCAGTGCTTGTGGTTGTGGCCTTGTTGAGTCTAAGAGGAGCTGAAAGCAGAAGAGCCAGGATTCAGCAGGGTGGGTCCTTGGAGTACAAAGCTATTAGCTGCAGATCTCACAGTGCATCCCTGACGGATTTTGGTGGTGTTGCTGATGGCAAAACATCAAACACAAAGGCATTTCAGGCTGCAATCGATAAACTAAGCCAGTATGCATCAGATGGCGGCGCTCAGCTATACATTCCTGCAGGAAAATGGTTGACCGGCAGCTTCAGCCTCACCAGCCACTTCACTCTCTATCTACATAAGGATGCTGTTCTCCTTGCTTCCCAGGTCTTATTTCTCGGACTTTATGCTCTGTATGTTTGTGCCTGTGTCTGTGCGTCAATTAGATGGGTCGGGTTGGGATGAATATTTTTAACTTAGTAGGGTGGGTTGAAAAATCTTTTCAATCCGACCCGACTCATGCACATCTGTTAAATTTAACACTACCAGAAACATATCCAGACTGAAAAGCTTCTTCTACTGTTAAGAAAACTAGCATGTGATCTGCTATTAATGTTAGCTTAAGTTATTAAACATATATGATATAATTTGTCCAGGACATTTGGAGTCACTAAAATAGTTTTTCTTTATAATTTTTATGATATTGTATATGTCAAATTTGCCAAATTTTTCATTACATTGCTATTATATATATAGTTTTGAAAATCATTATTAGATACTACATATATAATATCAATTCACAATTATTATCTTTAAAATTCTACCAAATACAACACAAAATAAAATAATAAATTGCTCAAATAGTATCTCCTAAATTGAACAGTGATATGTGTATAAGATAGTTCAACTTAATTACAGTCTGTTACATTCAATATCTTCGCATACAAAATATCTTAATAGAAAATTGTATAAAAAATATACTCATTAATTCAGAGAAAAAATAACAGTAAAATCTAAACAATTTATTTCTATGAAAAGCTAACGAAAGCAAAATCTAATTTTAAAATTACTGAACATCAAACTGCCTACTTTCAATTAGCCAAGAGAGCTAAATTAATTAGCACCGTATAGTTAGCACTATGTTACTGAAACATTACGAAATTATTCCATGGTCTATACCTTTCTCCCTCGTATAGGATCCACACTTGTTTTCAATAATTTCACATGAACTTCAAATAGCCTAACTTTTATAGAATTTCAAATAGCCTTACTTTAAGTCAAAATTAAATAATCCCACTTCCTGCCTATTCTGCTACACGACATGATGCTTTTGTAAAAGGTCTTGCAAAACTAGCGGCTCCTTGACTTGAACCTCAAAACCGGACTGTCCTTACCAATAGTGTCAAATGAGGAATCCAAGGGAATGATATAAATATATATATATATATATATATGAATTTTACTAATATGTGCCCTTAGAGTACACATTAATTTCTATTTTTAGAAAAAAAAAAATTCGAGAATTAAAAAAATAATGACAGCTTTTTCAATTCTTGAAAAAATATTTCCAAAAATAAAAAGTTTAGGGCACACATTAACTGAATCCTACATATATATATATATATATAAAACTGAATCTCAACTTATGATGTTTGTTCTATAATATTGTTTTAATCATAGTAAATCATATTAACAGCCAGTGAAATATTTTGTTTGTACATTTATTGTTAAGCACGTGCTTGCTTTTTGGGCATGAAATTTTGGACCCGTTTGATATGTATGTTTAAATAACAATTTTTAATTTTTTTGGAAATATGTGTAAGTAAGTGTATGAAAATACATATAATATTATTTAAAAATTAAAAACATGTTTTTAAAATGGTGTACCGAACAGGGCCTTAATCTTATATGTACTTTATTAGTTCTTCTTTGGGCATAACAAAATCTTACAATACTTTCACAATAATTAAGGTTTTAACTCATCACAAGACAAAAATATATGAAATAAAAAATAAAGAAATTGTCAGAATCCATCACAATTCAAAACAAAAAATTTTATGGAAATGTTTTGAGATTTTGGTGTATTCCTAGTCTTTCTCCTGCTTTATCTTACCGATTTCACTGAATCAAATGGGCTAGGATATGAACGAGTATCCTGCGCTCAAACCATTGCCATCATACGGTCGAGGAAGGGATGCGGCAGCCGGCAGGTACACCAGTCTCATTTTTGGAACAAACCTCACTGACGTTGTTGTCACAGGTAACTTGAAAACGAGTTTAGGTTTGGATTTTGGAGCTTTCATTGACACTTAGCACTAATAAATTAAATAAATTCACAAATTAATGTGTTAAGCTTACAGTTTAATTATATATATGTATTGAAATCAGGTGACAATGGCACAATTGATGGTCAGGGAGCATTCTGGTGGCAAAACTTCCACAGGGGAAAGCTAAAATACACTCGTCCTTACCTGATAGAACTCATGTTCTCAGACCAAGTTCAGATTTCAAATCTAACTCTCCTAAACTCTCCTTCATGGAATGTTCATCCTGTTTACAGTAGGTAATTCCACTCGCTAATTCTACATTGCTACATGTTTTGTTATGTTAATTAAGGGCCAAGGTATGATTTTTCTCCCCGAACTATATCTCAAATTTTAATTGAAAACGTCCTATCAATTTTTATGGAGTTTGAGAGAGCCTCACCCCCCAATTTTTATATCTCAAATTTTAATTTCAACATTGAAATTATCGATTCTTCTGATTTACTTCTTGAATATTTTTTTTTTTCTTAGAACATGGTACTTGAAATAATAAGCACAATAGGGGCAACATATATATATTTTTTTAAATAAATAAAAATTTATTTTACAAAATTTTTTAAATATTAAATTGACATGTCTCAATATATTTTGATTTTGTGAGACCAACTGAACATGTCACATCAATATTATAAGAACCTGAATAAACACACCTTATCATAACAATAATTTTGTATAATGATGATAAGCTAAAGTCTGGATTAAACAAAATTAATCTATATTTAAGGACCAAATTGGACTTGTACTCCTAATTTAGGAACAAAATTCATATTTTGACCATAATAATTTTAGTTTTATTCTTCTTCAAATATTTTTTTTTTTCAAAAAACAAACTAGTCTGATTTTTTTTTTTTTTCTTTTAAATTCATTTTAAGACCCTAACAATGTTTCAATTATACAGCAATATACTTGTGCAAGGGATCACGATCATCGCTCCAGTTAAATCTCCAAACACTGATGGTATCAATCCAGGTTCGTCTTATAAGCATCAAAAAAATAAGTGCTTTGGTCTTTGACAATTTGATTATAAATGTTTCTTGCCATATTCAATTAATAGACAATAAAATTCATTTAGCGGTTTGGCTTTGATCTAGTGGTTTTAGAGCACCTAAGAGGAAACTATATTTTAATCTCTCACACTCTCTCTCTCTCTCTCTCTCTTTCTTATGTGTCTCATTCCATATATTTTATTTAATGAAACTGGACGATGTGGTTGTTGCTATCTGCAATAAAGTGGACAAACAAAAAAACATATGGAAAAGAGGATCTTTGTTTTGCGCAATTAGCGGTCATGCATTGCAGAGACGTGAATAACGTGATAACGTTCTCCTCTGAAGTGGGCTGCGTTCTGATTTCTGATTCTGAGTAGTAGCCCAAGACCCAAACACAAATAACATCAAGTTTGGGCCATGAAACCTATCCCACCATTGATATTCAAAGCTGACATCTTCCAATAGATGAAAAGTTGCCATAGAATTTCTCATTACCCAATTCTATCTCTCAAGGGCCTCATAGGGTGCTGATCCTACATAACCTCATTGGATTTTTTTCAGGTAGAAAATCATGCTGCCACTCACAATTCCTTTTAGTCTAGCAACAGGTCAGAAAAATGATATATTTTGGTATTGATTGATATTGGTTACCATATCGATATCAACATATTTCATGTGTCTAGATCTCTCATAGGAAGTCTATTCAATCGGTCTTACTTCATCATTGGACTCCTAGCCTAGAAAGAAACATATATTTTTCTTTTGATAATTAGTGTTTTTATATTATTTTAATAAGTTTTGAGTACGTTGGGTGAACTGCTAAGTACCAATGTTTTTTTTACTTCTTCTAATTCTAATTTCTTTCTTCCTCTGTTTTTTGCCTAAGCACAGATTCTTGCACAAACGTTAGAATAGAAGACTGTTACATAGTCTCTGGGGATGACTGTATAGCCGTTAAGAGCGGCTGGGATGAGTATGGCATAGCATTTGGGTGGCCAACCAAACAACTAATAATCAGACGGCTCACCTGCATTTCCCCATACAGCGCCGCGATCGCATTGGGAAGCGAGATGTCAGGCGGGATCCAGGATGTGAGGGCCGAAGACATCGTGGCCATCCAAACCGAATCAGCAGTGCGGATCAAAACAGCCATAGGAAGAGGAGCATACGTGAAAGACATATACGTGAAGAGAATGAGCTTGCACACAATGAAATGGGTGTTTTTGATGTCTGGCAATTATAAGGCACACCCTGATAATAAATATGACCCCAATGCGCTGCCAGTGATACAAGGGATTAACTATAGGGATGTGGTGGCAGAGAATGTAACAGTGGCAGGTAGAATGGAAGGGATTTCTGGTGATCCCTTTACTGGCATTTGTATGTCGAATGTGACCATTGGGATGGCTTCTAAGGCGAAGAAGATGTCGTGGAGGTGCAGCGACGTCGCCGGGATTACGAGTGGCGTGACTCCCCCGCCGTGTGATTTATTAGCTGATCAAGGGCCGAAGAAGGTCACCACATGTGATTTTCCAGAGGACACTCTACCGATAGATATGGTAGAGTTTAAGCAGTGCTCTTATAGAATGAGTTATGTGTGAACTTTGTTTAATGTGTACTAAAAATATTAGCTTTTTTTTTTGTTTTTTGTTTTGAGGAAATACTAAAAATATTAGTTGTTATAACAAGGAGTGGAGTCAGAAATTTTACTTGTGGATCAAAGTATAATATATATATATATATATATATAACATCAATCAAGGAGAACTATATATTTAGCAAATCAAAAAAAAAAAAAAAAAAAAAACACATGAATACATAATATAATCTTAATTTTTTAATATAAGAGTGAGTCTATCTTACCTGTTCCTCAAAAAAAAAAAAACAACCTAAGTCACAACTCACACATATAATCTATATTAAATTTAACATTTATATATATTAGTTTTCAAAAGTCCCTGTCACCCTTTCAATGTTGACATATTCCACAAGATATTTCTTACATTGCGTTTTTACCTAAGCACGACAGGTTCTGATCTTTCTCCGGCACAAAATACAATTAATCAATGGTTGTTATCGTATATGCTGGGAGTATATAATATGATCGAATAATCAATTATGTTTGTAGACAGACGATTTTTTTTTTCCCCATAAATTATGAGTAAGATGAGAAGGGGATGTCTGCTGTTGACTTTGGTTTCTCTCAAATTTGAGGTTTCCAATAAGTTCTAACATGCTTTAAAGGCAATAGAGGGAGTATATAATATGATCGAATAATCCATTATGTTTGTAGACGGACGATTTTTTTTTTCCCCATAAATTATGAGTAAGATGAGAAGGGGATGTCTGCTGTTGACTTTGGTTTCTCTCAAATTTGAGGTTTCCAATAAGTTCTAACATGCTTTAAAGGCAATAGAATGAGCTAATATAGTAAGGGTGAGTTTGATTCAGCTTTTTGAAAAAGTGCATAACGAAAAAGTGGAGTTTTCAAAAAGTGCATAATGAAAAAGTGTTTTTTCAAAAAGCTGAGTGTTTGGTAAAAACTGTTAAAAAGTGCTTTTTGAAAAAACTGAGTGTTTGGCTAACACTTATAAAAGTGGCAGTTTGAAAGATAAATTACCAAAAAGGACAATGTATATAAGAGAGTTTATTTCATACTTAAATCAATATTGTGAAATTATTTTTTTCTCACCAATATTAGGTAATAATAACCTACCACTTAAGATTTATTGTAAAAGTATTGTGATAATTTATACTGATTTTAATTTGAACGTGCTATTATAATTATTTTTTTTCAGTTTCTAAATAAATTATTTTTTTTCTCACCAATATTAACTAATAATAACATACCACTTAAAATTTATTGTGAAAATATTGTAATAGTATTTCTCAATTTTAATTTTTTATTCTTTATTTTATGTTTCTCTTATTTTATTTTATTTTTTTATCCATATTTCTTTCTTTTTTTCCCTCTTTTTTTATCTACCACACACGTACCCTCCATTTTTTTTTTCTTTATTTCCTTATTTCCTCTCTTTCCCTGCCACTTCCTCCACACACGTGCCCCTACTTTTTTTTTTCTTTATTTCCTTATTTCTCCCTTCCACTTCACACTCCACTCCACACTCCAGACACTTCCACACACTTCAAACTGTTGAATATGTAATTGAGAAAGAAGGTGTGATTGAGAAAGAAGGCATGAAGACAAAGAAAGAAGAACGACACAGCTGCAGTGATGATCTAAACGACAGAGTGCACAAGAAAAAGAAGAAAGGAAAGATGAAAGAAAAACGACATCACTTAGCTTAAGTGATTGGCACGTGGGACAACAAACACGTGAGAGGATTAAGAAGTGTACAAGCTGTATTAGAGTTAGTTAGTCTGTTAAGAGTTAGTTAGATTATTGATTTTCCCTCTTAGCTCTGTTAACTCGTGTATAAAAGCAGAGCATCAGTGTAAAAACTAATTAATTCATTTTTCTCATTCTAATCAATTCAAGAATAGATTTCTCTCTCAAAATAGTTTCCAGAAGCTTTCTTTAATATGGTATCAGAGCTTCAATAGTTCATCAATGGCTTCCGTCTCTAACGCTGCTTCAGATTCTGAAACTCTTCCAAACGCTTCTGGTACTGAGAATCGTAGATCATCCAATCAATCTCCTTCAATGGATGATGTGAATACCAATCCTTCGAGCCCTTATTTCATTCCACCATCTGATGTTGTTCTGGTTTCTCAACCGTTGATCGGTCCAGAAAATTATCTCAGTTGGTCGAGGGCTGTGTTTCTATCTCTCAGTGGTAGGAACAAATTTGGCTTTCTTGATGGTTCAATTTCTACACCTGATCTCTCCCATCCTTTGTATAATGCATGGCACAGAGCAAACACTACAATCCTTTCATGGATGGTGAATTCCTTGAGCAAGGATCTAGCTACCAGTGTTATGTATATTCACACTGCAAGGGAATTATGGATTGACATGCGTGATAGGTTCTCTCAGCCAAATGTTCCAAGATTCTTTGAAATTCAGAAAGAAATTTCGAAACTTTCACAAGGTTCCTTATCGGTGAGTTCTTATTTCACTAAGTTCAAGATTTTGTGGGATGAACTTGTGCATTTTCAGTCTTTCTCTGCTTGTACCTATATTTGCACTTGTGGTTCTCAAAGAAATCAATTGTGTGCTCAGCAAAAGGATCAAGTTTTTCGATTCCTTATGGGACTCAATGACAGTTACTCCACTGTTACTAGTCATATCTTAATTACTAAGCCACTACCTACTTTGAACAAAGCATATTCTTTGATTTTACAAGAAGAAAAACGCAGGCAAGTTGGTCAAGCTGATTTGGTCATTGAACCAACAGCTTTATATGCTAATAACCCTAATTCAAAGGGGTATCAAGGTCATCAAGGTTGGAATCAAGTTCATCAAGGCTGGAATCAGGGAGTACCTCAGGGTAATCAAGGGGGAAAGAATGGCAATGCAAAGAAGGAAAGGCCTGTGTGCACTCATTGTGGATTTGTTGGTCATGTAGCAGACAAGTGCTACAAATTGCACGGGTATCCTCCAGGATATAAGCACAAAGGGAAGGCATTGGCTAATCAGGTTTCTAGCAGTGGCAATGGATCATTTGGAAATCTCTTTTGCAACAATGGTGGCTTTGGGAATGTTGTTTCTCAGTCTATGTCAAATTTTCATAACCAACCTGATCAGATGCATTATGCACCACAATTGACCATGCCACAGCCTCAATTTAGGGCAACCCAATCTCAATTCAGTGCACCTCAATGTCCTATCACTCAGAGCCAATGTGAGCAGTTACTTTCTTTCCTTACTTCTCAGTCAAATGGCTCTCAGGCTTCTCATCACCAATCTTAAGTAAGCTGCTTCAGTTCAGTCTCCACTGAATGGTGCTAATGCTGCTACAGGCCCCAGTTCTTCCATGCCTTATCTTGCAAATTTTTCAGGTAATCCCTTCTGGTTGCCTCCAAACTTTTCCCATTCCATTTTTTCTACACATATAGTTGATAGGCATGCTCATAAAACCAATGAATGGATTATTGACACTGGTGCCTCAGATCATATGGTTCATTCAGTAGCTTGCTTAACCTCCATTACTTCTACCATTAACACTCATGTTTACTTACCAAATGGAGAGAGAGCTTTAGTTACTCACATAGGCACAGTCCATGTCTCAGATCAACTCACTCTTTATGGGGTTCTTTGTGTCCCTTCCTTTACTTTTAATCTCATATCAGTCAGCCAACTCACTAAAACATGTTTTTGTTGCCTTGTATTCTTTGGTTCTTTTTGCTTTATCCAGGACCTGGCCAATTGGAACATGATTGGACTGGGTAAAGCATCAAAAGGCCTTTATCTTCTGCAACAAAGTCCTCCATCTTCATCTGTCCTTGCTGCCTCATCACAGATACCTACTTCTATTCCTTCTGTTAGTAATAACTCTATCAATAATGCTAATTTGTGCATTTCCGTTTAGGGCATCCTTCTTATGCAAAATTGTCATTACTAAATAAGTTTGTATCTGGTTTAAATCCTAATAAAGCAGCCTGTTGTGACATTTGCCATTTTGCCAAACAAAAGAGGTTATCTTTTCCTAATACCAGTCATGTCTCTAATTGTATCTTTGATCTTGTGCATTGTGACCTTTAGGGACCCTTTTCAGTTCCAACTATTGAAGGTTACAAATACTTTCTTACCATTGTGGATGATCACTCTAGATGTACTTGGGTCTATTTACTTAAATCCAAATCAGAAACACAGGGTCTTGTTGAACACTTTTCCAACATGGTTGAAACACAATTTAGTGCAAAAATCAAATGTCTTAGAAGTGATAATGGGACAGAATTCTTTATGAAAGATTTTTTCAAATCAAAGGGTATTTTGCATCAATTAACTTGTGTTGAAACCCCTCAACAAAATGCAATTGTTGAGAGGAAACATCAACACATTTTAAATGTTGCAAGGGCTTTAAGGTTTCATTCTTCCTTGCCTTTGAAAATGTGGGGTGACTGCATCCTCACTGCAGTCTATCTCATCAACAGGCTACCCTCTAAACACTTACAAAATAAAACTCCATTTGAAATGCTCTTTCACACATCTCCCTCATATGTCCATATGAGAACCTTTGGTTGTCTATGTTTTACTTCCACACTTTGTCAAAACCGGCACAAATTTGCCTCAAGAGCAAGAAAATGCATTTTTTTAGGATATCCCAGTGGTATTAAAGGGTACAAGGTCATGGATTTGGCAACAAATTCCATTTTTGTCTCTAGAGATGTGATTTTCTATGAACACATCTTTCCTTTTGCCTCTGGATCTTCTTCTTCAATTGAGAACCTTACTAATTCTTCCTCTGTTGATTCAGCTTCATTTGTTTTGCCTCTTTCTGTTCCTGATTCTTGTTTTTCAGATTCCACCTTCTTAAATGAAAGTCCAGCTACACTCCCTGATTCTGCAGATAATGTTTCTGCAGATCAGATTTCCATTTCTCCATTACCTTCCCCAATTCCACGTGTCACTCCACTTGTTGTTGATTCTGAGCATGATCTTGTTTCTATGCCTGTTTCTAGGCCTCTCAAGAAATCCATTAGATCACATAACCCTCCACCTTACCTAAAGGATTATTCTTGCAAATCTGTCACCTCCAGCCCACTTTCACCTTCACCTGGCCTCCCTTATGACATTTTTGCTTGTCTCACCTATTCCAACCTTACTAAACATTACAAGAAGTTTGTCATGGCCATTGATTCCACCTCCCCTGACCCTTCTTCCTTCCAAGAGGCTGTTCAATCCCCTGATTGGAGAGCTGCTATGGATAAGGAGATTGCAGCCCTTGAACTTACCAACACTTGGTCCTTAACTTCTCTTCCTCCTGGCAAGATTCCTATTGGTTGTAAATGGGTCTTTAGGACTAAGTATAAATCTGATGGCTCTATTGAAAGACATAAAGCTCGTTTGGTTGCCAAAGGATACACACAAAGGGAGGGTCTTGACTACACTGATACCTTCTCCCTTGTAGCCAAATCTGTTTCTGTCAGGATGGTGTTGTCTTTGGCTGCTGTGAAAGGTTGGGCTCTTCACCAAATGGATGTAAATAATGCTTTTCTTCATGGTGCCTTGGATGAAGAAGTTTACATGAGCCTTCCACCTGGTTTTCACAGAAAGGGGGAGTGTTCTTCTGGTCCTAATTCTAGTCCTTTGGTTTGCAAACTTAACAAAAGTCTATATGGCTTGAAACAGGCCTCTAGGCAATGGTTTGCTAAGTTCTCTTCCACCTTGTTGAATTTTGGTTTTATCCAATCCAAGGCAGATTACTCTCTCTTCACATACACTAAAGGTGCTTCTTTCACTACTTTGCTAGTATATGTAGATGACATTTTGCTCACAGGAAATGATCCTAGCTGCATTGCTGACTTGAAGCAGTTGCTTGATACTAAGTTTGGCTTAAAAGACTTAGGCTTATTGAAGTATTTTTTGGGTTTAGAAGTTGCTAGAAGTGAAAAGGGTATAAGTTTGAACCAGAGGAAGTATTGTTTGGAAATTCTGCATGATACAGGTTTCTTGGGGTCTAAACCACTTAGGACTCCAATGGAACAAAATTTACATCTTTCAAAAGATGCAGGCAAGCTGATTCCAGATGCAAGTCAGTACAGAAAACTAATAGGAAGATTGCTCTATCTCACCTTAACCAGACCTGACATCACTTATGCAGTGCATAGGTTGAGTCAATTTCTAGTTGAACCAAGAGAGCCTCATATGCTGGCAGTCAATAGAGTGTTGCAGTACTTGAAAGGCACTTCAGGCAGAGGTTTGTTTTTCTCCAGCAACTCCACAATGCAAGTAAAGGCTTTTTGTGATGCTGATTGGGCTGGCTGCCCTGACACCAGAAGATCAATCACAGGTTACAGTGTGTTCTTAGGAGATTCTTTAATCTCATGGAGGTCCAAGAAGCAGAGTACAGTCTCTAGGTCTTCAGCAGAGGCAGAGTACAGGTCAATGGCTACAACAACCTGTGAAATCGTGTGGGTTCTTCAATTACTAAGAGACTTAAAAGTTGATCATCCATGCAGTGCTCAGCTTTTCTGTGACAACCAAGCTGCATTGCATATAGCAGCAAATCCTGTCTTCCACGAGCGAACAAAACACATAGAAGTTGACTGTCACTTGGTCAGGGACAAGATAGCAGAAGGTGTAATTAAAACCTTTCATGTTTCAAGTCAATTTCAAACAGCAAACATCTTCACCAAAGCTTTAGGATTTCCAGCCTTTAGCAAGTTGATCAACTGTCTGGGTTTGATTGATATTTACTCCCCAAATCTGAAGACTTCAACTAGCCAAGTCAATGATTCTGTAAATCATGACTTGAGGGGGAGTGTTGAATATGTAATTGAGAAAGAAGGTGTGATTGAGAAAGAAGGCATGAAGACAAAGAAAGAAGAACGACACAGCTGCAGTGATGATCTAAACGACAGAGTGCACAAGAAAAAGAAGAAAGGAAAGATGAAAGAAAAACAACATCACTTAGCTTAAGTGATTGGCACGTGGGACAATAAACACGTGAGAGGATTAAGAAGTGTACAGCTGTATTAGAGTTAGTTAGTCTGTTAAGAGTTAGTTAGATTATTGATTTTCCCTCTTAGTTCTATTAACTCGTGTATAAAAGCAGAGCATCAGTGTAAAAACTAATTAATTCATTTTTCTCATTCTAATCAATTCAAGAATAGATTTCTCTCTCAAAATAGTTTCCAGAAGCTTTCTTTAATACAAACCCCTCTCATCCCTCAAGCCGGCTCAAGGTCTCTGCATCTCTTTTTTTTTTTTTTTTTTTTTTTTTTTTTTTGACACTTCAAAAGCTAATGATGATGATGATGATGAAGAAGTCTCTGCATCTCTGCATCTCTTTTTTCGTCCTTTTTCTTTATTTCCTTATTTTTTCTTTCCTTCTTTATTCTTTTTTTTTTTTCACACTCTAGAGAAGAAGATGATGATGATGATTGAAACATAAGGATTTTGGGATTTTGGGTTTTTTTTTTTCTATGGATTTTGGGTTGATTTTGAGTTGGGTTTGGGATGGGTTTTCCGGATTTGAGTTGATTTTAAGTTGTTTTTGTGTTGATTTTGAGTTATTTTTGTGTTGATTTTGTTGATTCTGTGTTCGGAATATCAAAGGTTGAAATGAGTTTTGTTGATTGTGGGGGTAGACCGGTGAAGAAGCAGAGGAAGACGAAGAGGAAGAAGAAAAGGAAGATGAAGAAAAAAGAGACAGATGAGAGATGCCGTGAGAGATGCTGGGTATTTCGGTCTTTTTGGTTATTGCAACGGTAATATACAAAACGCGCATAGCGCGTTTTGATTTATGGACCCCTAAGGGTCCATATTCCTTCCGCGTTTTGCCTTCAGTTTTTTACAAAAGTTGAAAACGCAACTTTTATAAAAAAACTGCGTTTTTGAGCGTACCAAACGCAAAACTGGGTTGAGCTTTTTTGAAAAAGCGCTTTTTGGGCTTCAAATGCTGAACCAAACGGGCACTAAGTCTAAGTTTTAACCATGGCACAATGCTTAAATACTCGACCTCTAAATTCTCTCTAGGACGAGAAATTATTAGGTCCTTCCGGGAGGACAAATGAGGTGGTCCTCCATCAAATAACAACCAATAAATACATGCCATCTGTTAAAAAAAAAAAAAGACTTAACGTGTTTAGTCAGCAAACCAAACCGGAGGAACCAAACCATCTAACCCAAATACATTTTTAGTTCTAACTTCTAAACTAATCCCTTTCGGAAACCCAAAACTCAAATCCATCAGTTCCTATTCTATTAGCTTTTTCTCTCTCTAAGATTGAAAATCCAGAGAGGTCTTTCTCTCTCAAAACTCTAGATTAGCTTTCTTCTACCTCTCCACATCTGCCATTCTGTCTCAAATGCTACACGAGATGATGTTAGGGACTCAAAGGAGCAACACTCCGATGAAAACAAAGACAGTGATGAAGATTTGTCAAAGAAGATGCAGATCAATTTTTTCTCTTTCATCAGTTTTTTTTTTTTTTAAAAAGAATTATTTAATGGCTAACTTTGCTTTGAATTTATTTTTAAAGTAATAGTATTGAAGAAATGGTTACTAACCGATGTGCGTGTGTGAAAATTTTCGAACCAGCTACCATCTAATAGGAAAGTTGGTGTCGGAACTCGGAAGTGTTGAAATGAATATTGTAAATGTTAAATTCGATTGTGAGTTTGCTGTTAGCTTTAAAGCAAGTGGCATGCATTTATGAGGTATTATTTGATGGAGGACCACCTCATCTATTCACCCAAGAGAACTTTAATAATTTCTCCTCTGGGACGCCATACTGCAATATCTATATCAAATTCGTCTCTTAATTACCTAGCTATGATACCTGAAGTCATCTTTAAAAAAAAACACGTTCTGCCATATATATATATATCTGACCAAGAAAAAAAAAAACACTATGATATTATGCAAAGATCCTGATTATCCTTGAGTATAGTGCTAAGGTCTGTCTCTAAATACCAAAGTTCTGCCATATCAAATTATCAATAGCATTAAACACGTTCTGAATTCTCCCTCAAATACCATTTCAAGATTCCATATCAGTGGAATTATATGCTTCTCCCCATATGAAGAACTTGGGAGCCAAAAAGACCCTGGCCATCTGTAGTCTGTACAAAGTACAATCCCAATGGTGCACCATTCTTGAAACTCCAACATCACCCCTTTTTTTTTTTTTAAGGAATTGATAAAATGAATGTATTATAATATTAGTTACGATTCATGTGACCAAATCATGTGCATATGATATGATTTAACACTGCCAAGATCATTTTAGGTAAATGTTCTTTGTTACAAACATAATGCTTAAGGGTTAATAATTGATCAAATTAGAAATATGGGAAATAAATTGACACTTGTTTTAAACCATTAATTTTTATGTAAAATTTCATAATTGACCACAATCCAACTTGAAACACAAAAAGTAAAAAATTTCAAATGAACCGTAGCAAGACCATTACAAGCCAATGGCTACAAATGATGTACAAGAAAATATGCTATCAGTTGAGAAATTTATAACATAATGACTTTTTACTCCTCTATTTTTTTTTTTTTTTTTTTTTGAGGGGTTTTTGCTCCTGTATTTTGGCCCCTTAAAAGCCAGATCATTAATCTCCTTTCAACCACTTTCCTCAAGTTAATAAACCAAAGTTATGAAAAACATTCCCTGAGTCCTACACCACCATGACCTAAGTTATCCCCTGTTAAATTGCACTCAAAAAATAAAAATTAAAAAGTTATTCCCTGTTAAATTGCCAACAGCTCAGTTAAAGTTTGTAGCGATTCTTTCTGTAGAACATTTGAGTCCAACACCATCTGACCCTGAAGACCGACTTCAACCTTCTAAACAGAGTACCCACCAACCCCTGCCTATCTCACCCATCCCTATCTAGGAAGTATACCCTGTTACGGGCATGGACGGACCAGGTGAGGCCCGGGACCCCCTGAGTCCAACTTTTTTATTTTTTATTATATATATATATATATATTTATAGTTATTATATATTTTATTTTTGTAGTGGCCCCCTTCCAAAACTTTAGACTCATTTTTTTCTTAATAAGTCCAGGTAACCTCACCAAAATAGCAACTATCTAACTAAAAAACTTAGCAAAAACAATAAAAACATTTATGTATTTTAACAAAAAAAAATCCTATTTTTCCATTAAAAAAAAAAAAAATCATGTGTTATTGGAGAAATTAAAGATAATTTTTTTGCTATTACAGTTGTAGGGACTGAAATTGTATTGATCCCAAAACTGGATTGGGCTCAAACGTTAACGGCCCAAACAATAAATCTGTAGAGCGTGGGTAGAAGAACTAGATTAATCCTAGTAGAAAAAACGATTAAACTTAATGATTCAAGAGGATATGACACAGACAAGATTATCGAATTTCTCCTCAGGACCAAGCATGTTATTTTGTTTCATATAATTTTCTTCTAGAAGTCTATTGTATCAGAGTTACTCCCCTTTTTTCTCAATGCATTCTTCCATGTTATATACTGCCCTCTTGGTGTCATCTTCACCACACACGTGTAGGTTGGATTCGGGGGATCCCTTCCTGTCTCATCCAACACTTCCTGGAACCTTCAACCAGCAGCTGTAAGGCTGCTTCATCACTGTTCAGGCATTACCTCCACATTAATGTGGCTAGAGAGTTGGTTGAGAGGCAATTAATGCAGAGGCAGCAGTTGTTAAAGATATTTGTTTATCTTTTCTTTCTTACCCTTGGCCCCATGTCCCACCTTTAGTGGTAATGTAGATTCGAAGTGTGTTTGTGACAATACGACGTCCAGGTCGTCCTCGGACACATATTGCCGAGAAGGATTTTGTCCTCGGACGAATACTGGACCCATCTCATGTGATATCTACTCTTCTTTTCATTTGTTTCCCCTTATAACCTTATGTGGGCCTCCTCGGATGGCTTAACGTCCTCAGATGGGCCACAGGCCCAGTTAACACAGTTTTAATAATTATTGATTAACTGACCCCCACATAGCCCCTCAAAATCTTGCTTTTCGACTCCTCGGGAGAAAAGGTTGATTTTAATGTCCCCAGCCCATATCCTTTTATGTTTTGGGCATGCTCCTGTCGCTTCAACGTCCCGAGCGCGGCAGCATTATATTTTGGCGACGCCCCTGTCCCCACATTCAATGGTAAAATGTAAATCGAACGGTGGAGGGTTTGTCTCGTTTTGCGAATGGGAACTTTCCCGCTCATAACCTCTGCACGACTATAAAGGAAATTTCAAATCAATTCTCTTTCTTACCTTCAGCGACCACACAATTCTAGAGCTCATACACTGAACTTGTCTTTCTCCTTTTTCGTCGTTTCCCTGTGCATCTACAAATACTAGGATCTTGTTCGAGGACCCTCTTTCAAACCTGTAAGTATTCTTAAAACCTTTTCAACTTTCATCTTAAACTCGTTAATTTTTCTACGAAACCCTTTAGGAAAATGGGGAAAATGGGTAAGTTTCGATGTCTGGTTGAGTCCGAGGAAGGTATGAGAAGTTTTCGCGCTAAGTATAGGATCCCCCCAACAGTGGGTATGAGGTACGCAGCCCAGTGAGAATGGGCCGGCGCTAGAAGAACAGGGGAAGTGGTTATTCCCATGATTGCCTTTATAGAAGGCGGAATGACCATCCCCATGGATACTATTACTAGGAACTTCCTTAAGTTCTTTAGGTTATCCCCAACTCAGTGTGCCCCAAACATGTTTAGGGTCCTGGGAAGTATAGAAGCCTTGAATGAGAGAATGGACCTAAACCTGACCCATCATGACGTGAATTGGGTGTACAACCTCAACCATCCCGCGGTGAGGCTAATTCAGTGCCTTCCTACTTCAAACAAGAACTTAAAGGAGGATTTCCTAATCTTTTTTGGGGAATGGCATGATGGTCTGCCATGCCCCATGGAGGAAGGAGAACCAGGTGGGAATGCAGCCATGGATTCATAACGTTTGGTTTATACATACATTTTTTTTTTTTGAGTCTCAGTATTCTTATCCCTAATGACGCTTCATTTCAATTCAATGATTTTGCAAATAGACGTTCTACCAAGCCCAAACTTAGTTTAGTCAACAAAGCAAGTTTGGATAGGGTATTGCAAACCGAGATATACATGAACGAAGCTGATGGCCAACTCCGGGCAGCCCATTTAATCCTCGGATACACCCCCCTCTCGTTTGCTTTCCCAGCACCAAAGTGCATGATCAGAGCCTGCGATCCTCGGCTTCGCCGTATTAGCGTTGCCTTCAAAGGGTTCATCGTTCCAGAAGGTGTTCCACTTCCTAAGGACACCTCCCGCACTAAGCCCCTTTTTGTTGCCACTATCTCAACAGGAGCCTTTTTATCCCAGCTTGCCCTTAGGGAAGAGGAAGTAGAAGAGAAAGAGGAAGAAGAAGAAAAAGAGGAAGAAGAAGAAGAAACTCCAGAGGAAGTTGTAGAACTATCAGACTCCTCGGATGATTTTGGGATTTTTAATCAAACTATACAATCTGAGGAAGATCTTGACAAGATGGGAGTACAAAGGAAGCCCCAGAAAAATCTAATGGAGCTGATAGAGAATCAGCCTGGGAAGAGTGCACCGGGAAAATCAACACAATCCCAGATTCCTTCTCTTCCCACCAGGTCTCCTCCTCCCGCTCCTCATCAACCTTCTCATCAACCTCCCTAGCCGGTCAGAGCTGATGCTGCCGAGCTGAAAAGGCGAAGGGAGCAGAAAGGGAAAGATGTGGTAGATACTGGAAAGTCCTGTCCGACTCGCGAAGAAGATGCCCAACGAGCTGCAAAGCAGCAGAAGACTAGCCATACTCTTCAACGAGGCTAGGAGAGGTCTGACACTCAACTTCCTGAGCCACAAGCCTGGTTGCCAGCACCCATACACGGTGGGGAGCCCCTACGAAATGATGCATCTATTAGGGACTTCAACGGTGGCATTGGGTGCCACATAGCTTCAGCTGTAGAGGAGACTTTATTACTCCCAAAGGACATGGCCGAATTAAAAAATGCAAGGAAGAATGAACTCATCATTAACAATAAAAGATATTTGGGAATGGTATAGTGCTAACTCCCTTCTTTTTCCTTTTGCGATCATTACTCACTGATGTGTACTCTTTACTGACTATAGTGTTGATTTCTTCCTTTTAAATTATCCAAAACACTTTTAGACTGGATGAGATGCTCAATAACTGCTACAATTAATTAGAAGATGAAAGGAAAAGACAGGCATCAGCTGTACAAACTTTAACAATATCTGAGCAAAACTTGGCAGACACAAAGAAAAAACTAATTGCTGAGGAGCAAGCTCGCAAAAGCTCTGACTCGGCCTTGGAAGGCGTCCAAAAGCAAGCCGAGGACCAGAGAAAGCGCTTGTGTGAAGCAAATGAAGAATTGAAGGCTGCCCGGGAGCAAGTGGCAGTCCTTAAAAAGCACTTAGAGGAAACCCAAAAATTAAGGGAGCAAGCTGAAAAATCCAGGGAGGAAGCCGAGAGGGCAAAGGTTGAGGCCGAAAAGGCAACGAATGAGGCCGAATAGAAAGGTTACGACCTCGGGGTGGCTGAGACAGAGGAAACCCTAAGGGCAGAGGTGCCAATGGTGTGCCGCATTTACTGTGCCCAAACCTAGAATGAAGCCCTTAACCAAGCTGGAGTTGAGGCTTCATCTGAGTTAAGGAAGGCAGAGAATGTGTTCTATCCTACAGCAATCCGTGCCTTGGATCCTCCATCCACTCACTCCCTCAACCACTGATCCTAATCAAGAAGTTTTGCCTCAAAATCTTCCTCCCCCTGGCCAACCAGAACCAGCTAAAGAAACCAATGCCCCTCAAGAAGTCTCCTTGGACAAGACTGCAGCAGCTTCTGAGGCAGGGGTAGCCTCTCAAGGCTTTCAACAGGATTTGACTTTCATAGTCATGCCAGCTGAGGGAGCTACTAAGGAAAAAGAGGGAGTCATTACCTCGAAGGCAGATAAATCAGCCAACCAAACTCCCAAGCTCTAAATTAAGTTGAAAAAATAGGCCTTATTTTACAATTTGATTAGGACTTTTGTAAGGATTTTGTTTCTATTTGCTTATTGTTGTTGCCGTTTTATCTTATTTTTGTACTTGTTCGCTCTGTTATCTTAGCTTGAATGGATTCATCTTGACTGTCTTTCGTTTACAAGAGAAAAAATAACTTATACACATTAACAGTTGGCGGTTAAAATGGGTGATAAACATTAATACTATGAGATCTCAGGGAGACATTTTGGATACATATGCATTCCTTCTAATAAATTGAAACTTAAGGAAATGTTCAAAAGTTGGATAAAGTTGGGTCTAAAGTACTTCAGTTATACATTAAATGATGTTCATAGGCTTATTGGGGTTTATATCTTGAATAGATAATTAAAAACCCTGTGATCCTAGGACGATATTTGAGAGTCTATTATTTTGGAATGCATAAGCCCAAGTGGCACTAGCATTTTAATAGCGAGAGGCTGTATTAGTTTCCCTTGAACTCACTTAGTGACTCAATAGATTTCATAGGGTATTAATTTCCACTAAGTTTGTGGTTCGAGGACCTGACATAATTTAGCTTATGTTCAATACTTGGATAGATGCCATACGGTATTAATTTCCACTAAATTTGTGGTCCGAGGACCTGACATAACTTAGTTTCTGTTTAATACTTCATAAGATGTCATAGGGTATTAATTTCCACTAAACTTGTGGTCCAAGGACCTGACATAACTTAGTTTCTGCTTAGTACTTCACAAGATGTCATAAGGTATTAATTTCCACTAAGCTTGTGGTCCGAGGACCTGACATAACTTAATTTCTGTTTAATACTTCACAAGTTGTCATAGGGTATTAATTTCCACTAAGCTTGTGGTCCGAGGACCTGTCATAACTTAATATCTGTTTAATACTTCACAAGATGTCATAGGGTATTAATTTCCACTAAGCTTGTGGTCCGAGGACATGACATAACCTAATTTCTGGTTAATACTTCACAAGATGTCATAGGGTATTAATTTCTACTAAGCTTGTGGTCCGAGAACCTGACATAACTTAGTTTCTGTTTAATACTTCATAAGATGTCATTAGATATGGAAATAGAAGATGCATGATCAGCATAAATTAAAAGAAACCCAAACTAGATTATTTTTATTAATAATAATACCTCTTGAGATTCTTTACATTCCAAGGATGGAGTACATTTTTTTCATCTAGGTCTTCCAGATAATAGGCTCCTATTCCGGCTACTGAAGTAATCCGATAAGGCCCTTCCCAATTAGGCCCTAATTTTCCCCAAGTTGGATTCTTGGTGGTTCCTAGAACTTTCCTCAGCACCAGATCTCCTACCGCTAACGGTCTCAGCTTTATATTAGTATCATAGCCTTACTTGAGTTTATGCTGGTAGTAAGCCAATTGGACCATTGCATTCTCCCTTCGCTCTTCGATCAAGTCTAAACTTTTTCCCAACAGCCCATCGTTACTGTCCGAGGAAAATGTACTAGTCCTTAACGTTGGGAATCTAGTTTCTAGAGGGATGACGGCCTCGGCTCCATAGGTTATGGAAAAAGGAGTCTCTCTTGTTGATCGTCGAGGCGTTGTTCGATAGGTCCAAAGAATATGTGGCAATTCCTCCACCCATTTTCCTTTTGCATCATCCAGTCTCTTCTTAAGTCCATTGACTATTACTTTGTTAACAACTTTAGCTTGCCCATTCCCTTGAGGATAGGCAGGAGTGGAATATCTATTCTTTATACCTAAGTCTAAACAATATTTCCTGAAGGCCTTACTATCAAATTGAAGGTCGTTATCCAAGACAAGAGTGCGCGGAGTTCCAAATCGCGTAACAATATTCTTCCAGATAAACCTCTTAACATCTACGTCTCTGATGTTAGCCAAAGGTTCAGCTTCGACCCATTTAGTAAAATAATCTGCACCGACCAACATATACTTTTTGTTTCCTAAGGTTTTAGGAAAAGGGCCGACAATATCTAGCCCCCATTGAGCAAAAGGCCAAGGGCTGGACAGAGGGTTAAGAATTCCTCCAGGCTGGTGGATGTTTGGAGCGAACCTCTGACACTGGTCACATTTTCTAATATACTCCTGCGCTTCCTTCTGCATATTTGGCCACCAATATCCTTGAGTAATGGCCCGGTGTGATAGGGACCTTCCTCTCATATGACTTCCACAAATGCCTTCATGTAACTCCTCCAGGAGTGACTCTGACATCTCCAAATGTATACAAAGTAGGTACGGCCCAGAAAAAGACTGTTTGTATAAAATTTTGTCCTCGGATAACCAAAACCGAGGAGGTTTCCTCCGTATTTTCTCAGCTTCTATTTTCTCTTCGGGCAAGGTGTCACTTTCGAGGAATTTCAATATGGGATCCATCTAGCTCGGCGCTAGATTGACTTGATGAACCTGACGTACGTCCTTTCCTGGTGGGGTGGGGATATACAAATCTTTGACAATTATCACCCGAGGAAAACTCCATGCTGAAGAGGTGGCAAGGGTTGCCAGGGAATCGGTGTGGGTATTTTCACCTCGGGGGATATGCGACAAGTCAAAAGATTCAAATTTTGTTTGCATACGCCTAACTTGACTCAAATATCCCTGCATTCTTGGATTTCGGGCTTCCAGTTCTCCTTTCACTTGGCCGACTATCAATCTTGAATCCAAGAATAATTCTGCTACCTTTCCACCCATTTTCTGGACCATACTCATTCCCATCAACAAAGCTTCATATTCTGCTTCATTGTTAGTCGCCGAGAATCCCAACCTCAAGGATTTCTTAATGATGATCTCTTCAGGGGATATCAGAACTAGCCCCAATCCTGCCCCCCGTTGGTTTGCTGCTCCGTCCACATATACTCTCCAGGAGGAACCGCCTTGTGTGGAGATCAGACCAATCGACTTTTCATCCATGTCACTTTGCTTCATGTTAGCTTCTTCTGGACACTCGGCGAACTCAGCTACCAGATCGGCAAGGACTTGGCTTTTCACAGACGTGCGAGGCATATACTTGATGTCGAAAGCACCTAGGATTGTGCCCCACTTAGCAATTCTCCCAGTATAATCTGCACTTCTAAGTATGGACTTGAGAGGTAGCTGAGTTAAAATAACCACAATATGGGTCTGAAACTAATGTGGAAGTTTGCGTGTTGCATGGACCATCGCCAAGATGGCCTTTTCCAATGATAAGTATCTCACCTCGGCTTCATGAAGGGACTTACTTACGTAATAAACTGGTCTTTGGACGCCGTTATTCTCTCGTATTAAAACAAAACTAACTGCATGAGGGGCAACTACCAGATAAGCAAATAGGACCTCATCCACCTCAGAACTAGACATGATAGACGGCCTGGACAGGTACTCTTTCAACTGCTGAAACGCCACAGCACACTCCTTGGTCCATTCAAATCCTTTCCACTTATGCAGTAAAAGGAAAAAGGGATGGCACCTCTCAGCTGACCTAGAGATAAATCGATTCAAAGCAGCAATCATTCCAGTCAGTTTCTGCACCTCTTTTGGATTCCGAGGTGCTTGTAAATCGTTGATGGCCTTAATCTGATTTGGGTTCACCTCAATTCCTCTATGAGTCACCATGTACCCCAAGAACCTCCCGGAGCCTACACCAAAGGAACACTTTGAAGCATTCAGACGTAGTTTATGTTTTCTCAGTATTCCAAAGATGTTCATAAGATCTTCCACATGCTCGGACACCACTTTACTCTTCACTACCATATCATCGATATAAACTTCAATGTTTCTACCCAGTTGTAGTTCGAACATTTTAGTCATCATCCGTTGATAGGTAGATTTTGTATTTTTCAAACCAAAGGACATCACTTTATGATGATAATTTCCAATAGAGGTGACGAAAGCCGTCTTCTCTTGATCGTCTAATGCTAGCGGTATTTGGTGATATCCTTGAAAGACATCCAAAAAACTCATCCGAGGATGACCAACGGTTACATCCATCAACTGGTCTATCTTCGGCATGGGAAAAGGATCCTTGGGACAAACCTTATTGAGGTTCGTGAAATCCAAGCACACTCGCCACTTTCCCGTCTTCTTCTTTACCACCACCGTATTGGCTAACCATTGAGGGTAAAAAACTTCTTTGATAGCCCCAGCCTGTTTGAGCTTGGCCACCTCACTTCTGACAGCTTCAGCGTGCTCTTTTGATGGTCACCGAGGTGGCTGTCTTTTCTGAATAACAGAAGGATTCACATTAAGTCGATGACAAATGAAATTCGGATCTACACCTGGGGCTTCATATGGGCTCCATGCGAACACATCTACATTTTCTTTGAGGAATTCCAACAATCGCTCCTTCTCTTACAAAGGCAGTTTAGCCCCAACCTGGAAAAATCTTTCCGGATCATCAGCAATAATTACCCTCTCCAAATCTTCACACTTTACCTCGTCGGCTGGTCCATCTAAGGGTAATGCTGGGGGTTTTAATTGCTATAATCCATTATCGGCGGTAGCCGAGGTCTCTGCCTCTGGCCGATGTTGTATCGCCGCTACCAGGCACTACCGAGCTGCAACCTGGCTTCCTACTATCTCTAATACTTGGCCTCCAGATGGGTACTTCACCTTCTGATGTAGAGTAGATGAGACTGCTCCCAGGGTATGAAGCCAAGGTCTGCCCATAATAGCCGTGTATGGAGAGAAAACATCTACAATAATGAAGTCCACCTCCACCACATCCATACCGGTTTGCACAGGTAGTCTGATCTGTCCTTTTGGAACGACCATCCTTCCCTCAAAACTCACTAGAGGGGAACTGTAGGCTGCCAAGTCCTCAGGCTTCAAACCTAGCCCTTTATACAAATCTGGGTACATTATATCAACAACACTACCTTGATCAATCACCACCCTTTTTACATCGTACCCACCAATTCTCAGCGTGACCACCAGAGCATCATCATAGGGCTGTATGGTTCCAACCTTGTCCTCATCTGAAAAGCCCAAAATCAGGGGGATGTCCACCCTAGCTCTTTTTGACGCTTGGCAATGCTCCTTGGCTGGAGGTCGGAACACCGACAGTACCCTGGAAGGACAAGATCCAGTCCTTCCTGGGGCGGCAAAAATAACGTTTATTATGCTAAGGGGGAGTCTTGAAGAAGTGTCCCCACGCATCTCTGAGCCTGCCTGGCCTATCCTACCACTGGAATGATGCAAGAGTTGCTTCAATTTCTCCTCTCGAACCAGCTGCTCCAAATGGTCCCATAAATTCCTGCAATCCTCCATCGTGTGCCTATGATCCTGATGATAGTGGAATAAAGATTCTGGTTGCGTCTCTTAGGCTCTCTTGCCATCTTGTTTGGCCATTTAAAAAAATGCTCATTCTTTATCTTCTCCAATACCTGCTGCACTAGCTCCCGAAACACTGCATTAACCACCTGAGTGTCAGCAGAACCTGATTGCCCAATGAAGTCTTTCTGAGGTCGGTTACTATTGTAACGGTTCGGCCTAAAATCCCTCCTCTCCTGAGGGATTACCTTAGTCTTTCCTTTTCCCTGAAGTTGGTCTTCTACTCTTCTGTACTTGTCAATCCTATCCATCAATTGGTGTACACTGGTTATAGGTTTACCAATTAGAGATTTCCTTAAATCATGCTCGGCTGGAAGACCAGCCTTGAAAGTACTTATAACCACATTATCATGCTCTCCCTCTATCTCATTAAACATTTCCCAGTATCTATCTGAATAAGTTTTAAGAGTCTCGCCCTCTCGCATGGACATAGACAGCAAGGATCCCAAACGCCGAGGAACCCTACTGCAAGTGATAAAGCGAGCGCCAAAAACCCGAGTAAGCTTTTTAAAGGACTCAATAGTTGGCCCTTAAACCGTTAAACCATCTCATCGCCACCAAACCCAAACTTGATGGAAAGACCTTGCACATCAAGGCCTTATTCTGGAGTAGATAGCCATCCTTTGGCTAAAATGGCTAACGTGTTCTACTGGGTCTATCCGACCATCATATAGGGTGAATGTAGGCTGATGGAATCGCCGAGGAAGAATCGCGTCTTCTATATTCCTTGTGAAGGGTGATTTGGAGACTTGGCTTAACACTTTATTCATGGCGTTGTTCCCCAAGCCCCTGTGAGGCGGGCTTTTGCAACTATGTCGATGGCTGTGCTCCTCTTCATAGGAAAAAGTCTCACTAGGCAGAGTTCTGGATCTCTGCCTATAACTAGCTCCATCCGTCTTTTCGGATGATGGTTCGGAGCTAGGCGGGGAGCGTCCTCACCGGGCATGGCGCAACTCTCTTTTCAACTAGTCAATTTCACGTTGCAGGTCCCTATCATTCTTTGCATGGGAAACATGACTCTTCCCACGAGAGTGACTTTTGATGGTATGAGTTGTACGCACACTCCCCTCACGGTCTTCTCTCCGTTCGAGACTCCGGTGCGGATTACCATGCTGGGAACCTCTTGACTCTGCTTGGTGTAGGTTGGCATCTACCTGGTGTGGTCCTGCTGCATAGTGATGTGGACCTGCTTCCTCCATCATGAACGTTGAACCGGATTTCTTTTGATCTAAATCAAGCTCTCCCTACAGATGGCGCCAATTGTAGGGACTGAAATTGTATTGATCCTAAAACTGGATTGGGCTCAAACATTAACGGCCCAAACAATAAATTTGTAGAGCGTGGGTAGAAGAACTAGATTAATCCCAGTAGAAAAAATGATTAAACTTAACGATTCAAGAGGATATGACACAGACAAGATTATCGAATTTCTCCTCAGTACCAAGCATGTTATTTTGTTTCATATAATTTTCTTCTAGAAGTCTATTGTATCAGAGTAACCCCCCTTTTTTCTCAATGCATTCTTCCATGTTATATACTGCCCTCTTGGTGTTATCTTCACCACACACGTGTAGGTTGGATTTGGGGGATCCCTTCCTGTCCCATCCAGCACTTCCTGGAACCTTCAACCAGCAACTGTAAGGTTGCTTCATCACTGTTCAGGCATCACCTCTACATTAATGCGGCCAGAGAGTTGGTTGAGAGGCAATTAATGCGGAGGCAGCAGTTGTTAAAGATATTTGTTTATCTTTTCTTTCTTACCCTTGGCCCCATGTCCCACCTTTAGTGGTAATGTAGCTTCGAAGTGTGTTTGTGACAATACGGCGTTCAGGTTGTCCTCAGACACATATTGCCGAGAAGGATTTTGTCCTCGGCCGAATACTGGACCCATCTCATGAGATATCTACTCCTCTTTTCATTTGGTTCCCCTTATAACCTTATATGGGTCTCCTCGGATGGTTTAACGTCTTCGGATGGGTCACAGGCTCAGTTAACACAGTTTTAATAATTATTGATTAACTAGCCCCCACAACAGTAAATTGACATAAATACCAGTTGACAGTAGTAAGTTGTTAAAAATAAAATACAATATTTTATTAAGATTATGTCTCTTTCTTCAATTAAAAAACTCAAATTCTCCCTCTTCCTTTATTATTTTAATGAGTTGTTTATATTATTTTAAATGAAGTGATAAAAAAAAAAAATAGAACATTTGATATTGGATGTATTGTAAAGTGAGGTGGTTGTCAAGGTACAATTTTTTTTACACCTAATATTATTCAAATACAACATATTTATTTTCAAACACCACTAACAAGTTATTGGGCTTTCCTAAATATTTTTTGTCCTATTATTATGTTAGCCACAAATATTTCATATCTTATTATCTAAATTGGGTCATGATATAAACTATCACAAAAAGTCTAAAAAACTCATATCATATCTAATTTTATTATCATTATTTTTACTAAGCCTAAAACTGGCCCTACAAGCCCAATGCACACATCCCATCTTTTTTAAAAACCCAAGGCTTGGCAATATTTCAAAAGCACAATTCTTATTGGTAATATTTCAAAAGCTCAATTCCTATTGGCAATATATCAAAAGCCCAAATTAGCTACTTGGCACTATTTTGTAAAAAGCCCAAAGTTATCAATCCTTAGCAAAATACTATATCATAAGTATTTCACTTAAAGTCCAATGATTAACAATGTTTTAAGTTCTTAAACCTATTACTACAATATTACAAGCCTATGAAATCTATCTTATAAAACCCATGGTAACAATTTATTTTACGTGATACTATTCATTTTTCCAAAACCCATGGCAAACATATATCAAGCCCATGGAGAATTATGAACTTGTGTTACTAATATAAAAGCCCATGGAAAGTTATGATTATTTATTTTAGACCTATGACATATTTATTTTAACCATAATATAAACTCATGGAATTTATATAAGAACCCATGGTCACTATTTATCTTATACATTCTTAATATCTATTTCCAAAACACATGATACTTATTCACCTTATGATTATTATCTATAGAAAAACCCATGAGAATATCACATTATTCCACTATAGTGGTTGTTTCCATATTTTATTTGAAACCCATGGATATTGCCTCTATTTAAAACTCATGGTAAATATTATTCTCAAGAAATATTGAAGGTCATTATTTAAAAGCCCCAAAGAATATATCATTTACAAAAATAATCCATAGCAAAAATTATGAGAAACTATACAAGTTGTTATTTAAAGCCCATGGAAATTAATACCCAAAACCTATTATAAATATTTATTAAAGCTCATGGATTCATTTTATTTCTACTAACAACTAAAGCCCATGTGGAATAAAAATCCATGGCAATATATGGTAGCTTTGTCTATTTTGTAGGGCTCACAATGAGAAAGAAAAAGGATAGGCCCAAGTGGAGAGAACCACCAAGTTAGAGGCCCACCAAAATACTCAGCCCTCCTAGCCAAGCCCAACATGAAATCTCAGCCAAAACAGCCCATGTGTGCAAACTGACCCCGCTGTAGAACTCCATTCAGTTCTGCCTTCCCCTGGAGGTCACCTCAAGAAGCAACCAAACTCCTAAACCAAATAAGGAGCTGGCCACCTGTCCCACTGCCAACTCTAACGTGAACAGTACCAGAGGCTGATACCGAAAGGCTAATGGGCAATAAATACCCTTCTTCCCCAAGTTTTGGTCACAACTTAAGGAAGCCACAACGAAGACCTCCAAGCTCATGAAATCCTCAACCAAATAATTTATTTTATTACTAAAAATGTATGTAATTGGTTCATGAACCAAGCCTATGAATCCTAAATGAGAAAATTTGGGAACATGTGGTTTGGAAGGCATAAAGGAATACCCAGCGGAACCCTTTAAAGTGGACTTAAACTTTGACACCTGGCATGGGGTGTTGAATCCTACTTCCTAGGGTCCAAATCTCAATTTCAGCACTAGGATTCCTCCTTAATACCTGCCTTAATCCCATTGGCTGAACACAATCTCAGAATTCTTAGCATTTAATGCAAGATTATGCTGATTTTTACCCATGTGTGACATTTCCCAAAGAAGCAAAACAGCCCCAAAAGAAAATCTCCAATTTTAGGCCAAATCCTAGGATAATTAAGTCTGTTGTCCTACCCCTGATCAGTCCTACGTTTTTGGACTTTTGCTAATCAATCCCTTAAACTTCACTATAAAAAGAAACTACCATCAACTCATGGAGAACAACAAATCTTGTCATAAAATTCCTCACCCATCATGCTATTTTCAGCCCATAAGTCAGTCCTTTAGTTCAAAAACTAGCATTTAGTCCATAAATGCTCATATACACTTACCCATAAACATCACATTCCATCTTCTCAGAAAATCCCAGCACCTTAAAATAGACACCGAACCCCTCTGAAATTTCTGATTTTCATGTTACTTTGCTTGTGGTTCAAATCTCCCCAAGCTCATAAATCATTCCCCTTAACCCATATTCACTTAGCCTCAGACATTCCGTTTCTTTTTGTTGCATATTCACAGTCCGTAAATGTTTCCTAATCAGTCACAAACAACTCTTTACCCATAAAAGCCTTAGCCTCAACATTAACTCCATCGCACCACCACAAGCTTAAAGGCCCACTCACTCAAAAATAGCCTACACTACACCATTCATGCCCCACATATAGATATTCCAAAAATCTTAGTTCAATATGTGCTGCACTGAGTTGGAATCTCTCTCTCCCTTATTTCCATCCAATTTTTTCCTCTTTTACTTGTAATTATGAAGACTTTAATCCTTATTTATTGTGATTATGATGAAAACCATAATGTTTTGGATACTATGGAAATTTTTCCTCATGATAACTTGATAATAATAAAGAAACTATATGATTTTTATCATGTAAACACATTTATTGACTAATCAGATGTTACTGCTGGAGGTCTGTCATATTCACTACTAGACAGTTTTTCCTCTTGTGTACTTGTTATAATGGGCCAACTTCTATATTAACCAACTATGGAGGAAATGCGTTATAATGGGCCAACTTCTATATTAACCAATTATGGAGGAAATGCATAATTTTTACTATGAAAATAAATTTATTGATTTTCCAAGCATCTACCGTTGGACATTTCTCTTACTTATCATTGGACATTTCTTTTACTTACCGCTAGACTATTATTTAAGCACTTGTTGTGGTGGGCCATCCTTTGTGCTAGCTTATCTTTGTAAGAGGTATTTTTGAGGCCTTATTGTAATCTTTGTTGGATGCAACCTAGACTTTGAGCAAAATGGACCTTTCACACTTCACCGACAGCCTTTAGGCCATGTTCCAAGCCTAAAGTCGAGTCTCGGTTTTGACTCCCCTAACATCATGTGGGCAACGAATAACGAAACACCCCTCCCCCCCCCCCCCCCCAACATTCTGGCAACTCCACTAGGGAGTCTACTATAAATGAAGATTTACCATGCCTCCTAAGTTGCAAAACATCCTACAATAAGGAACTCAAAATATCAGCCATCCAGTAGTACAAAATTAGCACTCCACTATTGTACTTAATGCCAAATTTCAGAAGAGCAGCCTCCATTGCCTTACTGCATCCGATATTGATCTCCAGCAGTACCATTCTACACTGTCTAGTCATACCTGATGCAGAATTCCAACAGTAACATTCTGCATTATTTCTTGTATGCAATCTATTATTTCTGTTTCACACAAAGATGCCTTGATGAGTTTTGTTTAAAGTGTTTTAGAAATACAGGTTGTCAAAATCTACTTGCCATAAACTCTCTTCTTGCAAAGTTTTTCAAGAGTTTGTATTAGGATAGATTTTATTGTATTCAACAAGTGAATATGAGTTAAGTGATTTATGACTTCTCTCATATGTTCATTTGTTTGTTGTGGTTTTGTCACAGATTGCCAAAGGGAGAGATTGTTAGGACATATGTAATTCACTTGTTAGGAACATATGTCATTATTTTATGTAATTGGCTTATTCTTTGACAAAACACACTTTACTTATATTTGGGTAGATCTAGGATGTGTTTAATACTTCAAGAAACTGTGTTTCAAGATCAAGTGTTGAAGACATGAAGTCTGTCCAAGATTCAAGCTGAAGAAGTGTTGTTCATTAAAACTCAACAGCTAGCTATCCATCGAGCTTAAGAAGCTGTTTCAGCCTCGTGGCTTGATAGCTGCTCGACAGCATCTCGACAAATAGGTATCTGTTGAGCTTTATGAAAAACAAAATTCCAATTCTGTTTTGACTCTAATCCGAGATTATGTGTTTGGGTTTTCTTTTCATCTAACCCTAGACATATAAAAGGATTATTTTAAGGGCCGTCAAAGTGTACACAAGTTGCATGAGTGTTGAGCAAAGTTTGTTCAAGCAATTTGTAACCGAAGACAAAGTTTTGCCCTACTTCATCATTCTTGTGAAGAAGTTGTCGTGTATGTGCACCATAGGGTTTTGTGACCAAGCATCTTCTTGATCTTCATCGTTGGGATGAATTGAAGAACTTTACAGCGAACAACCTTCTCGAGTTGGTGATTGAAGTCGCGTACTGGGATCCGCGCATTGGTTAGTCACGTACTTAGGAGCCGTGCATCGAAGGGGAAATTGTCACTACAGAACAAGTCCAATTGGGTATTGGGGTAAGGGTTCAACTGTAGGTTGGTATAAGATACTGAGATTCCTCTACTTGTAACTGCTTGTTTTGATAATAGCGGAATTTCGGGAGTGGTGACTTGAAAATCACCCGGTGGGGTTTTTGCCGTTAGATTTTCCCCATTCGTAAACAAATCACTGTGTTATTTATTTTCCGCTGCATAATTAGTTTATTGGTGATTTGTTTGTGCTACCACGCGTTTGCATGTTAATTAACTTAATTAATTCACTTGGCTAAATTAATTGGTTAATTTATCACAAGGGGTCAATTCGTTTTTGGCCTATCATTTACAAAATGACTATTGATTATGACTTTGTTCACTATAGATATTTCATGGAGGGGTCAAATGATATCATTAGAGTCTTGGGATATAATTTATTAATAAGACTTAGAGTGCAATTATATTTATATAATGGTATTAAATATAATTAATGATAACTTTGGACTTGTCAAGAATTGACAGAAAAGTCCAAGGCCATTTGGTGCTAGAGTCTTATTTGTTTCCTTTAGTCTCATCTCAAGGCACAAACTAAAGTCCAATTGGGCAGGCCCAAAAGGTTAACCCAATCAGATAATCAGTTAAATATAAGAAGAGAAACATATAGAATTTTTGAAAGAATGGAAATGGTGTGAATGTAAGTGTAAGCCACTCTCTTATTCTCCATTGAACACATAAGTGTAAACGGATTGAGAAACCATACTTCTTGGGCACCATGTGGAATTGGGATGTTCATTAGAGGTATTCTCAAGTCTTGGTTATGAATTTCATTGCATCAAGGTACGCTTTCTATTTTTTGTTCTATAATTCAAGGTTATATGTTATCTCACATGAACGAAATAGATCTGTATTTGTTGCTTCCGTTATGTGTTTTGTATGAGATGCAAAACTAGTTTTTCCAACAGCCCTAAGTATTTTTCATATTCCTTAATATCCAAGATCTTTAGGAAAGTTTTTATGGCAGCTTTCGAAGAGGTACACACCTAGAGCTTTCATATTCCCCCAAGAGCTTTTAAATGACCTGCACCTCTCTCAATTCAGCCCGGCAAAATAGAAGTGTGTCATCTGCAAAGAATAAGTGAGATATTTGAGTACTATCCCTACAAAGTGAGAAACCCTTGATGTCACAGGTAGCCACATGTTTTTGAATTAAACCATTGAGCCCTTTTGAACATAAGAGAAATAAATAAGGAGATAGAGGATCCCCCTGTCTAATTCCCCTCGAAGGTTTAATGTCTACTTGAGGTTCACCATTCACCAAGATTGAATAAGATACAGAGCTAATGCATCCAAAAATCAGATTGATCCATCTTTTGTGGAAGCCCATCTTCTTCATCAATAAACATAAGAAATCCCACTCAACCCGATTGTATGCTTTACTCATATCAAGCTTCATAGTCATAAATCCCGATTTTCTAGCTTTTTTATTTTTTCATATGGTGCAAAGTTTCAAAAGCCACCAAGATGTTATCAAAGATTGCTTTCTCTACTTGGAAAGCACTTTGTGAGTTCGAGATTATTTCTGGTAAAATTTTCTTAAGCCTGTTTGTCAATACTTTTGATACCAACTTATACAAAATATTACACAAAGCAATAGGGTGAAATAAAAGAAAATTTTGGACAAAATAAAGAAATATGAAGAAGATAAAATACTTGAACTTCTCTATTCAAATGATCATACACGCAGTACACAAATAAACAAATAGATGAGCCCACATTTACAACGAAGCCCATGCAGTACACAGATAAATTGATATATATATATATATATATATATATCAATCATACCTAGGGGAGGCATTATACGCAAGTTAGGTTGTTCATAGGGACACTTGGGAAAATAAATTACATACATAATTATTTTTAAACTAACTTGTTTTTTTGTTTACCCCCTAAAAAAATATTGAACCCCTCAACTTAAAAATTTCAAGAATTTGAGTTCAACAAAAATAATCTTGGCCTCTCAAACATAATTCTTAACCATTAAATAAAAAAATTAAAAAAAAAAATCCCCACAAGTAATAACAATAAAAATTGGCCCAAATATTAGCAAAAATACACCAAGCAACAAAACAACAACAAATGAACAAAATATTCAAGGAAAAAGTCTTTAAAAAAAAAAAAAAAAAAACTCTAATCATTCATATTCAAATCTTGTTCAACCCATTGCACAAAAATAATATTAAATTTAATTTTTCCTAAAAAATAGTATGATAACTCTAATCTCCTCATCTTTTTAGTCGTAGCAACTCTACTCTCCTCAATGGCTCGGCTCATAGTCGCAATAGGTATCATTTGTTGCTCTCTCTCTCTCTCTCTCTCTCTCTCTCATTTTTTTCTTCTCTATCATCATTTCAAACACTCTCTCACTTTATTACTCTCATCTTAGCATTCTCAAATCTCATTTTATCTCCCATCAGCCTTTTTATTCTTTTCATTTTGTTAGTATAAGGAAATTATAAAACTTCATGTATTTACTTTTTTTTTTTTTTTTAATGTCAATATATGCAAGTTCTCTTTTTATTAGTTTTTGTATAATTTAAGTTTCTTAATATTTAGCATAGAAAAATTTCTTAGAACCACCACTAATTGTACCCCTTGTTTACTTTGGAGTACCCTGGAAAAAATTGCATTACAAGGTGAAGAAATTCAACTTCATTGGTGGGGGAGTTTAACATTAAATTAAAGGAAATTTTTTTGGATAATTTTCTTTCAACTTACTACGTGGTGGTTGAAATGATCATCCATGTGTACTTTTAATCATGAGACATTTTAAAGAAGTCATGTGACATGTTTAAATAATATACATGGATAGTCTTATAAATCACCATGAAGAAGATTCCTTCAAATTGGTTTGGAGGAAAACCTTGTCCTTGATTATGTGGAAATAATCCATTTACTCCAGATTAAAGAAGAGAGAAGAAAAATAGACATAAGAAATTTACGCGGTTCGGCAATTTGTCTATATCTATAAAAGGCAATAAAGTAAGTTTCACTATAAATAAGGAGATTACAATAGCAAGACAAAATTACTCTCACAATAACCAAATTCCAAATTCACCCTTACCCTTGACTCTCTCTCATAGAGAATAGAGCACTCCATTATTGTAGTTGGTAGTATTGTTAATACTTGTCTTTCTTTCTTTCTCACATAATACAAGAAAACCTATGTCTATATATGCTAGAATAGGTCAACTAGGACTTAGGCTCTCAGATATGGGTTGTTATTGTGTACTCTAGGAATATACTCTCTCCCTCTTACATAAGAGTGAGTCCTATACTATGGAATCCATTCCTACGTGAGAGGAAGGAAATATACTTCTGAAGTGCACTATAATTTTCTGAAGTGCACTATAATTTTCCCTGAACCATATAATCCAACCAAGACTTGGCTTACAAGTCTTGGTACTAAACGACTTTTACTCCTTGCAAGTAATGACGGAACTATTCCCCCCCCCCCCCCTCCCAATTTTTTTTAAAAAATATTACTATTTTAATTGGTATTAATTTTAGCAATTTTTTTAAATAAAATTACACTTTGCCCTCCTTAATAATGCCATAAATTCTTTTGAGAGTAATGTTATAGCCACAAACATTTTTACAACGTTTATTCAAACTATTGAGGTAGTAAATTCTTATTGTTTCGTACACTTGCATCACTTTTTACTTATCAATAACTACTCACCATATTAGCAATTTGTAAAAAATTTGTAGTTTTAGCATTTTTCACCTTTTAAAGGACATAAAAAATTAATAGATTAAATCTAAAACAAAATATACAAGCCCAAAAAAATTAGCCCAACAACAAAAATTACCAATAATAAAACTAAAAAAATTAAGCTCAATCAATCTATTTTACTCCAAACAAACAATTTGGCCATTTAAAGAATTTTAAACAAAAATCCTTAGTAGTAAAGAAGTAGACTCAAAGACTAGAGCCGCCGCACATAGCTAGCAGCAAAGTCGCCACTCCCCTAGCTCCAAGTCCTGGCTCCATCCTTGCTTGCAAGTCACGATTACAATTGACCAAAGTAAAAGCCAATAAATGACCAACTCAGCATTAATGAAAAAGTTGCATAGTGATTATTAGCCGAAGCCTTTTTGTACTAAAGAACACTACATTAATGAAAAAGTTGCATACCAATATTTTACATCATAAAAATATGAGTAATGCTACAATCATAAACTATTTTACAACATTTTTACAAATTATTGATGTGACAAATTCTTATTACTTTTAATACGGGTCCACCACTAACATCACATTTATGTTTATTAATGATTATTTGAAAATTACTAAAGTTACATCAGCAGTTTGTAAAAATATTGTAAAATAGTCTGTGTCTGTAGCATTACTATAAAAATATTGCATAATTTCACTAGAAATTTTGAATAATTACTCATTGAGAATAGAGACATCATAAATATCATGTTGGACCACATTATTCTAAGAACAGGTATACTTGATAACGATATCTCTTAGGGTAAATCTCAACTATTATAATGTATATAATTTCATTTTCAATATAAATAATCAAATTGTCAAGCAAAGTGATAACAAAATCACAATGGAACCCATTAAGTCTCCCAAATCACAAATAATCCAAAACTTTAGTAAATATAAGAATTAATTTTACAATGAAAATGAAAACAAGAAAACAAAATAACTTGTTTATATATCCACTAATCTTTTTACTTAGTTTTTTAAATAAGATCATGGGATATATTTTGAGGTCTCTATAACTGTACTACTAAGTCTATTACTTAATTCTTTATTTATTTTTTTTTTGTAAGGTCATAGGATATTTATGAGGGGTCTCTGGTCATATTATTTATAGTCTCTCTCTCTCTCTCTCTCTCTCTCTCTCTCTCTCTATATATATATATATATATATAAAAGTTTTGTGGCCAAGGATACAAATGGTTCCACCATTGATTTTGTGTATCTACCATGTACGTTAATATTATAAGTACAACCTAGACATATAAAGATCCCATAATATATCTCCAAACATATATAAAATAAATCTAAGAATATATTTTAATTATTAATTAATAATTGTGTTTCCGCTTTATCATGTCCTATTTTTCTAAGAATTACGCATTGTTGGATCCTGCATCATATTGGGATCCATAGTATTTTCTTGTTGTGTATTGGGTATGAAGAGTTTGAATGGTTCTTTCTCAAAAATATAAAAAAAAAAAATATATATATATATATATATTTATATAGTTGAAATGGTTGGTGTGCATGTGCATCGGTCGAGTTGGGTCTTAGTTGAGAGATTTTTTCAACCCAACCCACAAGAATCAAATTGGATCGAGATGGACAATTATTATTATTATTATTATTATTATTATTATTAAATTGAGTATTAGAACAACACCACCACAAACTATTTTAAATTTTAATGGTGCTTCAAAGTTCAAGCCAACAATTGAGATAAGAAGGAGATTGAAATGAGGAAAACTTAGGATTTGGGTTTTATTTAGGAAGAGGGGCCAAAAAGTGAATAACAAAATTGTATAATTATTTCTAAATATATTTTTTAAATTTTAAATATATATTAAATATAGGTGGGTTGGGTCGGATTAGCTAAATTTGTAAATCTTATGACCTGAACCCAACCTGATCTACTGCAAATAATAATAATAATAATAAAATTCACAACCCAAACCCAACCTACCAATCCCTAAAAACTGACCTAACTCGATGGGTTGAGTTGGATCAAATCAATTTTGACGGCTTGGCTGCACACCCTATATGCAACAATTGATAACCACGATTATTTGTAGGAATTGACAAAATTGATATCTACCATCATAATTCAAAACTAACGGTCAAGAATTAATGGTTATAACTTTTGTCAAAAATGGTCATAACTTCTTTGAAGAGAAGGTTCAAGGTTGCCTATATTTATGACAACTTTTGTATACTATTATAATGCATGTAATTTCATTTTCAATACAAATAAGGAAATAGTCTGGCAAATTGATAACAAAATCACAATGTAACCAATGAAGTCTTCAAAACCACAAATAATATAAAACTTTAGCAAATATAAGAATTAATTTTACAATGAAAATGAAAACAAGAGCACAAAAATAACTTGTCTCTATAACCACTAAGCTTATTACTTAATTTTTTAAAAGAAGATCATGGAATACATTTTGAGGTCTCTATAACTATACTACCAAGTCTATTACTTAATTTATTATTATTATTTTTATAAAGATCATAGGATGTTTTTTTATGAGGGGTCAGGTCCAAATGTTTTATAATTATGTATAGTATATATATATAATTTTTGTGGGGGCTATGACAAATGGTTCTGCAAGGCCAACGTCTTGAATTTGCATATCTGTAATGTTCGTTTACGTTACAAGTACCATGTAAACATATAAAGATCCAATAATATATCTCTCATTTTAATTATTAATTAATTTTGTGTTTCGGCTTTATCGTGTCCTATTTTTCTAAGAGTTACGCATTGTTGGGTCCTGCAACATATTGGCATTCATAGTAGTTTCTCGTTGGGTATGAATAATTGGAATGACGGATCATAATTCACAACTAACGGTCAAGAATTTATTATTAATTTTTTTTTTGGTACAACTAACGGTCAAGAATTAACTGTTATAATTACCACCAATGGGTGTGGTACAACTGGTAGGTGACTGCTGAGATTTTCACCACATCCTAGGTTTAAGTTCTCATAAGGACTGCAATTGCAATTTCTAGAAGTCCCAGAAACCAATAAAGTCTGGGGTGTGTGTGGGTTCGGAGTTTCCTAGCTCCAGTTCGAGCTGGTGGTACCCATAGGCTTACCCAACTGTACCGTGGGGCGTGGGACAATGACTGCCACACACGAGTCCCCTTTTTTTTATTCAAAAAAGAAAAAAAACTATTAAAATTTTTGTCAAAAATCGTCCTAACTTTTGATGAGAAGGTCAAATGCCCATATGTAGGGAATTTAGTTATTGGATAGCAAGTTATAAAAACTGCCTCAATCAAAGCTTTTGTTCAAGCAGCACTTTCTGGGATTGAGATCAAGTGCACCTGGTGCAATTGATAGAGATAGTTGAGATTTAAAAGTTGCAGCACTTTCTGGGATTGAGATCAAGTGCACCTGATGCAATTGATAGAGATAGTTGAGATTTAAAGTTGCAAATTTAAATCTCAACAATTAAATATAAAAAATAGGAAAAGTAAAAAAGTAAAGATAAAAAAGTAAAAAAATAAATAAATAAATAAAATGTGAGGGACTGGGTAAATTGTACGGTGCAATTGCATTTTTAGCAATTGCACCGGATTCCAATCCCATATTTTGTTTATAAGTTAAGCTACATAAAAATATGTTCTACCCAAAGCAAAAAATAAGCTAACCCTTAAGCCTATAAATTTATCATACTTAGCATAAGATCTTGGAAATCTCATACCAAAAGAAATGGTGAGGGATCGTCTACATGTAGTGATGCTTCCATTTTCTGCCTTTGGCCATATGATACCCTTTTTTCAGCTCTCCATTGCTTTAGCCAAAGCAGGAGTCCATGTTTCCTATGTGTCAACCCCAAGAAACATTCAAAGACTTCCCAAAATTCCTCCAAATTTAGCAACTTTTATAGATTTGGTGGAGTTTCCATTACCCACATTGCAAAACGGGGTCCTGACAGAAGGGGCTGAGGCCACCACTGACTTTCCGCAAGAGAAAGTTGAGTACTTAAAGGTTGCATATGATCTCCTGCAAACTCCCTTCAAGCAGTTCATTGCAGATCAATTGCCAGATTGGATAATAATAGATTTTTCCCCTCATTGGGCAGTCGAGATTGCCCAAGACCATAATATCAGGCTTGTGTTCTTCACTGTTATGTCTGCTGCTACCTCAGTTTTCTTGGGGAAGCCACCAGGATTTTTTTTTCTCTCTGACCAAACACCAGCTTGGCAGTCACCAGAAAGTCTAACAAAGCCACCGGAGTGGGTTAATTTTCCGTCTTCTGTAGGATGGCGGGAGTATGAGGCGCCTTTTGTACTTTCTGGCATATACGCAGACGGTGTTTCTGGCATGAGTGATGCTACTAGGCTTACAAAGGTTCTACGTTCATGTAATGCATTCGCCATACGTAGTTGTAAGGAGTTTGAAGGTGAGTACTTGAATTTACACGAGAAATTGATGGCGAAGCCGGTGATTTCAGTGGGTTTGCTCCCTCCTGAAAGACCAGATGGAACATCAAAAATCAATGACGAGTCTTGGAGGAAGATCTTCGAATGGCTTGATAAACAATATCATAAGTCAGTTGTGTATGTAGGGTTTGGCAGTGAGTGCAAGCTGAGCAAGGAACAGGTTTATGAGATTGCTTATGGGCTAGAGCTTTCTCAGGTGCCTTTTCTATGGGCACTGAGAAAACCTACTTGGGCTATTGATGACAGTGACATTTTGCCTTTGGGTTTTAGCAATCGAACATCTAGCATGGGAATGGTGTGTTTTGGCTGGGCACCGCAAATGGAAATTTTGGCTCACCCATCTATTGGGGGGTCGTTGTTCCATTCAGGGTGGGGATCTGTGATTGAGATGTTGCAATTTGGTCATTCTCTTGTTGTATTGCCACTAGTTTATGATCAGTCTCTGAATGCAAGTCTTTTGGTGGATAAGCATTTGGCTGTGGAAGTAGAGAGAGGCAAGGACGGATCCTTTAACAGGGATGGTATAGCTAAAGCTCTGAGACTGGCCATGGTGTCAGATGAAGGAGAGGTATTCAGAGTTCGTGCAAGGGAGGCCGCTGCTATATTTGGAGATGAGAATCTGCATCAGCAACACTACATTGGTCAGTTTGTTGAGTATTTGAAACATGGGTCACACAACATAGAGTGATTATCATTCGTGTCAAAAAGAGGAGGTTTCTGACCTTTCAAATGTGCCAGTAGCAATACTAATGAATAAGCAAAATCCTCTTAGATTTTGGAGTTCAAATAATTCTCTCAGATTTAAGTTTGTAGCAAGCTAGTTGTATCCCTGTTTATCTTGTTAAAGATTCAAGATAATGCATTGCTCTTCAACTTCAAGCAGTGCATGTAATGTGTTGGATTATGTGGCCAAATACCCAAAATGTGTGTAATGGTTAAATATTATTTTATATGAAAAATCAAAATATTGTATGTTATAATTAAGATAATTATGAATAATGAGATTTGAATGTTTGGCCATGATTGACAATGTAGAATTTGACTTGTTCAAACATGCAGTTGAGATATCTAAAAGATATAAGAATACTGAGTGGGGATAGTGAGGTGATAGTGAGGTGGATAAGAGCGTTTGAATATCTTAAAGTTTATGTCCTAATTTGTAGGAACAAAATAAACTTTAGGAAAGTTTACAATTCATATCCTAATTTGCAGGAACAGAAATGAACGTTAAGAATTTTTGGTAAGACTAATTAACCACACAGAAATTCTATAGGAAAAAAACCCGCTGCAACCCAAATACTTTCACGCTTATCTCTCCCATTTATGTCAATTTAAATTAAGATATCAATTGTAGTATATATTTGATTCACTGATATCAGAGCAGAAGCAACTAGGCATATCGAATTAATTCCGCAGCTCCACTTTTATTATATTTCTTGCTTAGGAATACTACTTACTCGGCCACCATAGTGATTGGTCATTTTAATCTAATGCCTTAATTAAAGGAGTTTTCTGTTTACTCCTTTTAGTTCCTTTGGTGAGTGCCACAAGAAATCTGTTTCTTGATAGACTAGCCAAGTTAATTGGCTCAGTTGTTGGAACTCTCGATGGGTGCTGGAGTCTGCAGTCAATGCCTTTTGTTTTTGAAGGGGGAGTTGTTACTCAACTAAAGAATAAGTGCTGGAGCAACGGTGGAGTGGTGTTGGTGCGAATTCTGTATTGGTACACTCAAATTTATTTATTTTTTGGATTCCTCCAGGGTCAGAATTCAAAATTTAAATCTTTTATTTCTTGTTGCATTAATCGTCAAACCAGCTTGGGTGGTCTAGGAACACCTTTGGATGACCCAAGCAAGTTGGACGAAAAAAGCGGGTATTGTTGGACGATCAAAGTGCCGTAATTACGTATTTAATGCATAAGCCGTTACCAATGGACGCACAAATATACAAAACCATTGGCAAGATAATCAATCACCTCATAAAGTCATTAGAGGTGTTACAAAAGCCATTAAGACTACAACTGAAGGCCTCCAATGGTTAGAGAAGTCGGAGATCATCACCGCGCACCCTTGGTGCGGTGGTCACTCCACAAGTATAAGTGCTTGTGGAGTGTGAGGGGCAAGGGCCGGGGTTCAAGTCTCCAGGAGGAAGCTTCACACACATATATACTTAGACTAGGCTAGAGTAGAAATTCTATCTTGTATAAAAATAAAATAAAATAAAAAAGGAGAGAAGTCGGAGATCTATATAAACCACCTCAGAACCTAAGCAAAAGGAGATTGATACGGACAGGTACACACATACACATTGAAATACACTCTCAGTTATTATTGTCTTTCTTAATCAACATCTGACTTTATCATCAGGAGCTCCTGGGCTATCACATCATCAAGGGCTTCTAGGCTGTCACCACATCGGTGACCAGAAGCAGTCAAGCAGAGAAACACCATTGTTATTGTAGTACCGCATTTTGTACTTCTTACGACTCAGACCCCCATTCCCAAATAATGCCTAAATTCCAAGGTCTAAGGTTGGTTTAAAGCCCAAATAGATTTTAAATTGACTTGAGAGGTGTTAAAATGGAAAATATAACATTTAATGAGAAAAAATCTATTTTTGAAAATAAAGGCCAAAGAAAACCCACGGTTTACGTACATAGGCACAAACTTGCGTACGCAGGCACAAGTCTGCATATGCAACTAGGGTTTCAGAGACATAAAATAGGCAAGTTTTCTGCATTAAAGACTAAGGTTTGGAATGAATCCCACATCGTCTGGAAGCCATTCCAAACCCTAATTTTTCAACTATATAAAGCCTTACATGGTAAATTTTCAAGATACAGAAAATCCTAAGGGAAAACCTAAAATTCACTAGAAATAGTAAATCAAAGAAAGAGTTTTTCACAAAACATCCTCTAGTCAATTTCATTTGATTTGGCCCTTTCTCGCCTTGATCATTTGAGTTTAAAATTACTAATCACGTTTCTATTGATTTGTGAATTGATTGACTGAGGGGAACGGTCAAAATCAAGCTTGAAAGCTTCCTTTTTTGAGGTATTCTTTTACACTTCTCTTTTTCCATTTTTGCCTTTAATCTTTTCTTTAATCTGTTTTTTTGTTTAGTTTATGTTTATATAAGTTTGTTTAGGTTAGTTTTAGACTTTCTTTATGTTTTTGAGCATGTTAGGATGTTAGATTTATCGTTTTGTGCTTTGCTCTGTTTTGCTATGTTGTTAAAGTTTCTGGATTGGTTTCCACGTGTGCATAATTCTTTCAGCGCAAGCAGACTTGATTATGCGTGTTGGGTTAAAAGGAATTGACCCCTTGCAATTAATTAATTATCCAAGTTAATTTATTAGTCAAATTACATACAATATCGTGGTAGCATAAACAAATCACCAAATAACTAAATGCAGCGGGAATTAAATTTGACACAAGTGATTTGTTTATGAATTAGGAAAACCACCGAGGGAAAACCCCCACCGAGTGAATTTAAAGTCCCACTTTCGAAAATCCACTATTATCAATCACAAGCGGTTACAAGTAAAAGGAATCCTAGTATCCAATACTAACCTACAGTTGAACCTTTACCCAATACCCAATTAGACTTGTATTGTAGCGGAAATCTCTCCGTTCAATGCATGAAACCTAATACATGACTAACCAATGATGCACGGATCCCAGTACGTGACTTATACACCGACTTTAGGAAGATTTTTGGTTGCAAAGTTCTTCAGTTCATCAACAGTGAAGATCAGGAAGCTTCTTGGTCACAAAACCCTTGGCGTAAAGATGCAATAGTTTCTACAGAGAATATAATGAACTAGAGCAATTCCTACCTCTAGTCACAATATGCATGGATTATTCTTTTGCAACACATTGCATCCCTTATGACAGCTCTTAAAATAATCCTTATATATGTCTAGGGTTGTGAGAAAAAAAAAAAAAAAAAAAAAAAAAAAAAAAAAAAAAAAAAAAAAAAAAAAAAAAAAAAAAAAAAACCTACAAAAATACTCGAGGATATGCGTGTAATCAGATCTGGAAAACCTAATTTCGTAATTCTCGACAAATACAGCTTACGTCAAGCTTCTATCGAGCTTCTTCTCAATAGAAAGGATTCTATCGAGATTTTTGTCAAGCTTTAATGAACAACAATTCCTTTACTTGTTTCTTGGTTATATTTGCATGACTTCAATACTAAACTTGAACACTTGTTTCTTGAAGTACTAAACATACCTTAGATATACCGAATTACAAGTAAAGTGCGTTTTGTCAAAGGATTAGCCAATTACTTAATTATGTATAATTATGTTTCTAACAATCTCCCCCTTTGGCAATCTGTGACAAAACCACAACAAAAATGAATTATGAGAGGAGTCTTAAATCACTAAACTTATAATCACTTGTTGAAATACAAAATAAATCTAACCCTAACATAAACTCTTGAAAAACTTTGCAAGAAGAGAGTTCATGGCATGGTAGACTTTCACAACTTGTCTTTCTAAAACACTTAAACAACTCATCAAGGCATCATGTGTGAAACAGAAATATAGATTGCATACATAAAGAAACATGTGTATAAAGAAAGAAAAGAAGCAACACATGTAGAGATAGGTGAAGAAAAACATACATCATCATATATATGAAAAGAGAAGTATAATGTATGTCATAAATAAGTGGTCACAAGACCAGTATACAAAAGGCTAATGTAAAGAAAGAAAAGAAAAAATACATGTAAACCTCACTACATCCCTCAAGATCTACTAACTCTCCCCCTAAGTACAAGACTACTCTCAAACCCAAAACTACTCCCCTTTTTTGTCACGAATGACAAAGGGTAAGTCACTGAGAGGTCGTCATCTCACCATCACTGGAAGACCTAGCATCATCCTCATCATCATCACAGGCATCATCATCCTCAGCCGAAACCTCTAGAGAAAGAGATGGAGAAGCAGCAAAACCACCAAGACGAGCCTGTCGACGGGTCGATGCGACCAACTCAGGTGTTTATTTGACACATCTCATCAATGAGATAGTCAAGACGACCACCAAAGTCAGCCTTTATCTGCTGAAGCTGCGCTATAATGGCCTTTAAGGTCACACCAGCTGCCAAAGAAGAAGGAGCAGAGGTGGAAGGAGCCAAAGAAGAGGGAGGAGCAGAAGCCACAAGAGCAGAAGAAGAAGCCACAAGAGCAGAAGCAGAAGCCACATGTGGCTGCTTCAGTCGAAGCTGGGCCTCGCTCCACTGAACAGAACCAGCACTGATGGCACTCATGGTGATGAAGTAAGGTGAATTAGGAATAGGAATGGAGAAGTGTCGGAGGATACGCGTGATAGCCGAAGGAAAGACGAGCTTATCACGTGTAGCCGTATCCTAATACACATCGGGGATAGATGTGACAAAGTGAGAAGGGAAGTCAATAGAAAGATCCTTAAGAAGAGACAAAAGAAAACGAGCACGAGGCTCAATGATAGAGTTATAGTGAGACAATGTAGTAAGAGTAAATGTCATCACCATATTAAGAAATCTCATACCTTTTGCAAAGCCCGACCATGGGGTGTTTTGCTTAGCACCCCATATGGAAGGTGTCTCGTAAAAGTGAGGTAGAAGCTCGTCTCTAGACACAGTCCAAAGACGCTCACAACCGGGGTAGTCAAGATGCGCTACCCTTGGAATATGTAGTACCTCGAATATAAGATCCGGGGTAACTACAATATGTGTACCTTGGAATGATTTGGCAAAACGAGATACAGAGGTATCGATATCGTGTATATTGGAGTAAAACTCCTGTATAAACATGATGGGACACCTCATGGGTCTCTCAGGTAGAGATTCCCAACCCCAAGTCCGAATGACAAAAGGGAGAGGAGCATCGGAAAAGTCTGACAAGATAACCTGGTGCTCCGGATGAACACCACATTTCTGAAAGTTCTCCAAGAAGTCCTTTCAGGCCTTCTCATCACAAAACCAAACGTGGAGATGAGGGATAGGATTAGAAGAAGAAGACCCGAAACCAAGATGATTCCGAGCCAGAGTGGATTTACACGCATTGGGTGCCATGATGCGGAATATTCGAGAGAAAGAGATAGAAAGAACAAGAACACTTCACAAACAAAAACAAAGAAGAGGAAGGAAAAGATACATAAGCATGAAATATGCATGAACATGTGACTTGCAAAATTTTAAAAAGCATCATAGGTACAAACCCAATCCAAACCTACCAGCACACAATCAAAAATAGACAAACACACATCTAAAATGCATGAAACATTGTTATAATGCAATGAGAATGCAATGCATGAGCATATAACATCAAATCAATAACACCTAGCCCAAAATTTTCACAATAATCTCAAAAACCCAAAAAAAAATTCCAAAAACCCAAAACCTAGGTCTAAAATGCATGAATGCATGTAAAATGAGGGTTTAAGAACACATACCAAGTGATTGAGGCTTGATCTAGGCCGAAAATCACGTGGGTAAAGAGATTATAGTGAGAAAAGAGTGTTTGGGGCGAGAGAGAAAAGATTCTGTCGAGAGAGAAGTGAAAAAGTGAGATCTGATACACGCCTCAACTTTAAATATAAAACGCAGCTTGATGGATTGAAGTATCTATCGAGATCTGTCGAGCACTAAATCCCGGCAGAAATGAATCTGTCGAGGTGCTGTCAAGGATCTATCGATGGCAAAACTCACCTCGATGGATCAAGAATCTATCAGCCAGAAAGGGAGCTCAGAAATTTGGCACGATGGATCAAAGAAGCTGTAGAGAATCTATCAAGAAGAAACCCAAAAATCTCGATGGATAGAGATTCTGTCAAGATCTATCGAGAAAAGGAGAAAAAAGGGCTCGATAGAAGGGAATCTGTCGAGGATCTGTCGAGAAACTGTCAAGCTTAAAGAAAGAAGATTTTTCAAAAAAGGGAAAAACACATAGAGATGAATGCAACAAGCAAGCTACTCAACAAAGCTCCAATCAACATGTTAAGCTCTTAAAACATCTCTCAACAAATATGCAAAGTATTCATAGATCCAAAACACACACACACACACTAAACAAGTCTAACCAATTTTATATTTCAAAAACAAGTTAGGAAAGTTTAGTGAGCATATATTAACACATGTATTCCTTATGATGACAAAATCACATTGTACCTGCACATGTATCAAAAGTAGCAAAGAGTTTGCGTGTTGTGTGTGAAACATAGCAAGAGTACATAAGTGTCTCATATTATGAAGATTTGAGATATAAGAAAATCAAATATACTCACACACAATCATAATTGCTTGATGAAGACTATCACCTTCGAGGTACATCCTATAACTCCCACATCTCCTAGAAACACACTTGCAACCATATTTAAAAGCATTTTAATTCTTTTTGCTTTTATTTTTTTCTTTGCATATTTTCTTTTTGAACAAATCATGCATTGGCATATAAGAGAGAGAAGAAGTAAAATTATGTAAGCTAAAACATCACAATTTTGCTATGCCGAAACACACAGATGTTATTTATAATTGGCGGCCTTTAGTGGTGAGATGGTTATTTATGTCTTTCTCTTAGGATTTTCTAGTCCTTCTCGTCAAAGAGAGTGATATGAGTGTTAAGTATAGAAGATTACTTAATCGTACTCATTACAAACACGAGCCACAAAGCTCACTTGCTTAATTGTGTATTGAGATGCTCATAAGTTACAAAAGATACAAAGTTTAGAAAACTTTGTTTCAATGGCCATCCAAGGTACACATGTACCAATATACACAAACACACATTGTTTTTTTATTTTTCAATTTTTCAAAAATTTTTTTTTTATGAAACCCAAATATAGCAAAAACTAAAAACAACCAAAACAAAACAAGAAGGAAAAACACACAAAGCATAAAACTAGACTGACTCAAGACAAGAGAGCAAAACACACCTTGGAAGTGACTGAATTACTTTGAGCCTTTTTCTTTCCACACCTTGGAAGAACCTTTCCTTTGCACAAACCTTTGATCCAGAGGTGAGGGGAAAGAATTGAAACCGTTCAAGTTCGAAAGGAACATAAGGGCCTTAAGAAGATCTCCAAGAGGAGCAAAAAATTATGGAAACTGATTTTGGTTTCCGAACGAGAGCATAATGTTGCTCTGTTGAGTAGCTAACCACTTGTAGTAATTTGGACAAGTATGCCCTGAAGCTCTACAATGATGACAAAAATGCAGCTTCTTTTGTTGAGACTTTTTGTTGTTTTCCCTTTTTGTCCTAAGGTTTCTAGCCTCTTTCTTTTCAACCTTAGGGGGTGCTGCTAAAATAGATTTGCCTTTATCTAATTTCTCACTAGCTATTTCAGTTTTAGCTTCACCATTTCTAGAATTAACATTATCAGTAGGTGAAACAAACACAATTGTACTAGATGAGGCAATATTAGGAGAAAAGAAATCATACCCCAAAATTGGTTTTATCAGAAGCATCTTTTTGAAAGCTTAGCATCTCATCAAGCTTTGCACTGGAAGTCCTCTCCAATTGAGCTCTAACTTGGAACAGTTCTGCTTCAAGCATCTTTGTCCTTTTAGCAAGGAAGTTGTTTTCGAACCGCAAAGCTCCAATGGTTTGATTTGCTTCATCAACCTTTAAAGAGAGCTCCTCTCGATCTAGCTCCACATCACTCAGCTTTTTGGTGGCCAGCCTATACAATTTCTCATGCTTCTTGGAAACCTTGTACAACTTAGCATAGGCTCTATGGATGTCATCTTGATCATCCATTTTCTCAAATTTTGATTCCACCAATTCCTCTTCTTCATCTACAGCTTCTACGATCCCCTCAGTAGGATCCACTATAGTCGTGAAGGCACTCAAGATTCCCTCATCATCACTGTCATCTGACTCAATCTCAGGCTCGGTGTCACTCAAGGTAGCAGTAAGAGCCTTGCTTTTCCCAATTGACTTGAGATATGTTGGACATTCGTGTTTCATGTGTCCAAAACCTTGACATCCGAAACACTTTGGTCCGGAGGGAATAGTGTACTGACCACCATCCTTAGCATCCTTCATTCCTCTGTCTTGGCTTTTGAATTGAGAAGAAATGGATTGCTTGTGGTCCTTATCAAATCCTTTTGCATTGGCATTCTTCACAAACTTCTTGAACTGCCTAGTGATGTAGGACTTCATCTTGGAATCTTCATCATCTGAAGACTCATCAGTCTCGTTACTTTTGGCCTTCAGTGCCATGCTCGTACTTTTGCTTCCTTTCCCAATTCTAGTCAAACCCAATTCATAGGTTTGCAAGTTGCCAACCAGCTTCATCAAAGGAATTTTGTCAATGTCCTTTAATTCTTCAATGGCAATGATCTTGACATGGAATCTCTCAAGCAGAGATCTAAGCACCTTTCTCACAATCTTGGGTTCGGGAATCTGTTCTCCAAGATTAAATGCTGAGTTGACTATGTCCTTCAACTTGGCATAGAACTCATTGAATGACTTATCCTGATCCATGTTGATCTCTTCAAAGCTTGTAGTAAGCCTTTGGAGCTTAGAATCCTTGACAGCTTTGGTTACTTCATAGGTAGTCTGGAGAATGGTCCATACTTCCTTAGCAGTTTCAGTTGAGGATATTTTATTGAACTTCTCATTAGTCATCGCACTGAATAGGGCATTCAATGCTCTGTTGTTGAAGTTTGCCGCTTTGATCTTGGCCTCATCCCAATCAGCTGGCACTTCCTTTGGCTTAGTCTAGCCAATCTCCACAATTGCCACACCTTCTCATCTAAAGACTGCAAGAAAGCTCTCATGGATACTTTCCAATATGCATATTTAGTGCCATCAAATAAATGAGGTATAATAAGAGATTGTCCTCTATCAATGACAAACAGGGGTTAATGGATCACACAGCAAAGATTAAACCTAAACAGAGTGTGTCTGCTCCGATAGCACTTGTTGGGTTAAAATGTATTGACCCCTTGCAATTAATTAATTACCCAAGTTAATTAATTAGTCAAATTACATGCAATAGCGTGGTAACACAAACAAATCACCAAATAACTAAATGCAGCGGAAATTAAATTTAACACAGGTGATTTGTTTACAAATGGGGAAAACTACCAAGTCAATACCCCACTGGGTGAATTTAAGGTCACCACTCCCGAAAATGCACTATTATCAATTGCAAGTGGTTACAAGTAAAAGGAATCCTATACCCAATACCAACCTATAGTTGAACCCTTAATGCAATACCCAATTGGACTTGTATTGTAGCTACAATCTCTTCGTTCAATGCACAAAACCCAGTACGTGACTGACACACCAACTTTAGGAAGATTTTTGGCTGCAAAGTTCTTAAGTTCATCAACAATGAAGATCAGGAATCTCCTTGGTCACAAAACCATTGGCGTAAAGGCGCAGTAGCTTCTATAGAGAATATGATGAACTAGAGCAATTTCTACCTCCAGTCACAATATGCATGGATTATTCTTTTGCAACACCTTTCATTCCTTGTGACGACTCTTAAAATAATCCTTATATGTGTCTAGGGTTGTGAGAAAAGAAATCCTACACAAATACTCAAGGATATGCGTGTAATCAAATCTGGAAAACCTGATTTCATAATTCTCGATAGAAACAACTTGTCTAGAGCTTCTGTCAAGCTTCAATAGTAATTCTTGATAGAAATGATTTTGTCAAGACTTCTGTCAAGTTTTAATGAACAACACTTCATTCACTTGTTTCTTGATAAGATTTGCATGGATTCAATACTAAACTTGAACACTTGTTTCTTAAAGTACTAAACCCATCTTAGATCTACCCAATTACAAGTAAAGTATGTTTTGTCAAAAGATTAGCCAATTACTTAATTATGTATAATTATTTCCCTAACAATCTCCCCTTTTGGCAATCCGTGACAAAACCACAACAAACAAATGAATCATGAGAGGAGTCTTAAATCACTAAACTCATAATCACTTGTTGAAAAATAAAATAAATCTAACCCTAACATAAACTCTTGAAAAACTTTGCAAGAAGAGAGTTCTTGTGATCATGTATCATTTTCAATGTTCTCTCATTTTCAATAAAGTTGGCCATTCGAATGTGACGTGTATCATGTGATCTCTTTTTGCTAGTTGTGAAATGAATGAATCCTTAAATCTAAAACATTGGTTAATCCAAATAAGGAATCAAAAGAGGAGATTGTCCTAGTTCATTTGGTTATAAAGAGCAAGCATGAAAGTGATGAAGAGGGTGAGAGATAGAGAGAAATAAAAAAGACTTCAATCAAGTGAGAGAGTACATAAGAATAAGTAATGAGAGATTCCTTGAAGCACAAGACATTTGTGAGTTCAAAGATAGGAAAGAACAATTGATTAAATGATTTGTTTTTGCATGGATGACACTGCAATGATGTGAACTTGATGATGGTTAACCTAGATTTGAAAAGGCTAAGCAATCAAGGTTGAAAGAATTGGAGGCCATCTTTCTATACCCTTTGTTACAATGAGAAATTGTTTCCACTTGCAAACCCTATTGAGCCTAGATGAATTCCTTCTTTATACTCATGCCAAGAGATTACCCCCTACACTAGGGGTATGTTATTAAGAGATGGTGATTTGAAAGGGTTACCCTTAACACTAGGGGCATACTCTAATATTGGAAAGGATCAACCCTATACGAGGGACAAGTTTTGTGATAGAAAGACGTGCAGATAATTTGTAAGTGAAAGGATGCCCTTTCCCTAACAAGTGGCATGGAAAAAGAACAAAGGGGAAAAAAAACAAATAAGAGAAAAATAAATAATAAAAAAAAGAAGGAAAGGAAGAGAAAAGAAAATGAAAATGAAGATGAAGATGGGAATCAAAAGGGAGAAGGAAAGAATGGATGAAGAGAAGGAGAATGGTGCAAACACGAGATGAGAAGTAATCCTTGGCAATTAGGATACCCTAAAAATAAAATTGAATTTGAACCTCAAATACCCTTTCTTTCTTAAGCCTTAGAATCTCAGCCTCATTACGGTCCATAAACATGTCCTCTCTGATCAGTAAAGATTGTTTAGCCTAACAAATTTTGGAAAGCCTAGGTTCAGTAGTGAAAAATAAAAAAAATAAAAAAATAAAAATAAAAAGAGAAAAAGAAAAGAAAAAAGAAAGAAAGAAGAAAGGCCTACTAGGCTGAAAACCTGAAAGGGCAGCCTAGGCAAAATTTAGGGCATCTTGAAAAGAAGTGAAGAAGAGCCATAAGGAAATTAGTGAACTTACTCCAAGGTAGGGGCAATCCATGAATGAGAATACAAGGGAAGATGAGACTAGCTCCAAGTTAAAGCAACCATGATGAGGAGAAAAAAAAAATACATGAGAGATGAGTCGATTAAGGAGAATACAAGAAGAGAATGATGAGAGAAGTGAGGTGTGCAAACAAGGACAATGATCGAGTTTGCTAGAGATGATTGAATTTTAAATTCATATTTGGACTTATTAGGGAAGATGGTAGGTAATTCATGCAAAACTAGTTCAAAGAGAATATGCATTTATATGCAAAATCATCCGGATCCATGATCCCTTGTGTTCACCTCATTTCTTCAACTCCAAATTTTCTTCAAGGTCCTTTTTGTATTTAAATCATGTTGTGCTCTACTATCTCTAAACTCTTGTTGTGATAGAAACTTCTTTGGTCTAGAGTTGCTTCCAACTTCTTGTGTTCATAAATATCCATTTGCCTCAAAACTTATGTCATGTTCAGAACTTCTTTGATCTAAAATCTCTTTCAACTACCTTTGATCTTTTTCTAGAGGTGTTAGGAATTCTAGGGAATTGATGGTCATCCAAAGGAAAAAGGTGGTAATAAAAAGAAAATAAAAGAAAAATGAATATCTGCTCCCATAAAAGGTAAATAATTCAAAGAACCTATGGCTTAATTAACTCTTTCTTGTTAATACTCTATAGGAAAAAAAAAAAAAAAAAAAAAAAAAAAAAAGCCTTTTTAGAAGTCCAAAAAAAATTGGGGGGGAGGGGGAGGGGGGGAATAAGATGTTGAAAAAAAATGTAAGATGAAGATTCAAAAAGAAATGAGGAATTGGAAAATGAGAGATGAAAAGAGATGATAAAGAAAAAGATGAGAAGAGGGAGAATAAAAGAAAAGAAGTTGGAAAAGAAAGACAAAAAAAAAAAAAAAAAAAAGTAATGATAAGAAGAAGAAAAAAGATGAGAGGAAAAAGGAAAAAGAGAAAGGAGATGAAAAAAAAATGGAAGAGAGAAGAGGAGAGGAATGATGTGACTTGTAATGTTTGGTTCTATCCTGATGTGTTTGGACCAAACCTGATGTGACCCATTGTGTTGATGAGACCTAATCGTTGTGAAAAGTTCAAAAGATTTAAAAAATTTCAAAATTCCAAAGAGGAGTTCAAAACTTTAAGGACAATGTCACTTAAGAATAGATTCAAAGTTCAAGAGAGAGATTGGCACTTATGAAAAAAGTCATAAATTTCAAAAGTTTAAGGAGAATTTCAAAAAGAAATATTTCAAGTTTAAAATATTCAAGAGAAATTTCAAAAATGGAAGAAATTTTTCAAAAATGGGTGGATTTGAATGATGAATTTCTCAAATGATTTTGATTTCCTTAAATAATGAACATTTCTGGAAATAAATAATGTGTGTCTTGAATGATGATTCCTAGATGTGCGGTTGTAGACACCACATTTTGTACCCCTTATGACTTGGGCCCCCGTTCCCCAATGAAGCTCAAACTCTAAGGCCCAAGGCCAGTTTAGAGCCCAATTAGATATTAAATTGACTTGAGGATTGTTAAAATGGAAAATATAGCCTTTTAAATGAGCAACAACCTATTTTTGGAAATAAAAGACCAAAGTGGCCCTTGGCCCACATACGTGGACAGCGGCCTGCATACGTGGACCAAAGCATGCGTACGTAGGCATACTCCTATGTACGCAACTAGGGTTTCAAAAGTATGAAAAAGGCAAGTTTTCTGCAATAATGGCTAAGGTTTAAAATGAATCCCACATCGTCTAGGAGCAGTTCCAAACCCCATTTTTTCCACTATCTAAAGCCATACATGGTACATTTTCAAAACACATAGAAATCCCACGGAAAAAACCTAATATTCACTAGAAAATAATGAATCAAAAGGGAGTTTTTCACAAAACACCCTTAAGTCAATTTTATTTGATTAGGACCTTTTTTGGTCCCAATCCTCTAAGTTTAAGATTACTAATCGCTTGTTTAATGACTTGTTATAGATTTGACTAAGGGGTACAGTCAAAATCAAAGCTTGGGAACTCCTTTTTGAGGTATCAAGCTTCAACCCTTCTTTTCTCTTTTTAGACTTTCTTTTACTATTTAATATATTTTTCTTGCTTTGTTTGTGTTATAACCTATTTTTTTAGAGTAGGTTTATGTTTTCTTGTATATTCTGAGCATGTTTGGCTGCTAGAATTAGGGTTTTTGTTTCTGCTTTTTTATTTTTTCCTATTAGTTCGTTTCTGGGTTAGGGTTTCGAACAACCTTGTGCACGTATGCCATGAGCATGCGCACGTAGGTCAAATCCTACGTACGTGGGATTTGGATTGCGTACGCAGGCCTCTGTCTATGTACATAGGCCGTTGCCAAGAAATCCTAACTCAGGTTATTGTTTTGTTTGATTTTTTCCTTCACATATCTTGCCTCTGTTGAAATCCTTTTTACATATACGTCTGTATCTGAGTTCCTGTTTCAAATGTTTTATTTGTTTGTTTGTGTTTAACTTGTTAGACTAGGGTTTCCTTGCTTAAAGATTGTTATGCCATTCATTCACATGTCCATGCATTAATGTCATAGGTGTTGTGTTATTGAAAGGTAAATAAAGGTAAGTCATGTATTGGTATGAACATGCATTGGATGGTGTATATTGTTGAATGTCCTATTTTGTGTCTTTCAATTCCAATCGTATGCTCATATGATTTTGTGGTTGCCATAATATGCTTGCTACCATGCTTGGTTTGCTGTCTTGTTTTAAGATGTGTGATAGGGTGTTCATATGTTAGATGAATGCTAGGGTTTCTCATATGCGTTTGGGTTTTTGCTCTCTTTTGTTTATGGGTAGATATGATATATTGTTTTGGGATGATGATGCCATGATTATATGTTAGATGCATGTTAATGTGTGTGTGAGTTTAGAATACAAATATTGAAATTGTTTTTAATAAAGTTAAGGCGTAAGACACAATAATAGGAGGCCAACCTTAGGGTTGGGCAATCTTGGGTGCCTAACACCTTCCCAAAAGCGTACCTAAACTCTGAACCCATACTCTGGTAGTAAGATCAATGGTCCTTCCTCGAAAGGACGCTATATTCATGGTTCCTAGACCATACAACTAGATGGCGACTTTGACACTTTCCCTTGCACCCACAATGGCAACTCCACTGGGGATAATGAGTTTAATTACTATGTGTCCTATGTCTTAATTTTAATAAAAACTATTTCAATATTTGTTTGCACACACATCACTTGGTTTCTTTTATCCCTTAACCTCGGTTGGTGATGAGTGGGATGATAGAGGGCTCCATTCGAGCCCAAATCTTTCAAAGTTCATCCCACCAATTCACAATCGGTGTCATTGACTATAATGGGCTTTGAGTATGATAAAGGTTTGCTACCAATCCACTATGGGGTCCATTTATGCCCTCAGTTGGAATCAAGTCCACCTAGTTGTGAGTGACCTACTTATCTATCATTTTAGCCTTATGGAGCCTACCCACACTAGAGAGGTCCTAGACCCTATCGCAAAGGATACACTTTTTATCTCTTGTTTGTTCAACCATATATTATGTGTTCACCTAATTCTAAAGAACATATAAAAGATATAAAAATGGAGGGGATGGCCCTAAAGTTATGGCATACCCTAAGATGTTATGGGATAAAAGAAAAGAAGTTCTCATGCATAACAATCTTATCCCTAAATCCAAAGGTATATCTTAACTTGAAAGGTTCATAATACCATAACCTAGTTGCTATCATAAGCCCAAATCAAAAGCCCTTTTGAAAAAGAGGACTTTGGGCCTAAGGTAACAAATATGCTATGGACTTAGCATCCAAAATCCTACAAAGCTAACATGAACTTCCCTAATCTTGGACCTCCTTAGTGTATGCCAAAGGCCCAAAATGATGAGGACTTCATGGACTTTGAGAGGAAGGGTACAATATATTCTAGCTAAAGGGCTATTTCAAAAAAAAAAGTAAAATGATAAATAAAAATGAAAAGCCCAAAGGTGATGAATATATTGTAAATCCATGTTTGAGACAAAGGGTTAGAAATTTCTAAAGTGCATTCTAATGAAAGCCCATAAGAGTAAGATGAGAACTTTATTATAAATTGGACCAAATTCCAATGAAAGAAGGGGCAAAAATCCATGAAAGGGAAGGGAGTGATATTGTAATTGGGCCTTCATTAAAACAAACTTAAGAATTTTCTAAGGACATCTAAAAAGTTGAATCTTTAATTGAGACATGAACTTAATGAAAGTGGGATTTCTTTTCAAACATTGCTCCAATCCAAGTCCAATGGAAAGCAAGACATTCAAAGGGAAGACCCCTCAAGCAGGGAAGATGGACGCTTCAAGTGGAAAAGCAATTATGCAAAAAATGCTCGAGTATGTAGAGGCGCAAGTTGAAGTCCTTAAGAAGATAATAAGCCACCTCTCTGAGATAGAAGAAGAGGAAGCTTAAAAAGACAAGGTTAACCATGAACAAAGAAAGTTGATCTCCGAGATAGAAGAAGAGGAAGTTGAAAAAGACATGGCTAACCATGGACAAAGTGAGCTGACTTAAGAGGATATCAACCGCATGATGACAGAAGGGAAGGCCGCCTACTTCTCCCAACTTTATGCCACAACTGAAGAATGCACTGGACCATGGACATTCAAGAGAGCCCATGTCAACGACTTCTCTGAATTGGGAGACACGGGATCATGGGAAGATCACGATTGGCCAAAATGGACCTTAAAAGTCGTAACAACTCAAGTCACACCAGCTCACTTCATGCTTGAATGTGACATGGACCCTTCTTCTGACAACAATCAATACCTCATGATGAATAAAAATGAAGAAGGAGATGATGAAATAATTAGCTGTTGGAGTGGGGTCGATAGCAACTGGTTCTTTAACGAGATGGGGAGAGACTTCCCCAATAAGGGCGAGGATCTGTATGACATAACCGAAGCTATGCATGTATGGAAACCTCTAGAAAGGGAAAACTAGTCCGCTAAGCTAAAGAAAGTCGAGGGGAAGAATGGCAAGCCTTGAAGAAGAAGGAAGAAAAAATTCATCATGCCTATTGTGGGGCCCATTAATAACTGGACTTTGGTTGGGTTTTCTAAAAACATGGGGAAAAAGTTTTGTAATGCAAGTTCCAATGTACTTTTCAATATTTTCAATAAGATGAATTATGATTTTCCTTACTTTGATGTGTCCCATAACATTGAAATCCTGCACTTAAATGATTCAAATGAATTTGAAAATGGAATTAATAAATAATCGGAAAAGAAAATTGAACCTATGGAACCAATTCTTGAAACTACTAATTTGGGGAATAATGAAAATCAACGCTTAATTCAAATTGGCTCAACACTAAATGAAAAAGAAAGAAAAGATCTTCAAGAACTCCTCATGGAATTTCAAGAGGTGTTTGCATAGTCCGATGAAGATATGCCTGGAATTGACCCCAAGATGGCTCAACATCACATTGATGCTCATGATCATATGGTGCTCATCAAGCAAAAGTTGAGAAGAATGAGGACTGAATGGCTCTTAAAAATCAAGGGGGAAGTCACTAAGCAATTGAAGGTAGGGTTCATCAAACCTGTACACTAAGCTGAATGGATAGCCAATGTCATGCCCGTACCTAAGAAGGATGGGAAGGTGATGATGTGTGTGGATTTTGGGGACTTGAACAAGGCATGCCCTAAGGATGACTTTCCTCTCCCTCACTTTGATGTCTTGGTGGATAACATGGCGGGAAGTGCCTTGATGTCTTTCATGGATGGTTTTTTAGGGTACAACCAAATCAAGATGGCTCACAAAGATATGACCAAAACCACTTTCACTATCGAATGGGGAATCTATTGTTACACAGTCATGTTGTTTGGCCTCAAGAATGTCGAGGCAACCTACCAAAGGATGGCTACAGCCTTGTTACATGATATGATGCATAATAAGGTAGAGGTGTATGTTGATGATATGATAGTGAAATCCAAGGATAGAGAAAGCCATGCCATAAACTTAAGGAAGTTCTTCGAAAGGATTAAAGAGTATAGGCTAAGACTAAACCCACAAAAGTGTACCTTTGGAGTAACAATCGTGGGCTTCCTAGTCAATGATAGAAGGATAGAAGTTGACCTATCCAAGATCAAAGCCATATTGGAAATGCCTCCACCCAAAAGTGAAAAAGAGATAAGGGGTTTCTTGGGGCGATTACAATATATTAGTCGATTCATTGCCAAGCTCGCCTCCACTTATGAGCCCATCTTCAAACTCCTAAGGAAGAATGAACCACATACATGGAACAATGAGTGCCAAAAAGCCTTAGAACTTATTAAGGAATATCTCCTCCACCTACCTATCTTAGTACCCCCAGAACAGGGAAAACTCTTACTCCTATACCTCTCCATCATAGAGGATGCGGTTGGAAGTATGCTTGCACAAGAAGACGATGACAAGAATGAAAGGGTTGTATACTACTTGAGCAAGAGGTTCCATGATTATGAGACTAGGTACACTCCCATAGAAAAGAGATGCTTTGCACTTGTTTGGGCCATACAAAAATTGAGGCATATCATCCTACCTTTCCAAATATGGGTGGTAGCAAGAATGGACCGATTGAAGTATCTCTTTGAGAAACCCACTTTGAATGAAAAATTGTCAAGATGGTTGATTATTGGCAAAATTTGATTTGAAGTGTATAGCTAGGAAAACTATCAAAGGGAGCGTTGTGTCAGATTTTGTGCCGAGAATCCTATAAAAGGGGAAGATGGTAAAGAAGACTTTCTAGATGAGGCCATTTTGGATGTTGAGTTAAGGACATGGAAGATGTACTTTGACAAAGCCATAAACCAATATGGGAATGGGATAGGAATACTCTTGATCACTCCTAAGGGATCCCACATACCTTTGGCAATCAAGTTGAACTTTAAAGCAACTAATGACATGGCTGAATATGAGGTTTGTATTACCAGAATGGAAGCTCTTCGAGAATTGAGGGTAAAGGAAGCCGAAATCTTTGGAGATTCAACTTTGGTTATAACCTAAGCACAAAAGTTGTGTAAGGTGAAGGAGGAACACTTGAGGCCTTATCAACATTACTTGGAGCACTTGACCACGACCTTTGACAAAATTGAATACACAATCATCCATAGAGCTCAAAATCAATTTGTGGATGCCTTAGCTACCTTAGCCTCCATGGTTGAAATACCTAAGGGAGTCTAGAACTGACCCTTGGAGATTGAGCAAAGTTATGAGGAGGTGCACAAAGGGAAGACTGAAGCTTTAGTAATGATTGTAGAGGAAAAGGAAGTTCTGTGGTATTATGACATCATGAAGTTCTTTGAACTAGGGGCATATCTGAATGGTGCCGACAAGAGAGAACGTCGTTCCATTAGGATGATGGCAACACAATATGTCCTATGTGGAGGACAACTCTATAGAAGATCCTATGATGGTATACACCTTCGGTGCTTGAAGAAGGGAGAAGCAGAGAGGGTAACGAAAGAAGTTCATCAAGGGATTTGTGGCCCTCATATGAATGGAAGAATGCTAGCCAAGAAAATCCTAAGGATAGGGTACTTCTGGAATACAATGGAAACTAATTGTGTGGAGTATGTGAAGAGTTGCCATGGTTGTCAAGTGCATGCCAACTTGAACCATGCACCGCCTAGTGAGTTGTATAGCATGACTTCTCCATGGCCATTCTCAGTTTGGGGCATAAATGTGATCGAAAGGATAGCTCCTAAGGCTTCAAATGGGTATAAATATATTCTGGTGGCAATTGACTATTTCAACAAGTGGGTGGAGGCAGCCGCATACTCTGTATTGAAGGCTAAGCATGTGGCTCGATTCTTAGAGAACAAAATCATATGCTAGTTTAGGGTGCCACAAAAGATCATTCTGATAATGGTTCCCACTTCAAGAGGGAGGTTCGAAGGATCATGGAGTTGTACAATATTGAGCATCACAAGTCTTCACCATATCGACCGCATGCTAATGGGGCTGTAGAGGTAGCTAATAAGAATGTGAAGAACATCCTGTCCAGGATGGTAGTGACATACAAATATTGGGCCGAGAAGCTTTTGTTTGCCTTATAGGGTTATAGAACTTCTATCCGTGCGTCAACTAGGGCAACACCTTACTCTTTGGTTTATGATAGTGAGGTGGTGCTTCCTATTGAGGTGGAGATACAATCTTTGAGAGTATTGGTGAAAACCAAGGTCCTAGAAGAGGATTAGGCTAAGGCGAGATATGAACAATTGGTCTTGATAGATGAGAAAAAGGTTAGAGCACAATATCATGCTAGAGCATTCAATAAAAAGGTGAAACCGAGAAACCTTAAAGAAGGGGACCTGATCTTAAAGGTGCTTAGAGATGAGACTTTTGACCCAAGGGGAAAGATGAAGCCAAGGTGGTATGGGCCTTTTATCATTAAGAAAATCATGTCTGGAGGTGCTACAAGGATCACGGATTTGGATGGGGAAGAGATGCTTCGTCCAATTAACATGGATAGACTTCGGAAATACAACATTTAAAGGAAAAAAAAAAAAAAAAAAAAACAACAACAACAACAAAATAAATGGGATGACAATAAGCAAAGATAATAAAAAAGTGATTCTCTTATTGCTCAAATTAAAAAATAATAAGATTGTTTTCATAGGCGATTTGGAACATTCCAATCCTTTATTAAATTCAAAACAAAAACATGAGAATCATAAAATGCAGAAAAGTAAAACATGGGGCATATCAAGGTGGTCACTCAGTCCTCATTGCTTTCTATCCACTTCATGTCATCCTCCAACCATTGCTTGTACCCCACAGTGGGATAAATGTATTGAGAAGGAACGATGCCTTTCGTCACCCTACAGCATGGCTAAGCCTTACTAATCCTGTCTAAGATCCTATTGGTAAACACCTGAGTGTGGAAGGCACCTTCATCATCAGGGGCTCCTTGACATTCTCCAAACTGCCTTGAGATACTACAAGTGGAGTAGTGTGAGCAGCAATGAAGTCCAACCAAAGGCACACAGCAATCCTTGCAGCAACTGTGGACCATGCTTAAGATGTGCCACCACTCCATAACCCATTGAATGTCGGTCTCCTTGATGCAACCCATAAGCTCCATGTACGCCTCAAAGCTCATGTCATTTTAATGAATCTGGTGGTCCCTAAGATGCATAAGGAGGTAGGTGCTAAGGGGTACAATGGGAGGTTGAAACAACCGAAGCCTCTCTTGTAGACATATCTAAAAGAAAGAGAAAGAGAAGAGGAGTGGAAAAAAATAAAAATAAAAATAAAATAAAAGGGAGAAGAAGAGAAACCATGAGTGAAAAAAATAAACGAATGACGATATAAGGTGCCTCGTTGGGTTGAAAACTGAAAGGCAATCCATGCAAAAATTAGAGGAATCCCGCTAGGTTGAGAACCTAGGAAAAAGTTAGGGATTATACCTGAAGAAGATGAGGACTACCCGCAAAGAAGCTTGATTCCTTCCTATGAAAGGCAACCAAACCATTAAGGGTTTCCACCAAGATCATGCCCACCGAGTTACCTCTCTTTAGCTCATAAGCCACCATGCACATCTGAAGGTTCACATAATATGACTTGAACCAAGAAATACCTTGCAAGAGCACATAGGCAAAAGGCACGAAGAAAGTATGAACGTGGCCTCTCACCCATAAGAAGGGCTAAACTTGAAAAGTACTCAAAAACCAACCTAAGGTTGAGCTTGCCAAAGACGCGCCACCTATTTGCCATGGCAGAAAGGACGCCCAACACAACTTGTAGCAAGGAGGGGAGGTCCCCACCCATGGTAAGGAAGATAAGATCGTCAATCTCCAATTCACCCATGATGGTGCCAAATTCTTCGATAATGGGGCATAGTTCTATTCTATTGAAGTGGAAAACATGTCGAGAAGGAACCCAATAATTGGTAGTAGCACGAAGAAAAGGGTCATCCACACTAATTTGATGGTATGGAAAGACACAAGAAAGACCATGGGGGCAATGGAATCCTTGAAATCAGGACTAAGCCTCCTAATCATCAAGTGGAGAGTTTTCTGCTACTGGGGGACCTCAAAAAAGGGCTCTCTAGGTTGAAAATACGTTGGTGAGGGTTTTAGACTCAAACGGCTACTTTTATACTTAAGCTGGGCAGTTAGGGTTTCCTCTGATTCGAGGCCCATGTAGGCAAGGTCAACCTTGCGTATGCAAAGTCAAAGCTACATACACAAGCCCATCCCCACATATGCATAGCACTTGGCAGAAGCCCATTCTCCCTTGTTTTGAGCATAGTTTTTAACCTCAAGGCATTCCTAGGGTTCCTACAACCTAAGGGATCATCCAAGACATATTCCAAGCACAAGATTTTAAGCATTAAAGAAGCAAAGTTTTATAGAAATATATAATTAATCATATATCTTATAAATTAAGTGCTAGTCCCAATTAAAAGCATAAATAAAATGATGTTCTTAAATACAATCCTTTGTCTCAAACTAAATCCAAATGTTTGCTAAGGAAAAAAAAAAAAGTTGTGTGTTGTATACCTATATGTTTTGAATGCAAGTAATCAATGGCGTCATCTCTTCCTTGACTGATAGCTAGGAGTCGCCTCTGAATCCTCCTCATCACCTCCATCATCATCATCACCGCCACTGCCCAGTAAGGCCACCCCTCCAGGACCATACAAGTCCCTTGAGTAGTTGGTCACCTCCAGCTTAAGATTCTCGGCCAACCATACCAACTCCTTATGCTCTTGGATGGTAGGCTGCAATTCAAAGAAAGAAGGAAGAACTAGAAAGAGAGAAATGCCAAAAAGAGAAAGAACAAAGGGAAGGCTTGAGGTGGGTGACGTTGAACTCCTCATAGTTCAATCCCTCAAGAAACTACCCGACGTAGGGAACACCACTCCCCTATAAGTGGTACTCAACATCGGTCGTGCAGTGTGAGGCAAGCATGAACTCAGGAGGGTCCATCAAAATCTGTGGATCATCCCTACCCACCAATTGGAACCGCACCCTCTCTGCCAGGTATAGCGCCCCCAAGCTCTCTTCTTCAAAGGAATGAGTAATCTCCAAAGTAATGAGAGCGGCAAGCTCCAAGTCTGGAAAAGTAGGAAAGGGCTGGCCGACCCAAGGAGTCCAATTGACCTATAATGATACAAGGTTAGAAGAAGAGTATCCTAGGGGAAATGCATGAAGTAAAGGTGAGCCCTCACTCAAGGGAAGCCCTTCAGACTTAGATCAATGCCTGGGTTATGAAGCATACCTAATAACCCACCATTGCAAAAGGAAGCACAAGCCACAAGTTAGATGCAAGATGATAGTTTGTAAGATGATAGTTTGCAAGATAACAGTTTGCAAGATGATAATTTGCAAGATGACAGTGTGTAAGATGATACAGTTTGCAAGACTACAAGCTACAAATGGAAATACAAGAAATGGAAAAAGAACTAACCTGAAGGAGCTTCCAAGGCCCTACAAGCTGCCACAAGGTGCCCCAGCTGAGAGTGTCGAGAATGGAGTAAGGGTAAGCGAGACATGCCTACCCACAATTAGCCCTCTATGCATCTCCAAAGTCCTGAAAGATGGTCAACCACCTTAAGGACACCGTTTGCCCACCATTGGCGAAGAGGTAAGCTCCCAATAAGTGTAGAAGGAAGGCCCTAGCCATACAAACGCACTTCTCCGTAGTCCTCTGTGGGAGAAGCATGTAATCTGACACTAAGTCGAAGTAGCGGATGGTCTCAGTAAAGTACTTCCTCCCCAACATGTCAAGACCCAACTGGATGTTTGACACGTTGTCCAAGTTTATAATGGCCCCTTCAAAGCTAAGACTAGTCATGCAGTAGAAGTCATAGGGAGTCACCGTCTCTCCCGCTCAACCATATGAAAGGTGTGAGTAGTATCCCACCACCTCTCAATGAGGCACTGAACCAAGGTAGCACTCGCGGACTTTTCTGGAAGAATGCCAATGATAGGCTCGAAGCCCACCTCCTAGATATAGGCCTTAGTTTCGAGGGTGAGAAGGTTGTACCACTCCACCACCTTAAGGGGATGATGACTGCAAAAAAGGAAGATGACATTAGATTCTTGATTCAAGTGAAATGATGAAAAATGAAGTTTTCAATGCAAGAATAAAGATGAAAAGAAGGATGCAATGATGTTCAAATACAAAGCCCATGTGTGTAGAGCCTCAAGAACAGATAGGCATACACAAGAACAAAGCTACATACGTAGGCCCGAGCCCACGCACGCAGAAGCACAAACAAGAGTAGTTCTTCGACATTTTCAAGCATACATCATCCAAAATAATCCTAAACATGTTCCTACCCCTCCTAATGTGCCAAGTTTTCATCTAGACCTATCCTACAACAAAACCCAAGTATTTACATGGCCAAAAACACATCAAAATGGAAGATCAGGGAGAAACTTGAAAAATGAGAAAAGTCTGAAAAACTTACAAATTCAACCATGGGGATGTGATTCTCTGGCCAGTATGTCAATGGTGGAGGCCCCATCAATCTCATTGCCCCACTCCAATGGGTAAGGTGGAATGCATCAAAAGAAAGGACGTAGGAGGACTTCTTGACCTTGGGTGCCATTAGAGAAGATGAAGAAGGTTTAGAGAGAAAATGAGAGAGTGAGAAAGTGAAAGGAAAAGAGAGGAGAGAGAAAAAAATAGAGGAGTTATGAAGAATGTGAAGAGATGAGGGAGATGAAGAGAATGAAGAAGAAAATGAAACAGTTGGTAACCGTTGGAGAAAAAAATGAAATGGTAGGAACATACTTGATGGCTAAACTACGTGTAGTTTAGTCATGAACAGTTAAAAAAAAATCCTTTTTCAAAAAAGGAAAACATCTAAATATTGCCTCAATTCGACACAAAATCATTAAAAGACTCCCAGTGAGTAGTAAATGAAGCAAGAGACTCTTCCCCCAATGAAGCATGTACATCCCAAAACCATTTCCAACAAAACACTATCCCAAGTAGGGAAGCAAAAGATTTTTCCCAAAATGGATCAAACACATCAAGCACCATCCCCAATAAGGAAGCAGAAGATTCTTCCCCAATGGATCAAGTATATCTAGAACATCATCCCCAAGAAGGAGGTAGAAGATTCTTCCCTGATGGACCCAAGCATAATTAAACAATCCCCAATTAGGAAGCAGAAGATTCTTTCCTAAAGTATCACCGATGGATCAAGTACACCTAAAGTATCCCCAGCAAGGAAGTAGAATATTTTTCCTTCAAAAGTCCTCAACATACCATGAAGGAAGCAGAAGATTCCTCTTCATGCACACCTATTCCTCAGCGAGTTTTCACCATCCCTAATGGATCCAACAATCAAAACTACTTGTGCACATATCCTACAAGAATTGAACATGTAGGCATGGTAGAAAAAGGTAGAGATAGAGATAGAGAAAGAGACTAAGGTCAACCCGAGGTAGGAGCCTCACCAGAAAAGGTAGAGAAAGAAGTGAGGAAGACAAGAGGAACAAGTCACCCAGAGAAGTTTGAGGCAAGAGCCCTAGATGGACACCACAAAGACTATATCCTTTTGTTGTTTGTTGGGTTAGCTCATAAAAGCACCCTTGTTTGTTTTCTTTTTTCTTTTTAAGTGACTCTAGGATAGTGAATCACTCGCCATTTGCTTGCAAGTGGCAAAACAAGTTCTGGGAGAGTGAACCTGTCGTTACTCGTTTCTCGAGTAACAAAGGTGGGACTTCAGACATACGAATCCCATGCAGCTCTCCAGAGTTGCACCCCGCCCTATGTATGTGTGATGTGTGTCGTGTGTGTGGATTGGGCCCGAGCTGTACGTCAAAAAAAAATATTTTGCCTCTTCTTTTTTTGATTCCGTTAGCAAAGATCACGAATCAAAAAATGGGCATCTATAGACACCTCATTTTGTACCCCTTACAACTCGATCTCCCATTCCCCAATGATGCTCAAACTATAAGGCCCAAAGCCAATTTAGAACCCAATCAGATATCAAATTGACTTAAGGATTGTTAAAATGGAAAATAGAACCTTTTAAATGAGCAAAAACCTATTTTTTGGGGGGAAAAAAAAAAGACCAAAGTGGCCCTAGGGCCACATACGTGGGCAGCAGCTTGCGTACGTGGGCTAAAGCATGCGTACGTAGGCATACTCCTGCGTATGTAGCTAAGGTTTCAAAAGCATGACAAAGGTAAGTTTTCTACAATAATGGATGAGGTTTGAAATGAATCACACATCGTCTAGGAGCCGTTAAAAACACTTTCCCAAGACCGTACCTAAACTCCAAACCCATACTCTGGTAGTAAGATCAATGGTCCTTCCTCGAAAGAAAGCTATATTCATGGTTCCTAGACCATATAACTAGGTGGAGATTCCGACACTTTCCCTTACGCCCACAGCGGTGCTGAGTCTTTTGAGCATTTTTACGATGATCTGATGTCATAATGTGTTGATGTGTTTCTAACTTAGGATAGTAGCCATTCTTGTTGTGTGCCATTGATTCTAAGTTCAGGATAGCAAACTTAGACTCTTTGGTTGATGTTGTGTAATGGATTGATGAGTCTTCTTTTTTGGCTTAGGATAGTAGCCATCCTTGTTATGTTCATGAGGTGTTGTTGATGTGATGATAACATGATAATATGATGTAATGGGTTTTCTTGGCTTAGGATAGTACCAATTCTTGTTGTGTTTCTTTGATTCTAAGTCCATAATAAGCAAATTTAAGATCTTTGAGGTGGAAGGTGTGGGTAGAACTAACACAAATTCCCCAGTGAGTTAAGATCATCAACATAGAGGAACTCCCCCGTGGGTCCAAGGCACAAAGCAACCTCCCCAAGAGTAGTAAAGAAAACTTTCCCCATGGAGTCAATAATGTTGGAAAAACACGTGTTTGTATGGCATACAAAACATATGCAGCGAAGAATTAACGGATCTACTTCATTCATAATTGATAACATTTATTATGTAAATTTCAGAATATAAGAATAAAAGAGTGTACCTTGGTGCGGTGAAACTCAAAATAAAATATTAGAAGAACTCAAGAACACTTTTAATCTTCACTCCAATCCCACTAACGCCCAAGAAGTGTAGTCTCTCAATCAGTTTATATGAATGTGTTCAAAGGAGAATAATAGAGTGTCCAACACTCACATACAAACCATTTCATTCACTTACAAAATTATGTATGTTTCTCTCCTTATAACTGATTATCTAATTGGGTTAGCCTCTTGGGCCATTCCAATTGGGCTTCAGTATGTGGCTTGGAGTGGGACGAAAAGGGAACAAATAAGACACTAGCTCTAATAGGCCTTGGGCTCTTCCGTCAACTCTCAACAAGTCCAAAGTTACCATTAATTATATTTAATACCACTATATAAATATAATTGCATTCTAGGCCTTATTAATAAATTATATCCCAAGACTTTATTGTACATACAACTCCTTCATAAAATATTCGTAGTAATATAAAGTCATGTAGGTTGACTGCCACTTTAAAGATTATTACATCTTAATCCTTGAGTACCTAGTTTAATCTTTTAAGTTATTTATCATATATTTATGAAACTCAATTTCATAAATATATACTTTAGTAAATCCTTACTAAAGTGGTTAGGCATAACACTCTGAATAACCAAACCCATTAAACTTATTTCAAGGGAATATTTTATATCTCTATTAAGAGATTATGAATTCCATCTTGAGAATATATGTTCCATCAACACTTAATGTGGCTGCCCAACATACTGAGGTTTTGATCATGATTTTAGATCTCACTCCTGATATATCAAAGCAACCTACACTTCATGATCAGGTTCATTATTCTCTCAGGATTAAGAGTTCATGTAAATAGAAGTTGTGAGATTTATTATTCATTTGACAGTCATTAGGAGAATAATAAATCTCACAACGGTCCAGTTCAATATGTCTTAACTCTTAAAACATATCAACTAGAAGTCTTCACTTCTATGATCAAGACAAATCATCTTAGTTGATATGTTATAGTCTTTGCGAATGAAATGCACAATTTCATCACCGACTATGAACTAAAATTCTGAGTTTACAAAGAATTTGTAATTTATATATTCTATGACTAAATCACATACTATGCATCTCATGGACTATACGATAATGTCCATATATTCATGTTACCATTATTTTAGATAATAATAAAACAAATTTATTAATTACAACATTAAGTCATACATAATGTCATGCATAATATCATACATAGCATCATACAATAGGATTTAAGGACACTAGTCCTAACAAATAACCCCCCCCCCCCCCCCGAATGGGTAGAATTAACACGAACTCCTTAGCAAACCATGAAGGAAACAAAGGGATTTTCCTTAGTGGACCATACATCTCCAAAGACTTCCTTATAGGTCACAATTCGTCAGTCATATTCCTCGGTAAGTTAAGATCATCAATCAAATCCCTAACAAAATTCGGTATCATAGAAGGACTCCCCCGTGGGTCCAAAGGCACAAAGGCAACCCTCTCGAAAGTTGCGAAATAAAATTCCCCATTAGAGTTGATAAAACTCCCTCATGAGTGGAATCAATGTTAGTCCCCAGTAAGTCAGAAAGAAAAAGAAGAAAGTTCTCCCTAGTAGGCTACACTCCACCAAACTTCTCGACAAATTATCTCTCCCCAGCGGTCTACACACCATCAAAGACTTCCTTATAGGTCAAACATCACCACCAAACTTCTCAACAAGTTATCTCTCCCCAGTGGGCCACACATCATCATACTCCTTAGCAAGTCCATCAACCTACTCCTCAGCGAGTCCATCACCATACTCCTTAGTGAGTCCATCATCCTACTCATCAGTGAGTCCATCGTCTTACTCCTCAGCGAGTCCATCACCCTACTCCTCTACGAGTCCATCACCCTACTCCTCTGCGAGTCCATCAACATACTCCTCAGCAAGTCCATCACCCTACTCCTCTGCGAGTCCATCAACATACTCCTCAGCAAGTCCATCCTACTCCTTAGTGAGTTTTTTCTTATAATCCCTAGTGAGCCATGAAGGAAACAGAAGATTTTTCCCCAATGGATGATCCCTAGTGAGCCATGAAGGAAACATAAGATTTATCCCCAATGGATCATATACCATCCTACTCCTCAGTGAGTTTTTCCTTATCATCCCCAATGAGCCATGAAGGAAACAGAAGATTTTTTCCCCAATGGATCATATACCATCCTACTCCCCAGTAAATCTTTCAACCAAGGGCTCCCCTGTAGGTTAAAACATCAAGACTACTTGTTTACATATCCTTTGGGAATTGAATATGTAGGCACAATAGAAAAGGTAGAGGTAGAGATAGAGATAGAGACCAAGGTCACCCCAAGGCAAGAGCCTCACCAGAATAGGTAAATATGGAGATAGAAGACAAGTACCACCCGGAGAAGTTTGAGGCAAGAGCCCCAAATGGATCCTTGTTGTTGGGTTAACTCGTAAGAGCACCCTTGTTTGTTGGATTAGCCCAAAAGAGCACCCTTTGTTTTTCCTTTTAAGTGACTCTAGGATGGTGAGTCATTCGCCTTTTGCTTGTAATTGGCAAAAAAGGTTCTGGAATAGTGAACTCATCGTTGCTCATTTTCTGAACAACAAAGGTGGGAATTCAGACATACGAATCCCACGCAACTCTTCGAAATTGCACCACACCCCATATATGCGTGATGTGTGTCATGTGTGTGGGTTAGGCCCGAGCCGTATGTCAAAACAAAACGTTTTATCTCTTATTCTTTTGATTCCATTAGCAAAGCTCACGAATCAAAAGAGGGGCATCTGTAACTGCATTTTGTACCTCTTACGACTTGGGCTCATGTTCCCCAATAATGCCCAAATTCCAAGGCCCAAGGTTGGTTTAGGGCCCAATCAGATGTTAAATTGACTTGAGATGTGTTAAAATGAAAAATATAACTTTTAATAAGCAAAAATATATTTTTGGAAAATAAAAGCCAAAGAAAACCCATGGTTTGCGTATGCAGGCACAAACCTGCATATGCAGGCCATACGCTTGCGTATGCAAGCACAAGTCTACGTACATAGCTAGGATTTCAAAGACATAAAAAAGGCAAGTTTTCTGCATTAAAGACTGAGGTTTGGAATGAATCCCACATCGTTTGGGAGCTATTCCAAACCCTTATTTTTCAACTATATAAAGCCTTACATGATATATTTTCAAGACATGGAAAATCCTAAGGGAAAACCTAGGATTCACTAGAAATATTGAATCAAAGGGGGTGTTTTTCACAAAACATCCTCAAATCAATTTTATTTGATTGAGGCCTTTTCTGGCCATGATCCTTTGAGTTTAAGATTACTAATCACATTTCTATTGATTTGTGAATAGATTGACTGAGGAGAACGGTCAAAATCAAGCTTGAAAGCTTCCTTTTTTGAGGTATTCTTTTAAACTTTTCTTTTTCCATTTCTGCCTTTAATCTTTTAATTAATCTATTTATTTGTTTAGTTTATTTTTATATATGTTTGTTTAGGTTAGTTTTAGACTTTCTTTACTTTTTTCAGCATGTTAGGATGTTAGATTTATCGTTTTGTGCTTTGCTTTGTTTTGCTGTGTTGTTAAAGTTTCTGTGCTGGTTTCCACATATACATAATCCTTTCTACGTACGCAAGCTTGATTATGCGTACTTAGGCTTGTTCATGCGTATGCATGATCCTACCCAAAAACCTTAGATTTTCTGTTTTGTTCTTTATCTTGTATAATGTGCTTTTGTTTTAGATTCTTTTTCACATGTTTATGGTCTTGAGTCTCTATTTCACATGTTTGTTGTTTGTCTACCTTTCACATGTTGGTTGTTTGTTTACATGTTTAAATTAGGGTTTTCTCTTCCTTTCTTGTCTTAATGCCATCTACATTCATTCACATGCCCATTCATTAATGCCATAGGTGCTGTGATGCAAGGAGGTAAGTAAAGGTAAGTCATGCATTCATATGTGCATGCATGTTTGTTTGATAACATGTTTTGATGATAAGCATGAATGTGTTTGGTGATCTTCATGTTCCCAATGTGATCCTTTGATGTTTACATGTTGCTGCCTTGGATGAGATATGTGATATGATGCTAGATGAATGTTAGGTGGATGTTGTATGCTTCTAACATGTTAGATTAGGGTCTTCTCTTTCTTTCTTGTCTAAGTACCATAAGCACGCATTCACATGTTCATGCATTGATGCGGTAATGTAAGTGAAAGTAAGTCATGCATTCATATGTACATGCACATTTTTTGATAACATGGTTTGATGATGAGTATGAATATGTTTGGTTGGATAATATGTTCTTGATGTTCTTGATGCTCCAATACAATCTTTTAATGTTGCCATGTTTATGTTGCTGCCTTAACATGATATATGAATGCTTACAAGCCTTGGATGTGATATGATGAATGCTAGGTTGATGAAATGTCATGATAGATGTATACTAGGTTTATAAGATGCCATGATAGATGTATGCTACGATTTGTGATGAGATGATTGCTATGATAGCTGTATGTTAGGTTTGCTTGATGAGCATGATTGATGTATGGTTAGGGTTTGGGATGAATGATGTCATGTTGTATGCTTAGATGTATGCTAGTGTGTGTATGAGTTAGAATACAAGTATTGAACATTCTTTTAATAAGGTTAAGATATAAGACACAATGAGAGGCGGCCAACCTTAGGGTTGGGTGGCTTTAGGTGCCTAACACCTTCCCAAAACCGTACCTAAACTTTGAACCTATACTTTAGTAGTAAGATCAGTGGGCATTTTTCAAAAGGACACTATATTCATGGTTCTTAGACCATATAACTAGGTGGTGACCCCGACACTTTCCGTTGTGTTCACAGTTATTCCTTTGCAGGTCTCAAACTCATTCATGTTGGATTTCGTATAGACGAACCTATCGACGGACAAATTTGGCTTCATCAATTTGGCACCGTCTGTGGGGATTGTCTTTCGAACTCTAGTTTGAAAACATAACTCTGCCATTCAATTCTCTACATCCAGATGGAATCTAATGTGCAACAAGATCCAACGCCATTAACCCTGCAAATCTAAATGCTCACTACTAATATGGAGGAATTGACTAAGCAGAATTAAAAAATGAGGCAGCGATTACAATAAGGAGAAAATCATCCCTCACCAAGGAGGATTGATCATAATAGGAATGAAGACAAAGTTTAGAGCCTAGAGACTAGTCGCAGAAGGGAGGACTCAAGGAGAACAAAATAGCCCGAGAGGACTAATGACAATCTCCATAGGAGCATGAGAAAGGATATGGACAAACTAAAAAGCACCATAAAGGAGAAAGCAACCAAGAACCTAGATAGTATGGTAAAAATGACGGATTCTTCTTTCACAACCAAAATCTTGGAGTGCCCCTTGCCACCAAAATTCTGCCTTCCACAGCTCGATTCGTATGATGGCTTGAAGGATCCATTAGATCACATTACCACCTTCAGCAAGGATGGACTATTACCATCATATCTAGACAAGGCAAAAAAAAATCAAAATGTGAGTAACTAGATTCACAATCCTAAATGACGTACTCCACCTCATTGCCCAATTTGAGGTACGAAGAATAGGTCGAAGCTAAGTACATCCTTGATGAACTTCGCAAAGAAATCTACGAAGATCAGTTAGGAGCATGGTCTTTAATAGGAAAGATCGTCAGGACTAGATACTTCTGGCCTACAATGTAAAAAGAAGCTAAGGAGTTTGTCAGAAGGTATTACAGATGCTAGAGATATGGAAACGAGTACTTGGAGAGAAGATGACGACCATAGCATCACCATGGTTGTTTGCACAATAGGGAATCAACATTGTAGGCCCTCTACCTCAAGCCAAGGATTCAAATCATTTTGTTTGAACCTCAACATCAAGAACCAATTTCGTTCACCAAGCCACCCACTGGCCAACGGTCATATTGAAGTAACTAATTGAACACTGTTAAAGATCATCAAAGTTCGATTAGAGGGGACAAAGGGTGCTTGGCCAGAAGAATTTCCAAACAACTTATGGGCCTACCGAACCATAGAAAAAACCCCCAACAAGAGAAATGCCATCCAAAATTACTTACGGCATCAAAGCAATAATCCCTGTTGAGGTAGGGGTCACAAACCTAAGAAAAGATTTTTTTTGAAGAAAAATGCAATGACGATGAACTAAAGACGAAGATAGATTGCCTAGGCGAAGCAAGAGGTGAAGCATCCCAAGGAATGGCAAAGTATCAGGAAAAGATGGCCAGTTACTACGACCAAAGTCGCCTACGGGTGGACGGTGTAAACATAAAGTCACCTAAGGGTGGTCGGATGACCAAAGTCGCCTACGAGTGGACGATCTAAACACAAAGTTGCCTACCAGTGGACTGTTTAAACAAAAAGTCTCCTAAGGGTGGACAAATGACAAAAGTCGCCTATGGGTGGCCGGTCTAAACACAAAGTCACCTAAGGTTGGATAGACAACCAAAGTCGCCTATAGGTGGATGGTCTAAAAGTCGCCTAAGAATGGACGCATGACCAAAGTCGCCCACAGGTGGACAGTCTAAACACAAAGTCGCCCAAGGTTGGACATATGAACAAAGTTGCTTATGGATGGACAGTCCAACATAAAGTCATCCCCAAAGAGGAAGGACAAAAAAAAACTAACCCCTTTCTACCTACGAGTTAGATGGATGACCTAAGATGTCCAACAGAGTCCCAATTCGGACAGGTGAAAAGGTACGAAATAAGTTACCTTGTCTCAATTCGGATGAGTGAGAGAGTACAAGCTGAACTCAATTCGAAAGAGTAGAAACTAAACTACCCCTAAATGTTGAAAGCGGATGAACAGAAATGCTTGACAACCAACAAAGAAGGAAACAGAAGGGGAGAAGTTGTAGGAAAGGCAAAGAAAAGTTGCTGAAGAAATGAGGGGGAAAGCTTTAAAAAGGACAAGTGCAGGAGAACCAAGGTCGTCAAGAGATGCGTCCATGTCCAAAAACTGTACAACCACATCACATCACATTAAATGTGAGTTGAAAAGAATATCAGGAATCACAATTAGCAAAGATTGAAATTTCATAATCCTTAAATTTAACGATCAAGGAATAGGGGGCAAATGATGAACCAAGAAATTCCCTTTGTCCAGAAAATCCTTTGGACGACCTAAGCAGGTTGGACAATTAAAGTAGGTGTCGCTGGATAGTCAAAGTGCCACAATTACACATTTAATGCATGAGCCGTTACCAATGGACACGCACTTATACATGACCAATGGCAAGATAATCAATCACTTCATAAAGCCATCAGAGGCATTACAAGATCCATTAAGACCACCATTAAAGGCCTTCGACGGTTAGAGAAGTAAGAGATCTATATAAACCACCTCAAAACCTAAGCAAAGGGAGATTGATGCGGTTGGGTACACACATACACACTGAAATACACTCTCAGTTATTATTATCTCTCTCAATCAACATCTAACTTTATAATCGGAGGCTCCTTGGCTAGCACCACACCGGTGACCAGAATGAGAGAAACAACATTGTTATTCTTTTCAAGTTTCAGACTCATTCACGTAGGATTTCGTCTGGACGAACCTATCGACTAGCGAATTTGGCTTCATCAGTTTGGCACCTTCTTTAAGGAACGTCTTTCGAACTCTAGTTCAAAAACGTAGCTCTACCATTCAATTCTTTACATCCAAATGGAATCTAACGTGCATCAAGATCTAGCACCATTGACATTGCATATCCAAACGCTCACAGCTAATGTGGAGGAACTAACTAAACAGAATAAAAAAAAAATGAAGCAGCAATTACAACAAGGAGAAAATCACCCCTCACCAAGGAGGATTGATCACAATAGGAATGAAGATGAAGTCAAGAGCCTAGAGACTAGTTGTAGAAGGGGGGGCTCAGGAGAACAAGACAACCTAAGAGGACAAATGATGATCTCCTTAAGAGCATGAGGAAGGACATGGACGAACTAAAAGGTGCCATGAAGGAGAAAAAAACCAATAATCTGGAAGATATGGTGCAAAGGACAGATTCTTCTTTCACAACCAAAATCTTGGAGTGCCCTTTGCCACCAAAATTCCACCTTCCACAGTTTAATTCGTACAATGGCTTGAAGGATCCGTTGGATCATGTAACCACCTTCAAGATGACCCAAATCCTACCATACATCAAGGACAAACAATTACCATCATATCTAGACAAGGCAAAAAAGATCAAAATGCGAGCAACTGGATTCACAATCCTAAACGATGTACTCCACCTCAATGCCCTATTTGAGGTACGAAGAACATCCTTGATGAAGTCCTCGAAGATATCTACGAAGATTAGTCAGGAGCTAGGTCTTTGATAGGAAAGATTGTCAGGGCTAGTGTAGACACCGCATTTTGTACCCCTTATGACTTATGCCCCCATTCCTCAATAATGTAAGAATTCTAAAGTGTCCAAGGTTGGTTTAGGGCCTAATTAGATGAAAATTGACTTGAGGAAAGTGTTTATGGAACATATAACTTATTTTTGGACTAAATAAACTATTTTTGGAAAAGAAAGGCCATGGAAACCCTAGGGCATGAGTACGCATACACACGTATGCACACGCATGATTAGATGAAAATTGGTTTAGGGCCTAATTAGATGAAAATTAACTTAAGGAAAGTGTTTATGGAAAATATAACTTATTTTTGGACCAAATAACTATTTTTGGAAAAGAAAGGCCACGGAAACCCTAAGGCATGCATAGGCATACACGCATATGCACACGCATGCTCATGATCTACGTGTGCATGCTAGGGTTCCAAAAACTATGCAAGGTAAGTTTTTTGCATTTAAACTAGGTTTGGAACGAATCCCACATCGTCTGGGAGCCACCCCAAACCCCTATTTTTCGACTATATAAAGCCATAAATGGTATATTTTCAAAAAAAAAAGAACGAATTCTGGTGTTAAAACAAATAATATTCTCTAGAAAATAGTTAAAAAAAAGAGGGATTTTTTCACAAAACATCCTCAAGTCAAGTTTTATTTGATTGGGACCTTTTCTGGTCTTGATCTTTGAGTTCTAAGTTTACTAACTCGTTTTTGAATTGGTTGTGACTAGGTTGACTGAGAGTAATGGTCAAAATCAAGCTCTAAAGAGTTCTTATGCTAAGGTAAAGTTTCTAACTTTGGCTCTTTGTTTTTCTTTAATTTTCTTGTTTTATGCATGTTTTTATATATGTTTGTAGTATGTTTGTTTAGACTAGGTTTACTTTGTGTTAGTGTTTTAAGCATGTTAGGTTGTTAGATTCTTATTTTATGAGTTTTTGTTCTGCACTTTCTGAGTTTTAGTGTTCTGGTGTGTATGCGTATGTGTGCTTTATGCATACGTGCATATACTTGTGATATGGGTACGCATACAATTGAGCCGCATACGCATGCTCTATGTATACGCACATATATCCCTGTCCAGAACACCCTAATCCTTTCTGCATTTTTTCCTTTTGTTTTATTCACATGTTCTAGCATCTATTTAACCTATTTTATCTGTCCTTAAGTCTCTATTTCTCTGTTTTGTTTTTTTTTTTTTTTTTTAATATCTTTTATGTCCATTAGGGTTTTGATTTGCTTGAATACCATGAACATGCATTGATGCATAAGTGCTGTGATGCAATGAGGTAAGTCATGCACTTACATAAACATGCATTGGTTGGAATATGAGCTTGATATGTCTAAATAACATGAACATGTTTGGTTGAATGTCATGTCTATAATGTTTAGATGTGGGGGAGGAGCTCGATGATAATCAGGTAAATGATTCTTCCTAATGTTAGGCTTGGTAATGATATTTGGGTTTGGGACAGTCCCATTGTCTATCAAATCTTGTATCTCATGCTTAAGGCGAAAACAATTGTCGGTCTTATGGCCAGATTTCTTATGAAAGTGACAATATTCATTGAGGTTCCAAGTATAAGGCACAGGATTAGGCATTGGTGTGAGATCTAAGGGTTTAAGAAATTCTTTGGAAGTTAGGTTCTCATATGCTTGGAAAAGGGTCACCCCTAGGTCAGAAAACTCTCAGCGGGCTTTCTTTGTGAAGCTTGGGTAGGCTAGAGGTTGTTGAGGTATGATGGAGCTTACATTTATGGGATTGGGTGCTTTAGAGGTGGTTGCTCCTCCCGCATATGCCTTCTTGATTGGAGGCTTGCTCTCCCCTTTCTCTAATTGCTTGTTGTTGATGGCATCCTTGATCCTAGTTCCACAATCACATACTTCTCCAACAGCTTGATCTTCTATAGCCTTGTATATCTTTTGTGCGAGTGCTTCATCAATCAGAGCAGCCATTTCTTTCCGAGGTATTTCTCCTTGAGGTGTGACTTCGACCTTAATCAAGCATCTTCTATTGCTTTCTCGAACCCAAGTTGAAGTGGGGACGTGCTTACTTATTCTTGGTGGTGCAGTGGTGCTTGAAAAGAAGTCCCATCTTTATTAAGCCCATGTCCCAATTAAAAGTTTCTTTATTTAGATGTTCTTAGAAAGTAATCAAGTCCATTTTAATGAAGGCCCAATTACAAGAATCACTCTCTTTCCTCTCATGAACCTTGCCCATTATTTCCTTGGGCTTAGTCCATTTACAAAAAGCTCTCAATCTTACACTCATGAGCTTAGAGATTTTCAACATTTTGTCTCAAATACGGGTCAGCAATGTACTCATCTCCTTTGGGCTCTTCTTTCTTATATTCATTGTCAATTTTTTTTTTTTTTTTTTTTGAAGTAGCCTTCTAGCTAGAATATATTGTGGCCTGCCTCTCAAAGCCTATGAATCTCTCATCATTTTGGGTCTTGGCATGCAACAAAGAGGCCCCAGATTAGGGAGATTCATGTTGGCTTTGTAGGATGTTGGATGTTAGGTCCATAGCGTATTTATTACCCTAGGCCCAAGGTTCTCTTTTTCAAGGTAAGATATACTTTCGGACTTTGGGATAAGCCTCTTATATGTGAGAACTTCTTTTCTTTTTATCCCAATATCTTTGGGCATGCCATAACTTTTGGGTGATCATTTCAAATTTTACATCTTTTATTTGTCCTTTAAAATAAGGTGAACACAAGGTATATGGTTGAACAAACAAGAGATATAAATGTTATCCTCTTTTGATAGGATCTAGGATCTCTCTAAGTGTGGGTAAGCTCCTTAAAGCTAAATGGATAGATTAATAGGTCACTCACAACTAGGTAGGCCATGATTTCAACCTTAGACCCAAATAGACCATAATGGATTGCTGCAAACTGTTAATGTGCTCAAAGCCCATTATAGGCGATGACACAGATTGTGAGTTGGTGGGATGAATTTCAAAAGATTTTAGCCCAAATGGAGCCTCCAACTTCCCACTCATCACCAACCTTGGCAAGGCACAAAAGAACCAAGTGAAAGTGTGTGCAAACAATTTTAAGCAAGTCTTTATTAAGATTAAAGAGTGGAACACATTGGAATCAAACTCTCTATCCCCAGAGGAGTAGCCACTATGGGTGTAAGCACCTGCAACGTGGTTTCATCCTCGTGATTGGGAAGTACAGCTTGGCCTAGGGTGGACCATGGCAAAGGGTGTAAATGAAGTCACCACCTAGTTCAGGTTAAGGAACCATAAATATAGCGCCCTTCATGGAAGGACTGATCTTTTACAAGAGCACGTGTCCGGAGTTTAGGTATAGGAATGGGAAGGTGTTAGACACCCAACTCCACCCGACTCGTAGGTCGGTTTCCACTCATTGTGTTCCAAATATTAATCTCACTAAAGGCAAATTTAATATGTTATTCTAACCCACACACTAGCATGCATCTAAGACACACAACATGGCATAATCATCCCAATCCTAATCATTCATCTATCATGACTTTTAAACACAAATCTCCAAAGGTAGAAACATCACATGGCAGAGTGCTAGTGGAAGAGGTCGATTGGGATTGTTCTAAATTAATAGAGGTTGTGGATGTCAACATGGTATAAATCCAAGGAAAATGGGATGAAGAAGATGAAAATTTAAAGAGTGCTACAACCATGTGGGGGATACTTCCCAAAGGAATGTCTGAATTGAAGAAAATGATCTTAAAAGACGATGTGGTGAACATCACTAGGAGTAGAAAGCATTACAACCAAAGGATCACCACGGAAGGAATGTGGAGAAAGGATCAAAGCCTCATTCCGAATCGGTTTTACATGCTCTCTGGGACTATGCTACTCTTCGTCAGGTCTGGGATGTGAATTTCCAATGGATTGATAAAAACAATGCTTCCATGGGATCCTTTAAAAATATGGTGGAACTGATCTTCGAATAGCCCAGTCTGTTTGAGCTATTTGCAGTTAACGCCTAATTCCTTTGGTCTCGACAAAATAAACTCAAGTTGAAGATTGATGCCCTCCCCTTGAATCGTGTGTTGGTCGAAGCTAAGAGATACTTATCTCTCCATAAACCTGCCACGAAGACCAGGGTGAAGCCAACCCGAACTGCAAAAGTGAAATGGAAGCCACTTGACAGGAATAGTTACAAAACTAACTTCAATGTTGCCATGTTCCACAACTCAAGCGAAGCTGCATTGGGTGTGGTGATTCGGAATCATGAAGGAGAAGTTATGGCGGCTTTATCTGAAAAAAAAAAAAGTAAAAAAAATACTTGCCCCCCTCTTTTACTCGGTTGGAATTATTAGCAGCTAGGCCAGCTGCTCTTTTTGTCCAGGAAGTAGGTCTTCGTAGTTCCATTTTGGAAGGAGACTCGGAAATTGTAGGTGATATGTTTCAATTTGCTTTTGGTCATATTATTCAAGATACTTTGGTTTATGTAAACTCTTTACAGAGATTTAGTTTTTCTCATATCTATAGGCAAAGTAATTCTGTCGTCGATGCCTTGGTTAAAAAAACTAGATTTGGTTCTTCTTTAACTGTCTAGATGGAGTCTGTTCCTCCTGGTATCTATACTCTTGTTTCAGCTGACAAGCCTTTTCTTGATTAATAAAACCTATCAGAACAGATTAAAAAAAAAAAAAAAAAAAAAAAAAACCTGATCAGAAGTGAAGAGAGGGTAGAAAAAAATAGAGATTGGATCATTAGTTTGTACTTCAATAATCATAAAAATAGTCAAATCTAACATCACCGCCATAAGTTTTTTCATAATTTTAGGGCTTCCAAACCATCAAATTAATTTATCCAACATCTAATAGGGCTAAATTAGTTTTTTCACATTATTCCTTATTTTTCCATATAAAATTAGTTTTTCTACATTAGCTTTTGGGATTTTCAATGCTGAAATTGAAAATTTTGTACGTAACTCTAGGCCGGACAAAATACAGTGTTAACACTTAAACCCTAGGGAAGAGTAATTAAAATTTTGCTCATACACTAGAAACACCCAAACCTTAAGGGTCTCTGACTCTACAAGGAAAGGCATGTATACACTGATTGTTCAACTAATATGTGCAGATAATTCCATCAAAAAAAAAAATATATATATATATATATATATATATGTGTGTGTGTGTGTGTGTGTGTGTGTGCAGATAATAGTCAGTGGCAAGCAGCTGAAATTCTGTGTTATTGAGAGAATAGTCCCAAGAGAGTCAGGATTTTCTAAACTGACAAGCAAGAATGGAAACTATGTGCTTTTTTTTTTTTTTTCTCTCTAAATGAAGACCTTGTGTGCTTGCCTTTGGGCGTTGTAAATATCAAAGTTTTGTACTGAATTTTTTTTATCAATAAAAAATAAGAGGTTCATTCCATTCAAAATTTTCCAAAAATCACTCATGCAGGACTTCAAGTGATGCCAGACCTCAAAAGAACATCTCTCACGAAACTCAAGCTTATATGTCCGGTACCTGACTCCATACGTGCTGGTGCCGGACTCATTTTACATTCTAGTGCAGAAACTCCAGTGCAGGACCCAGCTAGGCTAGACTTCAGCACTCAGCAGCATAGCTTCCTTCAAATAAATAAATCTATTGTTGAAGAGTCAAATAGAGCAAGACATAGGAAATATGGCACTATCTATGGGAAAGCCAACCTGAAGCAACGGTTTAGCTGAGACAATCGTACTCTAAGCAGCCCAAGGTTGCTCTCAAATAGAGAGGCCCAACTCCAAGGGTCCTCTCCAACTACATCAGCTTGGATTCTTGTTTTCAAAATTATGAAAACAAAATCATATAGAAAATACCGTTTTGTATAACAGTGCCTTTTCGAACATAGACGTCAAGATACAATTTATGAGATGAAAGAGACGTGTTCTTATTAACAGAAATAAATAAAAGATGAGTTCCCAGACAGGGGGCTTCACATTCTCTGCCTAACAAATGGTCCAAAATAAAATTTTCATTGGAACTTGCAAGTGTTCACAGAACGTAAATTGTAGTGACAAGGTAGCCAAGGCTTGCCATAAAATTTTATCCTGCAGGAAACTTATCTTAACAGAGGCAATAATTACAGATTCAACGAGGGTTTCATGACAAACACAAGTAAAGATGATAAGCTTGACCTAGCCAAATTAAAGCAAGCAGTTATGTTCATAGCAACTATTTCAAACACTCAGAAAATCATAATGACTGTTAGATCTTGTAACCATGCATAATCTCTGCTTCATGAATGTAGAAATTTAAGCTTACTGCTGACAAGAATGCAATGAAACAACTTCCCAGCAGCATCAGTTCAGCACACCAACCTCAGCTCCTACGCCTACAACCGATTGAGGATTTTAAACTACAGAGAGATTCTGCTTCTGATTCATTTACACATTTGAATGTTACACGCATCAAAAGATATGAGATGAAAGTTTGAATGACTAGCATCTCAACTACTTTTCAGTAAATCAGGATATCTCCATCGAGCTTTTTATCTCTTCCCTTGAAAGACCCAATTAGTTCAGTATTTTGGTACAAGTCATCAGGTACTTTTCCAAGTACAGAATATTACACAATCCTCACTGAGTTGAATCAGGATTGAACTTCACAGATTCTCTCCAGATGAGCTCCTTTATATTTTCTTCAGTAAATGATGGTTGCTCAAAATCAAAGCTGAAAGACATTGGGCAGACAGGCTCCTCATTGATATCATGGAGAGGTGCCAAGTAAGGGTGGCACAATGCCTCATCAACTGCAAACAACCAGATATAAAGGTGATCTTCAATGAAAATAATGAGGGAAAACAACTCATCAAATCAAATGAGCAAAACGCAATTGTGATTTCTACATAGCCAATAGTCCTTAGACCAAATGGAATTCCCCCTCTCCATCAGTGATGAAGAGTAACATCACGGGCTCAACCCCATGTAAACCATGTGGGTGCGTGAGTTAAGTTTTTACCCATTGACAAAATCCGTCAAAAGCAAAATTCTATGAGATAGAAAAATAGACATTTGGTTTGTTAAATAGATATTAACTATTTCATTGTTTAGGGTATAACTACTCAACCATGGCTCCAGAACTAAGACCATTTAAAAAAATTTGGCACAACACATGTACTTCTGTTTCCAATATCAAGTATTATTTTCATTTGTTCCCCAAAGAATAGCAGTAATGCGAGACAAGTCTTCTTGAAAAGACAAGTTAAAACATTTTCCCCCAATATTTCCCCAAATTCCAATGCAATACAATACTACGACTCAAGAACTGCCAAAACCCAGATATAACCGCATCATAGCAATGCATTATACCTGTAATGCGCCTGTTTGGATCAAATACAAGCATCTTTTCCAGCAAATCAACAGCACCAGCGGACGTATTTGGAAATCTAGCAGAGAATGGTTGCTTTGGGAACTGCGGGAGCTGTCTAACATATCTTCGAGCATTATCACTTCTTAAGAATCCAAGGCTGTTGTCATCAGGTGAACCTATGAGCTTTTCACAACAACAGGAGAAAAAATGCAGTTGTCAAAGTCAATCTTACTTCCAAGAAGACCAAAACAACTTATTTCAATGAAGCCTATATATGCTGTAGAAAAAGCCCATGAGCTCTAACTCAAATGATATGTCCTCCCTTCATAAGAACAAAGTGGAGGGTGAGGTCATGGGTTCAAAATCCACAATGTATGTACTTCACCAATCAAATTTTTTTTTTTTTTTTTTTTTTTTAAAGCAGAAGAAAAATACTGAGATAGGTAAAACCAGAGCCAGGAGGAAAAATAAAATTTTATAAAGAAAAGGAAAAACATATAATATTAAGAAGTTGTTCTGCTCACATATAAATGCATAGTCCTTGTAATTTTGCAAATTATAAGACAGTCAACCACATAGAAGGAAATGAATAGGGTTTATTGGAAGAGGATTTTGACTCCTCAACCAATTCTCTTCTACTTGGTCTCTACAGCTGAAGACATTGACTGTTCCTCTTTGAAAATAGGCATTCTTTTTGTCTCTCACAACTACAAGGACTAATCTATCAAATTTCTCCTACTCTCCCAAATTCCATTATGTTTATGCAAATTTTGACTTTTTGCAATAGGGATTATAGTCATTGATTAAAAATAAAAAATAATAATGATAAAAGATATCCATAATTCTTGTAATCAGAAAATCTGATGGAAATGACTAGTGAGAACAAGACCAAGTGTCACAAATAAATGATAGTATGGGGGAGTAGCAACTCAGAATGATCAAGATTTTTAATGCAAAAATGTCACAAGAAGCTTCAAATTTACTAAGGAGAAAAATGCAGCAGAAGTAATAAGCTCTGGCATTGCATCACAAACAATGAGGGCATGTTTTTAATGCAGAAACCAGCAGCCAGGTAATCCAGTGTATTTTAGCAAGAAATTTCTTAGAGGCATACTTCAGTAATAAGTCTCAGCTGATGAACATAATCTTTGCCAGGGAAAAGGGGTTGTCTTGTCATGATTTCTCCAAGTATGCAACCCACCGACCAAATATCAATTGCTGCAGTGTACTCCGAACAATTAAGGAGAAGTTCTGGTGCTCGGTACCAACGAGTAACAACATACTCAGTCATGAAATCAGTTTCAGATGTTGTCCTTGCAAGCCCAAAGTCTGTAATCTTGAGGTCACAATTTGCATTCAGAAGCAAATTGCTGGGCTTTAAGTCACGATGCAAAACATTTGCTGAATGTACATATTTGAGCCCTCGTAAAAGCTGATACAGAAAGTACTGAAAAGGTAGCAACTTAAGTAATTATGACAAGCAGCTTGAAAGATAGCAATCACAACTAAAAAAATATGTGATTACAGAATTTTAAGATACAAAATTATCAAACATTGATTACAAAGAATTTATCTTTATTTTCATTCACATTTGTGGTAGCAAAAAAAAAAAAAATTCACATTATGCAATATGAATCTACTCTAGTTACTAAAAATAGGATGGATACAGAGAACCCAACAACCAAAAATATATGGTGACAGTTCATACATCTAAATTCATTAAAGCAGAGATTTAGAATCTCACTTGTACCAGGAGATGGTAGACCAGGACCCTAGAAAAAGCTGAGTGGCAGAAAGGCTAGCACCCGAGTATGGCATGTTTACACTCAAACAAAGCAACATTTTTTGACCTCTTTATGTCAAGTTTCATTGGAGGAAAGGTTGCCTGCCACCCCGCAAAAGCAGGAGCTTGGGGCATTGAGTATGACCTTTTTTTGTCATATTTCATCTGTAGTCTACAATTATTGTTCATGCTTTGCTTTCATGCAATTTAGTGTGATTATGAACCCTGATGATATTCGTACTCTTTCCCTAATCCATATCTAAAGGAACATGAGGAATTACTACAACAACCCACTAATGCATGGATGAATAAAATTAAACCAAAACAAAAACAGAAACTAAAGAATCCTCATTTACTTGAATGATACAATCCAAGAATTTAAATGTGATAGCATGTTTCTCAATGGTTGTTGTTAGTGTAGCATGTTGAGCTTGCAGCAGTACCCATCAAATTTTATTACAAGACATACTGTCCTAGAATGGAGTTGACAGTTTCCCAACTTCCACTTCAGGCAAACTAAGGAATACAGGAAACAACAGAATAATTCAAAGACAAAAAAAACATTTGTACTTTCAAATTGCATGGTAAACATAATATCTTAGATGCAAGAGAGAAATGTTATGCCAACCCGACAATGATCATCGGTCAAAGGTTGGTTTGACCGTATAATCTGATGAAGATCAGTGTCCATTAATTCAAAAACAATGTAAACATCATTGAAGTTCTCCTTCTGCGGAGGTCGTATGATGTCTTTCATGGCAATGACCTGCATAGTAAGGGAGAAAGGGGGGGGGGAAAACCTGGTTAGCAGTAAACCTATAATTCTTCCAGAACAAAAAGAAATACTCTAGTAAAAACTCGATTTTCAAAACTAATAATATTAGTATCACCATCCATCCAACTCAAAGGGAAACATAAAGCCACAAAAAAATATTGGGAAAAATACAAAAACAATATTGTGGCTTGCCTGTAAATCACAAAACCCCCCTTGAAATTCAAAGTGTAACACATAAACCCGTTATGGTGTTGATCAAAATACTACCATTAGGTTCTGCTGCCAACAGTGACGAAAAAGGCTTGTGTTGCCACATGTACTATTACAACTTGCACCATCAAAAAACTTACCCCTTTCATTTTTCCTGTCATACTTTAGTTCTAGCTCAACATTACCATCACCATCAACTTCAGAATTGTGAGCAACAATAACAGAACAAAGGTTTACATCATCTTCTTCAACTTGTGTACTATTTGTAGCAGCAATTGAGTCACTTTCTATTATCAAATAAGTTACATCAGATAACCAAGATTTTGAATCTAAGTCAAACTTTTAGGCACTTGGGCCATCACTAGACCTTTTATTAGATATTTTCAGCGGCAAATTGGTGCATGGACCCACCAAATTTCCCAAACCCGTTTACTTGAGGAGAAGTCAAAGCCTAAATCGATTGGAGAGTGCAAGCTTGTAGCCTCACAAGCAATCTCAAAAATGCATATAGCACTCTTTTGAGCTTAGACACAAAATGTAGTTATGGTTTATACCATGAACGCCTTTTATGCGATAAAATGGCTCACAAGAACAAGGTCACATGGACTTCCATGATTCCAGCTCATTTTCATGATTGAAAAAGGTAAGAAAATGTTTATAGGGGTGCTGGAATGGCTGAGAATAAACAATTTACTTCATCAATCACGTTTCATACTTGTAATGGTCTTAATTTTCTTGAACTAGGACACAATTTTATGGGTTGATGGTTCATGTGTGACTTGAGAGAGATGAATTTGCTGTTTATTTCTCACGTGAATATGTACTTCCAGATCAGGGATAAAGTCAGAGGAGTCATCCTACAAGGAACTGAGGTCAGGGATTTCATAAATGAGAAGAAATTAAGGATTATGGTCTGCAGTAATGCTTGAAGGAATTACATTTGTATGGGTGTGTGCACTTCTTTTTCATTGTCTCTGCCCACTAATGATTCCCACATATGCAATTTGAAAAATAGTATAAATAAATTTAAATGTTTTCAATCAGTATGATTTTTCCACCAACTTTAACATAAAATCCAACAATAGCACTTTATTCTACACCAAGGGGAGTAATGTGTTACACATCTAATTTCAAGTGCAAATGAGTGGGGGGCATCGGGCACAACCTCATTCCCCATCTCTGTGTTTACAATTTTCAGGCTAGCCATGTTTGACACCCCACTCTTTCAATATTAATGAAACCTAGTTGATAAACATAGAGTATTACTAAGACCATGCAAACTAAAAGATATAGAAATAAGAACAATAATTTTGCACACATAAATACTTAAACTTTGCACAACTGAAATCATGAGGAAAGACATAAGGCTGATTCAAGAATAAAAGCATGAAAAATTACAAAGAAAAGCAAAATTACATTTTCATGATCCAAGTGCCGAAGAAGTTTGATTTCTCGTAAAGTCCTTTTGGCATCAATTCTATTGTCAAAAGCATTACCAATCTTCTTAATGGCAACCTCCTCACGCGTCTCCGCATTCACAGCAGCACTGGAGGAAACAGAAAAATTATCTCTTCCTTCACATTGTTGTTAACTAAAATAAACCCCATTATAACCTCAAAATAGCACATCATTCACATGAAAACACAGCATTCCAAGACATTCCTCTAATGAGTCATGATGACCCGATGAATTGTACAATATAAAAATCTTTATATAAGAATGAGAGAATCAACATATTAATAAACATATTCTGGAATTTTTGACACTTAAACAAAACCACAATAGCAGTCAACACTGAAAAGCTCATCCTCGAGACACCAAAGAAATTGGGGAACTATCCAAGGAAGAGGCAAATAAAATGATTTTAGTCATGATTCCAATATAATCATTACAGAGTAGTCACACCCACAACATACATATATATATACATGTCCATGAGCTAGACCATGTAAATGCTGACAAATTTTAAGTGCATTGCCAAATTTAGGGTTTAAGGCAGATTTGGTTAGATGAAGAATCAAAAAGTGGTACCTGTTGGAGAGTAAGAATATATCGATATCTTGACTGATATCCTTTTTTTGTAAGATAGGTAGCTTTCCTATGAATCGCTTGGGCATGTCATTGGTTTCATCATGCAAGGCTAGATTTCTTTGGAATCCAATTTTGGAGAAAATGAAGGGCAGATTACCAGGCTCGAAGCGGTTACATTTGTCACCCAGGGGGATCAAAACTCTTAAAGAGCACAATTTCTTGCCTACCCTTTTATTACCTCTAGCTGTTTGCCATCCCTACTTTTGTGGCTAACAGATTGGAGAAATTAGAGAGGAACTTTTTGTAGTGTGGTCAGGGTGACAAGGCAAATTTCACTTAGTGAATAGGAATCAAACTTTGTTTTCCACTCAGAATTTGGGGGATGGGGGGTGATTTTAAATACATACAAGATTGGGGAGGGTGGTCTTCAAGGGAGGTAAAAAGCACTGATGGTTGTAGTCTTTGGAGGAGTATTAGGACAGGTTGGGATATAGTCATGAGACATGCCCAGTATGCGGTAGGGGATGGACTCAAGGTGTGGCTTTGGCATGATGCATCATGTGGACGTCAACTTTTAAAGGACTTGTACTCTGAATTGTACACCATTGCAACTAATAAGGACGCATTAGTTATGTCTTTTTTGGAAAAATCAGGTCACAGGAGGACATGCTCGTTGAATATCAGTTTATTCAAGACATTTATGACTGGGAACTAGAGTTAGTTGACTCTTTGCTGATATTTATACTCCAATTTTTCAGGCAACAAAGGTTCTAACAGAATGAAGTGGACATTGTCTAGTAATGGTCAATTTGATGTTAACTCATATTTGGAGGTTTTATAGGCACAGGGGAGTGACATTTCCTTGGAAAATTATTTCTTGCAGTAATGCTCCAAAAATGTTATGTATGGACAGCACCATCAGAAAATATTCCAACCGCTAACAATCTTACTAAGAGAGGGATTAGTCGATCAACTCAATGTTATTTATATATAAAAAAATAAAAAATTGATGTTTCATGCACTGAAGCAATGGTGAGATTATTGATCATCAGTTGTCAGATTGTGGTGTTGCTTATGAAATGTCAACTTTTACCATTTAAGTTTTTGGATTACAAGTACTTCCCAAGAGTGTAGTTGAACTACTGGTGTGGACACCAGGGCATAGATAGCTTAGATGACTATTTTCTATAGGGGGGTGTACTACCCCTTAATTTTGGTGTCAGTATCTTCAAATTGATCTTTGTAGCCCTTATTTTTTACTTCTGTATCTTCAAATTCGGTGGCATTTATTATGGTTGTAATTTGGAGCCTATAAGAAGAGGCTCCCCATATATTTTGTAGTAGTGTATTTTGAAATAAGAAGAAATTGTCTGATTTGTGTTCTATGTTTGGTGATGATGCCAAACACCCTAAGGTGGTAAAGTCTAGGGTTTTGTTTTGTTCTTTTAATTCCTGCTATTCACCTATACGTTCTACATCAACTACTTTCTAGATGAAGGAATTAGTTTGGGAATTATTCTTCTTACAGGTGGAAATTATTACCTTTATGCCTTTTGCAGACTTCGTTAAAGGAAAAGAACCAGCGAACTTTTGAGGGTGTGGATGCCTCAGCTATTCAGCTAAAATTGTATTTCCTAAGAATTTTGTTTGAATGTTCACGAGTTTTGGGTCACAGTGAGATAAGTTCCATTGTAGATTTTATTGATTCTTTTCCATTTCAATTGTAACTATCAATTTTACTTTCTTCAGGATTTCAGGCCTAAAGACACCATCATTTTTTAAAAGATAATAAAATTATTTTTAAACAAACAAAAAAACTGGACAGAGTTCCCCAATATATGAGAACTAGACCTGGGTGTCACTCACACAAATAAACACAAGACTTATCAATGCAAAGTCAAGACACAAAAGGTAACACTGCACATAACAGCAATCATGTTATCCCTGCCTGACTAAAAGGATAAACAAAAAGAGAAAGTTCCTATTCTACTTTCCAATATTTATCCACCAAAAAACTCAAAGTTCATTGCTTGACAATAGATTTATTAACCCAGCTGGTCCTTATGCTCAACAGGAAGGGATGAAGGCATATATGACCTCAGGTTCCGCTGAAACAGACTGCCAATCATCGGCTCATCCCTACTTTCAGACTAAAAACACATATCAGTAGCTTCAAATCCCCATCAAGATAAGATGCCAAAAATAAATTTTGATATGTCAATGTAAAGTTTAAACAATACCAAACAATAACCATGATACCACGACCTCTATTTCAGCTAAGTAAAACCCCATTTCTTTTTCGCCCCAACTAATTATGGTAAACAAATACACATCTTGGAGGGGGCTGGCCCATGATAAGCCCACCATTATCATGTTTGTTTAGCTTATCAGAGGGGCTAACTGCCTCCCTTGCATTTAATGCATCCACCCACTGTCATCCACTATGCATATAATGCAGAGAGACAGCTAACCAAAGGCACAATACACCCCCTCAGCCACAAGAAGGGACCGGGCAGTGTCAGGCTGCCCCACTTCCCCCTTTTCTTGGTGCCTTCAAATGCTCAAACTCATCCCAAAACTAACCCCTTCAAGAAATCTACAAGTTCCCCCCTCTCCCTTTCCAGTCATTCTTGAGAACTAATTAATGATCAAAACTTGTAATTTTGTGAACCCAATAAGATCTATTTTCCTTTCTTCGTTAATTCAGGTCAGTTCCAGAGTTTAGACAAGTAGTTTTTTACTGACTCAAACAAATAAATTGTTATCTTTTACACCCATCACACATTTCAATGAACACATACTCTAACCATTTGTGCAATTCAGCTACACCCCATAGCAAAAACAATAATCAACAGCTAAATAAAACAGAATAAACAAAGAAAAATTAACTCAAAACAAGATCTTCATAATTCCACTATAAAACTAAGAATCAACAAGATCTTCATAATTCAGCCAGACCCACCAGTCAAATTTAGCTTCCAAAAAAAAAAAAAACAAACAAACAAACAAAGGAAAAAATGGCCCAGAAAAGCTTAGAAGTCATACCAAACGATTCCATAAGCGCCTCTACCAACTGGACGAATTGGAGGGACGTACTTTCGAGAAACTTCGAAGAGATTACCATAGATATTGTACTGAACGTAGCGTCCACCATGAGTGGGTACTCCTCTGATGTTATGCTCGGTTGAACCAGACCCCAACTCCATATCAGGTGTTGTTGAGTTCGGAGTAAAGTTAAAGAAGAAGAAGAAGAAGAAAAAACCCAACAAGGATTTGGAAATTGGAAGCAAAAATCTAAGTAGAAGAGAGAGAGCCTAAATTGGAGGAGGAGAAGCTGTATTTGGGAAGGGTGTGTTGGTAGGTGGAAAGGTTTTTGACATTTCTAACTTTGTTTTCTTTTTTGGTTTTTAAGCGAAAGAAAGAAAAATCAAAAGAGAGACTCTCAGAGAAAAGAGTGTGTGTGTTGTGTACTGAGGCTTCAAGGTGAAGAGGAAAGATGATGACTTTTTTTGTTTTTTTACTGGAAAAGCCTTGGCTGACCCGTGAAAATATTTGACTTTTTTTTCTGAGGATTGCTACGCTTTCTCTCTCTTGTACTGTGGTTTTTGATTCTTTCATGCTGCATCATAATTATTTTGTTTCACTTCTTTTTTTTCTTTTTTTTCTTTTTTATTTTTTGAGAATTTGTTTCACTTCTTTTTTGGGTAAATATATTGGTTTCATTAGCAAAAAGGACATCAGGTAAATGATATGTTCTATTGTCTACTCCTATATATAACTTTTATCCTACAAGTGGCAATATTTTTGGTATTAGAGAATCTGGCATGAAGGCATGAAGCATTATATTGTCAAATAGTTAGGTGACTTAATTAATTGATTCTTCATGATCTTCATCTGGGGTTCAAGTTATCCTTTAAATAATAATTAATAAACTAATAAAAAAATACAAATGGGGTAATATATTAAAGCAATCATTTTTTTTTAAGTGACATATGGGATGATTTAGGTTCCGTTCAAATACTATTTATTTTGCTGAAAATTGAAAATACTATAACAAAATAATTTTTAAATATATAAATAGTATAGTGAGACCCACTTTTAATAAAAAAAAATTAATAAAAGGTTTGTTGGTCCTGTGAACAGTACACGGGACCCACTGAAACTCAATTAACGCGCTTCTCAACCAAAAAAAAAAAAAAAACGCAGATGCTCGCAGTAAACGTAATATCCAAATGGATACTTTGTATCACGAAACTACTCATTACACTCACAAAATCATAATATCTAAGTCCATGGTTATAAAATGGCAATAGAGGAGATTTAGAGTCCGTTTGTGTCCAACTTATTTGATTAGTTTTTTTAATTTTTAACTTTTATGTACAATTTTTTAAAATCTTTTTTTTCTTTTTTTTTTTTACTTTTCAAAATACAAGTATATTTTAGCACACTTCTAACAAAGAGTAATCAAGAAACACACACTTAAACCTAAATATTCCTATTGAAATTATTACAAAATGCCAACCAACTAAGTTATAAGGTTATTAACAAAAATTTTATTAAGTTGGAGACAAGAATTAAACTTCATAAAAATTTTAGAGAAAAAAAAAACTTTTTTCTTGAGATTGCGAGGAGAATATTAGAGAAGAAAGGAAAAAGTATTACCAAAGATGAAATAAATTTATGGGGAATCATAATTTTAAAGTTGCACCACAGGGATATTTGTTAGATATTATCATTATTATTATCATCGTCGTCATCATCATCTAACCTCTATCATCTACCTCTAACATGTGCCATGACAGCATAACAAACTGAGCAATCAATGAGGTTATAACCATGACAAATCTATTGCTAGTAGATCTCATTGCAAATATCTAATTGGTTTTTATAACATCGGAATTCAATACAGATATGAGGCGGTGGAACCATATTTAGGATCAGTTTCACAAAGTTTATTTTTGCCAATTTATTTTGCTATTCAGTTTATTTTTGCTATTATTCATAGGTCTCACTGCACTTTTTGATACTATTCATAAGTCTTACTATACTATTTCAACTAACTTTTACCTTTATCTATAATATTTTTAACAAAAAAATTTCATTTTCAGTCAAATAAGTGGATCCTAAACAAATCCTTAATATATGTCTCACTCAAAACGCAATAGCACACTGTGTCTCAATCAATCAAAACGTGTCAGCATCTTTCATTTCTATCTTTAAGATAGGTCATGTTAACGGGTGCTCTTAGAGCAATTATTAATAAACCATAATAGGAAAATTTTGACACTACTTTCATAGGAAATATAAAAACCTGTTAACAATATTTATTATTTTATCATTTTCCCAATAAAATGTTTCTAAAAATAGCTCCTAAACTAATGTCTTTAGGGTATTGGTTAACATTTTCCCTTTAAGATTAGTATTTAATGGCGGTTCTAGGAATTTTTCTCAAGGTATTCCTTAAAAAATATAAATTATATAATCTAATAAAAAGATAAATTCATATATTGACAACAACAACAATAAAAAAAATAAAAAACTCAAATACATAAAGTTTACAATTGTCTTCTATAAGTTTTCATATTTTGAAATCGGTGCATGATAGTCTCATTATCAATGCTACAAGTTACATCTCTTTCAATGTACACAACTAAGCAATCATTCATCCAATGAATTTATAACAAATTATGGAGTAAAATTTAATTTTATTGGCATAAAAAAAACTGAGAGTGTTCGAAATTTTTTTTGAAGGATAGACAAATAAAAAATTTTAAATTATTATATATTTAAAAAAAAAAATCAGATCAGGGTGGTCCACCCTAGCCTTAAGGTGGCGCGACCTCTCTATTCAATGGTAAACCCGTTCCAACTTCCAAGTCTATTTTCTTGGCATGTGAATGGTTTGAAAGAACAAAAGGTAGTTCAATGGCCAATGGGAAAGGTAGACGAAATTTCGTCCAACTTTTAGAAATTTCAGTGTTGGTTTTCTATAATTCAATGTAGTTTAATTTCTTGGTCAGCATTCAAAGATTCCATGTAGTTTTCTTGCATAAAATGTGGTTTCTATTCTTCACAATAGTTTTCTTGTCTACATTCAACGCTTAAAACTACTAGTATTATTATATTATTATTACAAAACATTTTTAATAATGAAACTAATCATTTGAATAACACAATAAATATGTACTTTTTTATTTTTTCTGTAGTTTGTTACCCATCAATAGTTTATAAAGTTAAAAGATTATGATAGAAAATGTATAATTTCTCTAATAACTTAATATATAAAGTCTAAAAGTTAACCCATTCATGAACGGAAACTTCCTAGTAAAAAAAGCATTTCCAAAACATTGACATAAGCCGCTTGATGTCATGCATTTCTTTATCATCTTTTGAGTTCTAATAATATGGATTAATCGATACATACGTCATAGGTGGGGTCGACCATTTTTTTTTTTTTTGCAAAGGTGGTTACTAGATTATAAATTACCTTATATGGTAGGTGAGCCATATTAATCCAATAGCAGCGATTTCGTTCTTATATGGGACCTACTTACTGATTATCAAAATATGGGACCTACTTACTACCACATAAATGTACGGCATTAGGCATTAGGCATATACAGCCCCAAGCCATTAGTAAGGAGTAATGCTTCCATAAAAAATATAAAATTATAATTAATTAATTAAAAAGAAAAAGAAAAAAATAAGGAGCAATTCTATACACTCAAAACAATTTATAAAATATTTTTCACTTATTTGAAATAATCATTGATATCACTTTTTTACTTCTCATTAAAGTCAAGTTTCACTTAAATTTTTTTAAAAAAATTAAGTGGTAAAATATGTATAGAACTCGACATTGCTAATGTCGAGTTCCCCTTATAACTCAATTTTTTTTAAATCAAATATTAAAACAGGAACACAGACCTAAATAATTTCAAAATAGAAATATCGTGCTAAATTTTTTACAAAATAAGAGTAAAAGCCCAATATGCCCTACTTTCTCAAGTCTAAGGAATGCGTTGTCTGGCACTCAACCGTAGAGCTCTACCTTTGAGCCCAAAAAGAAAAACTGTGGTCCTCTACGAAGAATATTAAGACATAAAGATCCAATAATACAATTGCTTTCTGGAGGTTCAACTTCAAGTTCAATTCTTAACGCGATTTTGACCATTCAAAGGGGAAAATGAAGTAAACGAGATGATTGTACATTTTTTTTTTTTTTTTTGATTGGTTGATTGTACATTTGTCACAAGCAGATTAGTAAGTTTTAAGCTTATTTTGTTTTAAGGACTTTTTAAAAATCTAACTTTTTCACTTTTTGAGATATAAATATACTTTAATCCACTCTAAACAAAAGATGATTATCAAAATACCAAATAAGTGAAGGGCCAATTAAGATTGAGAGAAAGAGAGAGAGAGAGTAGAGATGAATATAGTAGAGTTGGCTAAAATTTTGCCAACTTTACTTTATTCTCCCTTTATTTCCCTTAATCCAAACCGGTCATAATGCTAAATGTACACCATTTGAAAACAAAACAATTCAATATGCTAGAGACATCGAAATTGGAATTTATTAGATATCCATCCAAAACCCATTCTGAGAAATCAAAGCATCAAACTACTTAAGAAACATTAGTCATTAGCTCAACTGAGCCAACATATGTTTCCAATGGAAACATCAAATGTTCAAATTTTCATTCCCCTATTGCAACTATTGAATTATTAAAATATATATATATATATATATGTAGAAATTTTTTTTCCCCTCATTTTCCTTTACATTAGTCTAGTCACGAGTGTATGAAACTCAATCTAACAGCTCAGCAAATTTGGTGAACTTTATTGTCATCAAATCATTAATAATTATATCTTTCTTAATCAACATTCTCTTGTATCACAAATCGCTATTTTTATTTTTGTATATCATCGGTCATACGATAAGTATATCTATAAACATTTTTGAAAAAAATATATAAATATGCACATACATACATATATATATATATACAATTTTAGCTCTATTCAAGTAATAATTTATCCTATGCAATAATATTTAAAAATTTCAAGTAAAACAAATTTATTTTGTGGGTTGTACGTCTTTATGGTTGTTGCTTTGTTTCTATTACCTGATACTTAGCAATGACTTGCCTCACTACTATCTGAGAATCACCCTTAACTTTAATGTGGATCGCATGTCCATGGTGCAGCTAGTTCTAATTTGATAAGCAGTGTCAGTGCTTCATAGTTAGCTACATTGTTTGTGCATAAGAAAGGAAAAAAAAAACAATATATACAATGAGAAAGTAAACTATGAAGAGAAAAGCACAATACCTATTCTCGCACCACTTTACTTACTAGAGGCTAGAACCATCGAAATACATTTTCCATGGAGTTGTAGTCAGACAAATGACCCCTCCATCGTTCTGATCGAGCAACTGCTTGCCCACGTCCAACCAATGATCTATAAAAAATTTGAAAACCTTTCTTGTGACTGAGCTCTGAAAACTTTCATTCATCTTTTCCCATGGTTAGCGTTTTAGCTTCAAATAAGACTATTTAGTCCCAAATGAATGTTTGTGCCCCAACCATTCTAAAACCTCTCTACAAGAACTTCCTAGGGATTACATGAAAATATAACCTCATGGCACTTCCAAATCGCATCTATGCACATAGGAGCCATAGTCCATCGTTTTAAAATGAATGATTTAAGAACTAAACCATTATAAGAACTAAAAAATAGAGAAGTTCAACATTTCTAATTCCGGCTAGGATTCAATTGGAAGTTGAACCATAATGGTATCATAAATAATAAACTATATATATATATATATATAAAATTCAAGTCTCAAGGAAAAATTTAAAAAGAATTATCACAATTCCCATATTGAAATTTGAAACTATCAAACTATGTAAAAAGATAATACTACGATTTTTCCTAAATAAATAACTTGAGTTAAACGAATGACCTAATTATATAATTTTTGTAGGTTCTAATTAGCTCAACTACTAAAGTTTCTAATGGTTGAGTAAGAGATCTAAGATTCTGGGGTTCAATCCCCGCCTACACCAAAAAACAATTAATGTCTTGGTCTGTTGATAAAGAGCTATCATCAGAAGCGGACACCATATATTAAAATTCTCTTAAAAAAATAATTAAATAATTTTTTATAGATACCTAATCATTTTTTTTTTTTTTTTTAATATAATAAAGATGATGACTCAATGCGTACGATGCATATTTTTTCGAAAAAAGTCAACATTTGAAAGAAACAACCTGTCCAAACTTGGTCCATTCCCCTGGTTTTGAAAGGTTTTCACCAGTAGTTTACCAAGATTGAAATGGTCCGGTTTTAAGTTTTAACTTGGACCAGCTCGATATAAGCACCGTTACCTGACAGGACTAATCCAAGTTTTAAAAACAATGAAACCAACCAGAGCTGACTATAAGATCCATTTTGCAAAACTATTTAATTATTATTAAACTAAGCTAGCTAAAAGAGAAATATATAATATGGACTTGGAAGAGCAATCTACTAAAAACGTGTTTCTCACTCACAGCGATAGGATGGGCCCCACTAATTAGGACAATTTTTCATATTTGCACCCATATGACAGGTCCAATTCCATAGTTGCAAACCCTTTTTGACTACGACCCTGAAAACAAGCATACGCCCCTTCTCCATTGTCCATAGACAGGAATATACTTCAATTCCTTGGTTCACGTAAAGTATCTCATGTATTCGATATATTTCTTCTCTTATAGTATATGAATTTTATACAATTACAAAATCCTAAACCAAGTATTTGATATATGTCTTTTTCATAGCATATGAATCTTATACTATTACAAAACTCACACATAAAGTATCTAATGTATTTGATATGTGTCTCATCTTTCAACATTTGAATTCTATATGATTACAAGACTTACTCGCTATGAGAGAGAGAAGATACCTAAGATGCTTTCTGTAATGATCGGGAATCGTCCAAACAGGCATAAAACATAACCTTCTTTTCTCTTTTTCTTTTTTCTTGGTTTTGCTACTGCAGAATTCAAACGGTAGAAATCAAAATATCATTCTTTCTAATAAAAATAACCCAAATGTAGCAGACAACGAAGGATTAATCAGCCTCAGGCACTTAAAACATTTTTACTTTTCTTCTTTTGCTTGAAAACTCTAATCACGTAGCCTTCCAGCATAGGCAAAAAGAATCAGAGTCCCAGCTTTGAGCAAAAGAGGCTTTGAGGGCTGAGGCGTGAGAATTGAGAAAGCCATAGGAAAATAACCAAATGAACTTTAACAGTTAGGAGATACATTGGTCACCTAAAATCTTCCAAACCCATCCATAAACGCTTGGCCCAGCTTAATAAAGCTTCAAAATATCAAAGATCATGCCCATAATGCGTGCATAAATCATTTCAAGGTCTGTTTAACACATTATCTCATTTTTATGCATCTTTTTTCTTCCTGGTCGTAGCTAGATTGCTTACTCTTTTCTTTTATTTTAATAATAATAATGGACAGGTTCCAATTTACAATATAGTCAAAAGTCACAAAAGAGTAAACAGGGTACAGATGCTTACCATGATAAACTTCCCCTCAAAAATTGCTAGACAAGACGAAGAAATTTTCTTGCAGAATAATCTAGACAGTAAGATATGAAATCAAATGCAAAGTTGCATTGAGTATCAACAAAGAGATGAAGATGTCCAGATTGATTCAAACTGTTCTGATTAGTATGCTATTTAAGGCATCATCTTCTTTTTTCTTCCTTCCATAATACAAATATGCGTAATTACTTCAATCCATATCTTTAATGTAAGTATAAAATAGCTTCGGGGTTTAGGTTGAATGCATGAGGGAGCTAGAAGGATAAATGTTTACGTGAGATGAGCTCCTACCTATGACAAGATAGTTAGAATTAAGCAATAACATCAAAGACTGATCCGGAAAATTAGTATTGAGAATCAGATAGAGAACCAGTAACTGTCAAAAAAATGTCAGTGCAAAAATCCTAACAGCATAGCTTAATTGGAGAGCAAAACGCTTCACAATTAAAACCTATGCCGCATTGTCAAGTTCCAAAATAACAAACATTTCTGCAAACAACATATCCTTTTATATAACATTGACATCACACAGTACAACATACATATACAAATTGTTGGAACAGTAACACAACATACCCTATAACTCACACCGTACTTAATACAATAAGCAGAACAATATGGCGAACTTTCATTGATAAGAAAACATAAAACCCCATACCTAAACCAGTTTGTATACAGGAGAGAATATAGCTTCGACATAATTAAGATTGTACTCTTTCTACTACTTTGCAACCTAGCTTTGTATCAGAGACTGTACCACACTCTCTAAGATTACAGAGCAAAGCATCACGCCCGGTTAAAACTACATGAAAAAAGCCATCAACTTCCTTTGTAAGAAGATCTAGTCCCTGTGAGAGTCCCTCTGCTCTCCTTGCCAAATCTGAAACAGACTTCTGGAATGCTTCCACTTCAACAGGGTCCACACCATCTTGGATCATGGGATACAATTTCTTTACGCTAGTATCAACTGCTTCGAGCTCTTTCAAAACTGTAAATCTTCCACTTGAATATAAATTTCTAATTTCGCTATTAATGCTAGTTTGCAAACCAGTAAAAGCTTGAGCCCACATATATTTGTCATCAACATTCAAATCAAACAACTTTGTTGCAGAACCAGAGAAGGCTGAAGCAAAGACACTGCAGATAAATACTGTCTCCACCTTAACCCCATACATAGCACGCATTAAAACCTTCCCTTTGGCTGAGTTCTTAACCTTGGGAAGATCCAGTGATTCTACAAGCTTGTTCAAAATGGTGGAACAGTTTTCAACTCTAGGGTTCTTTGAGCTAATATGCTGTCTCCATGCATCAAGTGAAGATCGAGCCTTGATAAACTGCTTTGAAGAGCTGGAATCCAAATTGTGCAGCACACACTGAAGCAAGAGATGGCCCTGATTCAACCTTGAGATTTCAGAGCTAAAAGAATTGCATATATCGAGCAAATTCACACTGATGTCCAAGTATGCATCTATCCATTTCTCATCCCAGTCGCACACCGGGAGTTCAAGCTCAGCTATGAGGGTTTTTATGTCATTATGAGTTTCACACAGCGAGAGCATCGCTAATTTCATCCATGACAAGCTGAGGACTCCATCCTTGTCCTTTGGGTTAAGCTTTTTCAGCCTCCCTGCCAAGGTTTCCTCAAAATTGTTCAACAGTAAAAGAAGCCTTTTAGACAAATTGGAACCCTTGGGTGATATCATCCGGAAAGGATTTCCAAAATGGAAGAAGGGATGGGGTAAGTCATGTGGACGACTCATTTTAATGAATTAAACTGCACAAGAAAGTTAAAACAAGCAGGGATGAGATTAATAAAAAGCATCAGAAAAACCATAAGACAAAGCACCAAATTCCTGCCCCATATGAAAATAATTAAAAGCTTGTTCCCATAAGATAGCTTTTTAGAGACTGTAGTTCTGTCTCTGTGGAGCTTAAATCTCCATCCTCCTTGCCAGGGAGTTGACAACCGAGTGCTTCAATAAAATAATTAATACAATTCAGAATTTTTGCATGCAGCATAACCAATTCCTTGAGACAACAGCAGGAAAGTATTCATTTCAGCAAAGATGTTTCCACCAAAACACCTACCTATGGATAATAAATAGAACCAAACAAAATTCTCAGTGAATTCCATTTCCATTTCGTGGATCCTAGTGCAATTATCATTCTTAACTAAGTAGAGATTTTATTTTTCAGATTTTAATAACCCACCATCAGGAAACAACAAAAACAACAACAACAACAATCACAATCATGCCATCTCAAAATTTCTGGGTTGACTATGAATCCTAAACAAACTAGCCAAGATCCGCCACATGTAATCATTTCCTATGAAAATTTAGATCTTGCTCATTTCTTTTTTCTTCTCAGCAATATAATCAAGCTAGAGACTAACCCAAAAGAAATAATCCCTTGACTTCCTACAAATCATATTCACACAACAGATCTAGATCCCATAATTTCCATTTTCACAGCACATGAACCCAGCTTTCAGGAGCAAAACCAAAACCAAAATTTTGAAAGAGAAGGCTACCCTTCTCTTCTCCTACTTTTGTTACAAATTTACAGCAAATAATTTTTATTTTTTTTTTTAAATCAAGATCCAAAACCCAAACCCTCTTCTTGCAAAACAAAATTATACATCAACAGCAAAAGGTTTCAACTTTCAACCATAAATCGCTTGCATCCAAACATATACCATCAGAAATTAAAATAAAATCTATAAAATCATCCAAAACAAAGAGACAGATAATCAAAATTAAGTAATAAACAAATACCCAAAAAATTAAAAACTCACCTAACGGTTAGATCTATGAATCAGAACCCAGATTAGGCCAATCTGACCAAAAAATTTCCTCTGGGTGTTACGAAAAAAAAGAACAGCAAACAAACTTAGGTGCTATATTTATTTCTAAACAGAATTCATCATCTTTCTTGACATCAGGTTCTGAAAAAAAGAGACAAAGTTAGTATATATATGAGACAGAGAGAGAAAGTTTCAAAAACTGGTACCTGGTATGGAATAGATCGGATATTTCGAGGAAAGCTTCCGCGTCGTCGGTGTCTACTAGGTTTTCTTTTCTTCTTTTTGCTTTGGTTGAAATTTTCGTGTATCAGAGAAATGTTAAGGGTTAGGTGGGGATGCAATTGTGAAGCTGAAAAAAAGAGAGAAAGGGTTTGATAGGATGACCGGGGGATATAGGTGAGGGTGAGTCAGGGTGGGACACGTGTGAGGATATGGTTGGGAGGTTGGGGGTAACGGATAGATATTCCTTCTTTTTTTCTTTTTCTTTTTCTTTTTAATTAAGGTCGGCACCTAGCCAAGGCAAGTGGGGCTTTTATAATTATTTATAGGAGTATTTGATAATGTTAATGTGGGGATGCACACAGTGTGTTGGAGCTCTAGCAATCTCTAGAGAAAGTTAGGAGAGAAGAGAAGTGTGTTTGAATGAATGCGGGTGGAATTTTCTTTCCTTTTAGTGAGCCTCAAAAGTCAAGCACGAAACGAATCTCGGTGAGATCAATCCAACGGATATAAAAGGTAGTGCGTGTTGTGGAAAATAACTCGTTTTTGTACAGAAAAAGAAAATAATGACCTCTTTTGATTTTCTTTTGTTTGGTTGTAGAACCAAACACATAAAAGAGGGGATGGTGTTTGATGCAAGTTGTTTAATGCAAAGTGTTTGGTAAGCGGCGAAAATCAGTTATATTATTTTAATTTAAGACAATTACATGACGAAAAACTCTTATAACATGTATATGATATGCGATATATCCACTAAACCAATTACAAATTCCACAGAAAATAGTCCACAAGCATTAATAAATAGGCTACAAAAATCAATTACACTTCTCCATAAAAAAGAGTAATTGTATTTATTCAAAATAGTTCAACATGCCAATTTTTCAAATAGGTACACCAAGTTAAAAATAGTTCCATCACAATTTCAAGATGTACTTCAAGCCAATTTATTAGGCATATTTTAATAAAGAAGTTTAAATGTTTTCCCCCTAAAAAAAAAGTTAAAAAATTTATAAAAAATACTAAAATATAAATTAAATCCTTTAAATTTAACTAAAATTCATTTAGTATTTTAATTTTATTTTCATTTAATGGAGTTATTTAAATTTCAAATTTATTCTTCTAAAAAAAAATCAAATTTATTCAATTCAGACATTTGGTCCAAATCCATTAAAAAAATTGCTGTTAAGTAAGCAATTAACTAATAAAAAATTTGAAAAAAAAAATTCACATAAAAAATCAATAAAATATTTTTATTAATTTTATAGAAATTTTTCATGTGAAAATAATTTTTTTTAATGGAAATTTTTTAACAAAATTGGATAAAATACCTAAATTGAATAAATTTGAAACTTAGAAAATTCAATTGAGCGAAACTATTTTTTTGAGAAAGAATTGAGTGAAAGTAAAGTTAGAGAACTAACCCAAAAAAAAAAAAAAAAAAAAACTACATAGTCAAAATAGGTAAAGTTCTTCATAAATACAAAGAGTTCAACATGTGAAAATATTTCAATGCAAAATTACAAATTATACCTCTAACTTTGCTCTAAATTAAATCCAATCATGTAACTTTTGATTTATTCATTTTAGTCCTATCATTTTTACTTTTATTCAATATGGTCCTTGCATCCAAATTTGTTAAGTTGGTTCCATTAAATAGCCAAAAACAACATCATTTTATTTATTTCTTTTTTAATTTTAAATGAGAGAGAGGAATCTTTCCTCACCAACCCCAAATTCCAATCAAACAAATTCATATTTCTAAGAGATGAAGAGCTTCGGCTTGATGGTTGTGGTGATGAATTAGGTGGTTTGATTGTGAGCCAGTCATCATAAGTCACGAGTTGGGTCGCATTGGGTCACGAATCGTGGTTAGGATTGGCCTTCTATCAATCTAATCCAATACGAGAAAGGAAACGTGTCAAGACCCACTAAAGTATCAGCTAGCTCTACGAAATAAGTTAACTCAAGGCTTGAATTCAAACACCCACCACCAACATTGAAGACCAAGTTTTTCAACTCAGAGATTAACCTCATGATTTATTCTAAATGGGTTTCGGTTGGAGGCTTTGGCAAATGAGAGTCATATCATGGTAATTTAATATGTTGGTTTTGATTGGGTATGACTAATTGTTGTTCAATATCTTTTGAGATGTCAATTAGAACAAAGATGGGTCGACTCAAGATGGCAATGGGCTCTCTCTCTCTCTCTCTCTCTCCAATGACCCAATTTTTTTTAGTTGTGTCCTTTACTTTTGAGTTGTGTGGTGATGATCCTATTGGTGGTTTTGATTTTTGAGGTTGATTTGAAAGTTGCTGAATCTGGATTTTTGTGGATCAATCTTTATGAAGTAATCAAATTGAAAATTGTAGATCAAATACCAAATTTGACATAATTTTGCAACAAATTCTATATCTAGGTTGTTTAGATTAAATACTAGATTTTTTTTTCTATTATCTGTATTCTTAAAAATCAAATCAAATAAATATCCTTTTTTCCCAATTTTTTTTTTTTATTTTATAGATTTTTATAATCGTAAATATTCAAGAAAATTTAAAACTACATCCTTTTTTTATACACCCAATGGCAACCCACTAATAGTGGTAGACATAAGGAATACATTGAATAAAAGTAAAAATTATAGGACTAAAAAAAAAAAAATACATGATTGAATTGAATTTTAGTAAAGTTAGAGGATGTAACTTGTAATTTAGCCATGTTTCATCTAGATCTCCAACCAATGTTTAGGAAGTCTAGCATTTCTTGACATGAATGAGGTTGATAATATTCACTTTCTATCAAATAGTAAATGTATTGTTTTGATTGTTAAGAGTTTTGATTTTGTTGGGAATTAAGTTTTTGTACATTTAATAGTTTGAGTGATTTTTTACCCTTACATCTTATCAATATACTACTAAATTTTGAATAAAGTACTCTCTTAAAAAAATTAGTATTTATTTATATTTTTATAATTGAGTTAGGGAAATTGGAAAACCCTCGCCAGAGAGGAAGGAAAGCCAAGTCATATACCATAATTGTCTTTGATAATTTGATACTTACAACAAAAAAGATGAATTTTAAACTCTTGATATCTCTATTAAAAATATCAAGAGGTACCAACTAGTTAAGTTATAAGGCTTTTGGCATCTACTAGAATTTTTTGGTTTTTTTTTTTTTTTTGACTATTTAACATTTATTTTTTTTGGTTACCAACAATTAATTAGATCCTTAGGGCTCGTTTGGTATATATATTTAAAAACTAAAAATTGTTATTTGAAAATATTTATGAAAATACGTATGAGTGAAATAGTATGTAGAAATACGTTTAATGTTATTTAAAAATTTAAAAATTATTGTTTGAAAATACAAACCAAACTTGCCCTTTGTTTTCCTAGGGTATGAGTATTTTTTTTTTCTAAATAATTTTTAAGAAATCCGGAATGAGTTGATTTCGTCACCAGGCCATGTTTATAAATTATAATCTTTACATGGTATCATATATGTTTTTTTTTTAATTTAATTTTTTATGGGAATATCATATATATTTTTTTGCCAAAGGGGAGTATCATTTATGGTTTTGATGCCTTGAAAAGTTCTATTTGTCAATGCTTGGGTTAGTTTGGTAAAACACGTATTCATTGTATTGTGACGATGGTGATAAATAAATAGGTAAACGGTCACCATCGTTATTCCTGAGCCGCAAGTTTCTTTTATAGTACAATGAATCAATCGGTTCTTGTTAATTTTTCGCTTCACACGAATTCTTTTTTTTTTTTTTTTAGAGGGGACTTCACACCGATTCTAAGGGCGATATCGACATATCGTGGTAGGAGAGAAACCATACGCTACAGCTAGGGGTGGCAAATGGGCGGGTTGGGTCATAAATGGGTTGGGTCATAGATGGGTTGGATGTATAATTACCCATTTATCCATTTATGACCCGTTTATATATAAATTAATTATCCATTACCAACCCAACCCATTTAATTAGTAACCCACCCATTTAACCCAATATGACCCAAATACCTCTAAAACTACTTGAATACCCTCTTGACCTCCAAAATACCCATAAATACCTAAAATGATGCAAATACCCCTAATCTTCCAAAATTACCAATATACCCTTGGACATCCAAAATTATCCCAAAATACCTATGAAACCTCTAAAATGACCAAAATACCCCTGATATCTCTAAAATCACCAAATATGCTTAAAAACCACTAAAATGACCAAAATACCCCCCTAAAACCCAAAAAATGACCAAAATACCCCAAAAACTCAAAAAATGACCAAAATACCCCCCGAAACCTAAAAATTACCAAAATACCTCCCAAAACCTAAAAAATGACCAAAATACCTCCAAAACCTAAAAATGACCAAAATACCATCAAAACCCCAAAAAAATGACCAAAATACTATCAAAACCTAAAAATGACCAAAATACCACCGAAACCCAAAAAATGACCAAAGTACTCCCACAACCCAAAAAATGACCAAAATACCCCCAAAACCTAAAAATTACCAAAATACACCTGAAACCCAAAAAATTACCAAAATACACCTGAAACCCAAAAAATTACCAAAATACCCCCGAAACCTAAAAATGACCAAAATACTTCCAAAACCCAAAAAATGGCCAAAATACCATCGAAACCCAAAAAATGACCAAAATACCCAGAAACCTAAAAAATTACCAAAATACCCCCGAAACCCAAAAACTGACCAAAATACCCCCAAAACCTAAAAATTACCAAAATATCCTCGAAACTCAAAAAATTACCAAAATACCCCCAAAACCTAAAAATGACCAAAATACCCCCAAAACCTCAAAAAATACCAAAATACCCCCGAAACTCAAAAAATACCAAGTACCCTTGAAACCCGAAAAATGACCGAAATACCCTCGAAACCTAAAATGACCAAAATACCACCGAAACTTAAAAAATTACCGAAATACCCCAAAACCTAAAAATTACCAAAATACTTTTGAACCCTAGAAATTTACCGAAATAACCCTAAAACTAAAAGACGACAGAAATCCCTCGTAACCTAAAAAATGGCTAAAATACCCTTAGAATCTAAAAGATGATCAAAATAACCCCGAAACCTAAAAAATTACCGAAATTCCCTCGAAACCTATAAAATGAATGAAAGACTCTTAGAACCTTTAATTTGTCAAAAATATCCTTGAAACATCCAAAATACCTTGAAACCTCTATTTTGGTAATTTTAGATGTTTCAGGTTTATTTTGGTCATCTTACATGTTTAGGGGCATTTTGGTCATAATTTGGGTTTCATGGGTTTTTATCGATCATATTTTTAGGTTTTGGGGTTATTTTGATCATTTTTTTAAAGGTTTTTGGGGGTATTTTGATCATTTTTTAGGTTTCAGGGTATTTTGGTAATTTTTTTAGGTTTCTGGGGTATTTCAATTATTTTTTAGGTTTTAGAGGTATTTCGGTCATTTTTTAGGTTTGTGGAGTATTTTGGTAATTTTTTAGGTTTAAGGAGTATTTTGGTAATTTTTTAGGTTTAGGGCGTATTTTGGTAATTGTTAGGTTTTGGGGGTATTTTGGTAATTTTTTAAGGTTTTTGGGGTATTTTGGTCATTGTAATAGGTTTTGGGGTTATTTTAGTCATTTTTTAGGTCTTGGGGTATTTTAATCATTTTACAGGTTTCAGAGGTATTTTGGTCATTTTTTAGGTTTCAGGGGTATTTTTGGTAATTTTAAGGTTTCAAAGGTATTTCGGTCATTTTTAAGGTTTAGGGGGTATTTTGGTCATTTTTTAGGTTTATGAAGCATTTTGGTCATTTTTTTTGGGTTTTTCGGGTATTTTGGTAATTTTTGGGTTTTGAGGATATTTTGGACATTTTAGAGGTTTTGGGGGGGGGGGGGTATTTTGCTCATTTTAGAGGTTTTGGAGGTATTTTTCTCATTTTCGGGGTTTTGGGAGTATTTTGGTCAGTTTTTGGGTTTTGAGGGTATTTTGGTCAATTTTTGGGTTTTGGGGATATTTTGGACATTTGAGAGGTTTTGGGGGAAATTTTGCTCATTTTAGAGATTTTGGAGGTATTTTGGTCATTTTGTGGGTTTTGGGGGTATTTTGGTCATTTTTTGGGTTTTGGGGGAATTTTGGTCATTTTTAGGTTTTAGGGGTATTTTGGTCATTTTTTGGGTTTCAGAGGTATTTTGGTCATTTTTTGGGTTTTGGGAGTATTTTGGTCATTTTTTTGGGTTTTAGTGGTATTTTGGTTATTTTTTGGATTTTGGATTTTGGAGGTATTTTGGTCATTTTTAGGTTTCAGGGGTATTTTGGTCAGTTTTTGGGTTTTGGTGGTATTTTAGTAATTTTTAGGTTTTAGGGGTATTTTGGTCATTTTGTGGGTTTCAGAGGTATTTTGGTCATTTTTTGGATTTTGGAGGTATTTTGGTCATATTGTGGGTTTTGGGGGTATTTTGGTCATTTTTTTGGGTTTTGGGGGAATTTTGGTCATTTTTTGGGTTTCGAGGGTATTTTGGTCATTTTTTGGGTTTTGGAGGTATTTTGGTCATTTTTAGGTTTTAGGGGTATTTTGGTCATTTTTTGGGTTTCAGAGGTATTTTGGTCATTTTTTGGGTTTTGGGAGTATTTTGGTCATTTTTTTGGGTTTTAGGGGTATTTTGGTTATTTTTTGGGTTTTGGAGGTATTTTGGTCATTTTTAGGTTTCAGGGGTATTTTGGTCAGTTTTTAGGTTTTGGTGGTATTTTAGTAATTTTTAGGTTTTAGGGGTATTTTGGTCATTTTTTGGGTTTCAGAGGTATTTTGGTCATTTTTTGGATTTTGGGGGTATTTTGGTAATTTTTAGGTTTCGGGGGGTATTTTGGTCATTTGTTGGGTTTTGGGGGTATTTTGGTTATTTTTTGGGTTTCAAGGATATTTTGGTTATTTTTTTGGTTTTGAGGGTATTTTGGTAATTTTTAGGTTTTGGGGGGTATTTTGGTCATTTTTTAGGTTTCGAGGGTATTTTGGTCATTTTTTGGGTTTTGGTAGTATTTTGGTCATTTTTTTAAGTTTCAGGGGTATTTTAGTCATTTTCTAGAAATTTAGATTTTATGTTGTTTATTTAAATTTTAGATGGGTTTAGTGGGTATTAGTGGGATTATCCATTTAGACCCATCTAATTAAATAACCAAATGGATCTTTACCCATTTAACCCAAATATTCAAATGGGTTGGGTTAAGACTTATCCAAATAAGGTGGGTAATGGGTGGGTTCATGGATATGGATAAAAATTGCCACCCCTAGCTACAGCCACTTTAATTTTGTCATTTAGCACGATATATAAATCGTAAGGGCATCTCTAGCAGATTAAACAAATATTTGTACTGTTAGGAGAATGAATAGTGGTTTTTATCTTTTAACCACCTACTTTTTCAAATACACTTTTCAACAGATTTTCTATCCCATTCTCTATCTCATTTAAATATTATTTCTTCATTCATTATTTATTCTTTTTTTAACAACTACACATCTTCCAACATTTTTTTATTTAATACTTGATTATTATAATAGAAAAAAAAAAAAAAAAAAAAAACATTTGAAGAATGAACAGTAACCCATCAGACTTGATGAGCTACTGTTCATGAGCCAAAAAAGTTCCGGATATAGAGAGTCCATTAGAGAATGAACAGTAATCTATTTTGTGGGTTTACTCTCTAAAGTAAAGAGGAATTTGTGTTTAACTCTCCTGTTGGAGATGCTATGAGAGCATCGACGCATGAGTTCTTACCAAATTTGTTATTTTACACTCTAAAAAATTATTTATTTAACAATAATAATAATAAAAATTGGAATAAAAAAAAAAGTTATTTATTTTCCCAAGAAAAGTTACTTTATTTATAATATACAATTTTACAGCTCAAGCTCAGTCAATACCCCAGTTGTTGTTGTTGTTGCTTTTTTCTTTTTTTCTTTTTTATTATTTATTTTTATGAAGACCATTCCAGTTTTTATTTTAAAATACAACTTATTTAAAATAATATAAACTACTCAATTAAAAAAATGGCAAAAATACTATTTTGATCCCTACATTTTAGTGTTGCGATCAATTTGTCCTTACAATTTGATAGCAATCAATTTGGTCCTTATTATTTTCAACTTACAATCAATTTTACTGATGGAAAATGCTTATGTTGCAAACGATGTTTACTGTTGGCACACTTAATGCCTATGTGGCTTATAAAATAATATTAAAAATTTTTTGTATGACAAAGATCCTCTGCTTAGTGGTTAGTTATGCTAGTTATGCTAAATAAGATAAGGGTTACAATTAATTTATATTTTGTGCTAATATTGATCCACAATGGAAAACTTGGATAAGAACAGATCAATGACTACGTAAAAGATGCATGGAAATGAATCCTCCTTTTATTTCAATCTTATGGATCATGTTACAAAGGATTTTTTCTTAGAACCTGGATACACTCTTTCTCTTTCTTTTCTATATTTTGTGTTGTTTCTCTCCTCTCTCCTCTCTTCTTTATATATGATTTATCTCATTCTTTTTTGTATTTTGTCCTTGTCCACCTAGATAACTTCCGGCCTTATCAGATACTTTTTTCTTATTATTCATCATGAATGGAGACTTCTAGGGCTTATTCTTACCATTCAGGCGTCCACCAGGATAACTTCCTATCTTATCAGGCTCTTTCTTTCTTGTTGTTCATCATGAATGGAGACTTATGTGGCTTCCTTTTATTGTGCAGGCTTGTCCTTCTGCATTAAATGCAATGGTACCAGGCAGGCGACCTTCATTAATACAGAGGTTATTGTGGAATCATCAGGAAGTTTCAAAAAGCTTCATAAAGCTTCCTTGAAGAAGTTTTCCTTTTCTGGGATTCTACCTCGGTAGCTCAAACAGTCTTCAAATGTGACCTCAATATTTGGACCTGGGATTCTACCTCGGTAACTTGGACAGTCTTCGAACCTAGTCAATAGTACGTGGCTTGATATGCATGGGAAGGCTCATTGTCAAGATGGGCCAATCGACATTGGGTTTGTTTCCACTGTTTGGGCTGATGTTAAATGGGCCCAATACCCATTTTACGACACTTATTATCCATCCCACTACAATTTCAATTAATATAAAAAATTGCTACATCAACATTTATATTAAATTACAATTTTTTAAGGAAAAAATAATAAATGAAATGAACAAAAAAAATTGTAAGAATTGCACTTCTTTTCTTTTCTTGGCAACCAAACACAATACAAACATTGAAAAAAAACATCAATACAACTGTTCTACGATGGGTTTATTTTTCAATTGAAATGGTTGGGTTTGATTTTTATTCAAATCCAAAGTCTCTCTCTCTCTCTCTCTCTCTCTTGGAAATACAAAAAACCAAACTAAAAGAGAAGAACCCAAAAGCAAGTCCTAAATAACCTTAGATCATATTGACCACAAATCAAGTAAATGTTTAGATCAGAAATAGCCAATAATAATAATAATAACTCACTCTTTATGCTATATAATCATGAGTACAAAGTTCAACAGAATTTCCCACTATGACCAGCGATTTGTATTAGTTAGGGCCGAATTTTTTTTATTTTCATTTTCTCACAATTTCTCAAAAACCAAACAGTAAGGCAAGCTTCAACCACCTGTCCCTCTCTACCTTGCTGTCACTACAACCTAACCACTGTAGAGACCCAAACCTTTGTCATAATGCAACCCTATTCGCCACCGATCAACCATTACATGACCCAAACACCCAACAAGAACTACAAAAGTTATTGCCATTAAGGAGTCTCATTAAGTCGATAGATATGTGCTGCTATTGGGGTTGGAGTCCATTGCCACTGCTAGTACAATAGTACTGTTAGGGTTAGTGAAGGCAAAAGAGATCAGTTTAATGTTGGTGATGTTTAGTTTTGAGTTTCAAATTTCAATACACAAATTTGGCCGTAGTTTTGTTTTTTTAAGTTGTTTGTAGTTTTACAAGGAAGGTGTATTGTGTTTGGTTACCTGGAAAATGGAAGAAAAGAAAATGAATTAAAGAGTGATTGTTTTTGTTTTTGTTTTAAATGAAGAATTAATTTTGTCTTTTTTTTTTCTAATTTTTATTTTTTAATGCTGATGTGGTAATTCTTTTATGTTAATTAAAATTATTTAATATTTATTTATAAGCCACATAGGATTGAAGGGAGAAACCACAAAGCCTTGGGCCTCAACTCTCACAACCTTATATATAGGGCCTAGGAGTGATATTGGGTCGGGTCGGGTCGAGTTTACTGTGGCCCGAAACCCGACCCGATAGAAATCGAGTTTGGCTACCTAAGACCTGACCCGACTCGAAAAATCGGGTTTGAAATAAGGTCGATTTTCCAGGTATCAGGTCGGGTCTCGGATTGGACTAGTGGGCAGGTGAATTTTTTCGTTGAACCCTTGGTCTGATCCGTTGAGCCTACTTTCTTCTCTTATTAACTCTCAAGTCTTATTTACAGCCTTTAGTTCTTGTCAAATGGCTACCAACAGTGGGTCCCACCCAATTCCTTGGACCAACAATAGCAACTGGCAAACTGAATTCCTCTCTTACTTTCCAATGTACTTGTCCTTTAGCCTTTAGTTTTTCTCTGTCAAATGGCTACTACCTCGATCCACTCAATTCCTCTCTCCTCCATAAAAGACTCCTCAGTGTTCACACTCTTTCTCACCCACTTACTCTCTTCTTTTTTCTTTTTTCTTTTTGAAAAGCTCACCCACTTACTCTCATTGACAATACAAACAATCCCAGAAATACAACAAGCAAAATTAAAACCACTCTCTCTTACTTTCTTACATGCTCTGTTTCTCTCAGAACTAGAAGTCCAAAACCAGAGCATGGAGCGCCTAGCTTTCTCTTGCCTCCTCTTGTTCATTTCTCTCCTCACATTCGCAGGTAAAATCACAAGCCTGAGGATTTCTCATTTTCAATTTTTGTTTCACTAAAAGTATTTGACCAACAAAGAGTAGGGTTTTTTTCAAAAAAAAAAAAAAAAAAAAACCCTTTGGGTCCATTTACCCTTCGGGTTAGAAACGCCCTTCAAAATCAATACACCCATTAGGGCAAATATACCCTTCGGGATCAATACACCTATTGGACCAACTATACCATATGGGATCAATATACCCATTGGGCCAAATATACCCTTTGAGATCAATACACCAGTTAGGACAAATATACCCTTTGGGATCAATATACCTGTCGAGCCAAATATACTCTTCGGGATCAATATGTGAGGATTATTGCTCTTAAATCCTATTATATGATATTATGTATGACATTTATAGTGATTGATAGAGTTGTTTTACTATTATTATCTAAAATAATAGTAACATGTGATGAGACCGACAAATCCTTTGTCACAGACGAGATAATCAAATATCCCCGTCAATGAGTCCATATCACTGATGAAGGTAAAGAAGCCATTCAATACAGCCAATAATGCCTCAGACGGTTACAAGACCAACTGTACAGACCGTTGAAGGCCTATCAAAGCCTATATTACTCAGCATAAAGTGTTACAAAGATAGGCATTAAAACCACAATAATAGCCACAATGGCTAGGAGGAGTGCAAACATATATAAACCCCTCATAACACCAACACAAGGTACACACCTAAAAGTACTCATAAGTGAATCTGATATTCTCTGTAGTCTCTAAAGGCTTCCTTGTACTAACTTTGTTATCGGAGACGTTGTGGCAAGCACCACACTGGTGACCACTTTGAGGGAGCCATCTACCGTATTTGTAGGAACATAGATGAGGACTCAGCTCCATCTGAACACACTCACAAAGACTAACGATTTGCACTTCATCAACGTGAATATTTGGACATTGTCGTATAGTCTATGAGATGCATAGTATGTGATTTATGTGAAAAGTCATAGAATATATAAATCACAAGTTCTTTGTAAACTCAGAATTTTAGTTCGTAGTCGGTGATAAATTTAGACATTTCATCTGCGAAGACTATAACATATCAACTAAAATGATTTGTCTTGATTATGGAAGTGAAGACTTCTAGTTGATATGTTAATATGTTTTAAGAGTTAAAACATATTGAAGTGGACTGCTGTGAGATTTATTATTCTCCTAACGACTGTCAAATGAATAATAAATCTCCCGACTTTTATTTACATGAACTCTTAATCCTGAGAGAATAATGGACCTGATCATGAAATATAGGTTGCTTTGATATATCAGGAGTGAGATCTAAAGTTACGGTTAAAATCTTAGTATGTTGGGTAGCCACATTTAGTGTTGATGGAACATATATTTTCAAGATGGAATTTTTAGTCTCTTAATGGAGATACAAAATATTCCCTTGAAATAAGTTTAATGGGTTTGTTATTCAAAATGTTAGGCCTAACTACTTTAGTAAATAGTTACTAAAGTATATATTTACGAAATTAGATTTTATAAATACAGGATGAATAACTTAAAGAATTAAACCGAGTACTTAAGGATTAAGGGCAAGTTTGGTACACTGCAATGATTATTACATGGGAATAGGAATAAGTATTACAAGGAATACATTAAGTAGGAATGTAATAAGTATTACTATTCATTAGTTTGGTAACCATTTAGGAATAGAATCCTGAATATACGTCCATAATTTAGTAGAATATAAAAAGAAAGTGTAATTAAATTATTTTTAAGTCAAATCCTAAAATACACTTATTTTAGGGTGTTCAAAATAGAGCTAATAATTAATAACAAGGAAAATTTATTTTCTTTCTTTTTGAAGATGAGGCAACTAATGGCTTTTTAGGAAATTTTTAAAAAAAAATTATTATATAAGATGAAGGAATAGATATTCAGTACTTTTGATAAAGAATAGTTATTCCTCATTTTTAAAAATAGCTATTCATAAGAAATAATTATTCATTGTAATAAAAACATAACCAAACAGCCAAATAATTATGTCATAGGAACATCTATTACATTACAGTGTCTATTACAGTCTACCAAATATGCCCAAAGACGTAGTAATTTACAAAGTGACAGTCTATATTCATGACTTTATATTACTATAAATATTTTATGAAGGGGTTGCATGTACGTTAAAGTCTTGAGATATAATTTATTAATAAAGCCTAGAGTGCAATTATATTTATATAATAGTATTGAATATAATTAATGGTAGCTTTGGACTTGTCAAGAGTTGACAGAAAAGCCCAAGGCTCATTGTAACTAGTGTCTTATTTGTTCTTTTTTGGTCCCACTCCAAGCCACATACTAGAGTCCAATTAAAAAGCCCAAAAGGCTAACCCAATTAGATAATCAGTTATAAGGAGAGAAACATACATAATTAGAGAGATACATAAAATGGTTTGTATGTGAGTGTTAGACACTCTCTAATTCCCCCTTGAGCAAATTCATATAACTGATTGAGAGACCACACTTCTTGGACATTAATAGAATTGGAGTGAAGATTAAAAGTGTTCCCAAGTACTTCTAATCTTTGTTTTGAAATTCATCACACCAAGGTACACTTTCTTGTTCTTAATTTTTGAAATTTACATAGTACATGTTATCAATTGCAAATGAAGTAGATCCGTTATTTTTTCCGCTGCGTATATTTTGTATGCGATACAAACATGTATTTTTCCAACACAATATACCCGTTAGGCCAAATATACCTTTCAATTTCAAGATCAATACACCCATTAGGACAAATATAGCATTTGGGATCAATACACCCGTTGGGACAAATATACCCTTCGAGATCAGTATACCTGTTGGGCCAAATATACCCTTTTGGATCAATACACCTGTCAAGACAAATATACTCTAGGGGATCAATATACCTGTCAAGCCAAATATACCCTTCAAGATCAATACACCTGTCAGGACAACATCTCCTTTAAGTCCAACAACCACGCAACATTACCTGTACCTCCGTCATCAAGCTTGAGAGAGCCCGTTGGGTTAACATACATACTAACAGGTGGGTACACTTAGTCCCATACCATTTTGCATGTTTTCCACTCATATCACCCTATATGGAAAGAATTTTCACACCACGCCCAAAGACTCTACTACATATTCATATCATCCTAGTATAAGAAGTAAAGCCCTAAGATCTTGGGGCTTTAATTCTATATCTTCTCTAAAATGAAAGATCCTACATTCAAAGGATCTTGGTCAGCTCTACACCACTACATAAGCACCAAGTCTCTACTTCTCCAAGGTATGTGAAATTTCCTAACACTTACACTTTCAAGTTATTGGTGTCACCTGTGGGGACCAAGTGATTGGCCATATCACCACTTTCTAAGACAAAGAGTTGCATGGTCCAAACGTGGTCAATGACTACCACCAACTTGGAGATCGGAAACCCCTCCAACGTCTTGGAGAGGCAAGTGCAATGACGAGCGAAATCAAGATCTCGAATAATAGATGAACCTAATGAATGAACGTCGTGCCCAAACTAAGGATCAGCATATTGATGAGCACAACAACAATTATCTCCCAATAGGTGACCAATGCGAAAGAAAAGATTGAGAAGAAAGCAATGTCACCAACAAGCATAACCGACGAGAGGATATTGACCATTAGTTAGAGTTGGAGAGCAGCGCAATGCATATGGCGTAAGATATGTAGATTATGAAAGATAAGGTGGACATGATGATGAACACCATGAGAGGCGCGTGTCCACTAACTTGGACGAATTGGTCTACTGTACTGACTTCCCTTTCATGGCGCAGGTCACATCTTGTCCCCTTTCACCCAAGTTTCGAATGCCTTAGGTTGAGATATATGACGGGTCGAAAGATCCGCTTGATCACCTAGAGTCATTCAAAACTCTCATGCACCTACAGGGCGTGCTCGACGAGATAATGTGCAAAGCATTACCAACCACGCTCAAAGGACTAGCTAGAGCATGGTTCAACAAGATTACCCCAAACTCCATCTCAACTTTTAAAGAGTTGAGTGGGCACTTTGTCACGCACTTCATTAGCGAACAAAGATACAAGAGGTTCTTAGCAAGTCTCCCGAACATCAAGTAGCGAGAAGATGAGAGCTTAAGGTCCTATGTGGTTCGATTTAATAGAAATGCCCTCTTGATTAATGAAGTTGATGACAAGGTGTTAGTCACAGCCTTCACCAACTGGCTATGCTCTTGAGAATTCCTTTTCTCCGTCTACAAGAATGACTTGACGACGATGACAGACATGCTATACAGAGCCACCAAGTACATGAATGCCAAAGACGCCATGTAAGCCCGAAGGGGCAAGACAAATAAAAGGGAAAGATACAACGACCCTAGTCCAGACGGACAAGCCCTTGCGGAAGACAATGAACCATCCAAAAGCAGCCGGATGACTAGTCTTACGGGCGATAAAACTAAGTGAGTTCGACGTACAGTACCATTTAAGAACAACCATCAAAGCTCAAGTCTTGGCTAACTTCGTCCCCGAATTCACAGCAAAGGAAGACAAAGGCTACATCACCCTTGGAATATTAAGCACCTAAGGAAGTATTACTATGGACACAACGGAATGTGGAGTCGCCACCTAGTTTTGCAATGGCTTAGGAACCATGAATATAACGTCCTTTTGAGGAATGACTATTTGATCTTATTACTAAAGATATGGGTTCGGAGTTAAGGTACGGTCTTGGGAAGGTATTCGGCACCCAAAACCGTCCAACCCTAATGTTGGCTTCTTCTCATTGTGTCTTATGTCTTAATCCTATTAAAGGCACACTCAACCATGTTATACTAAACTCACACATACACTAGCATTCATCTAACAATCAACATGGCATCAAACATCCCTAACCATACATCTATCATGCTTGTCATCACATCACAAACCCTAGCATACATCTAATCATGCATATCATGACATCGAAAAATAAACCCTAGCATTCATCGAGCATGGCAAACATATTATCTCAAGCAAGGCAACCACAAAACAAGGTAGAAAGATAGGCATGGCAAATAAATATAGATCATCATATGTATTCTAAACTTTTAGACATGAAATCAAGCATCAAACAAATATGGTATATCATCAAAATGCATGCTCACACTAATGCATGACTTACCTCATTTACCTTGTTGCATCTCAACACCTATGGCATCAATGACTAGGCATGTGAATGCATGTTCATGGTATTAAATCAAGAAAATAAAAAGAAACCCTAATCTAGCATATTGAAGACAAACAAACATATAAGCAGAGAAGTAGAGGCTTAAAAGCATAAAAAATAAATAAAAAAATAAAAAAAAGGAATAAAACAAAGACATATTATGTATAATAAACAAAGAGACAGAAATAGAAAATTAAAATTAGGGTTTCTGGGCAACGGCCTGTGTACGCATACAGGAGCCTGTGTACGCATGCATGATGCATGCGTGCGCAGAGTTGTTCAAAAACCCTAACCCAGAAACACAAAAAGCAAACAAAGCAGAAAAAACTTAAAACGACAATTCTAACAACCTAACATGCTTAAAACATAAGGAAAATGTAAACCTAATCTAAACAAACATGTTATAACATAAACACAGCAAATAAACAAGATCAAAAGTAGAAATGAAAGAAAAGGCTTAAAAAGAATATCTTAAAGCAAAAAGCTATTAGGCTTAATTTTTTATCATTCCCGTTAGTCAAATCTATTCATAAATCAATAAAAATGCGATTAGTAATCCTAAAATTCAAAGATCAAGGCCAGAAAATGCCTCAATTAAACAAAATTGACTTGAAAATGTTTTGTGAAAAACTCCCTCTTTGATTCACTATTTCTAGTGAATCTTAGGTTTTCCCTTAGGATTTTCTCTATCTCTTGAAAAGGTACCATGCATGACTATTTATATTGTGAAAATGGGGGGTTTGAAATGGCTCTAAGACGATGTAAGATTCATTTCAAACCTCAATATTAATGCAGAAAATTTTCCTTTCATAGGTTTCCAAAACCCTATCTGCGTGTGCAGGCTTATGCCTGTGTACGCAGGTTTAAAGGCTGCGTATGCAGGTTCATGCCTACATACACAGGCCGAGGGTTTTCTTTGGTTTTTATTTTCCAAAAATATTTTTTTCCTCATTAAAAAGTTATATTTTATATTTTAACACCGCTTAAGTCAATTTGTAATTTGATAGGGTCCTAAACTAACCTTAGGTCTCAAAATTTCGGTATCATTGGGGAACGGGGGGGTTGAGTCACAAAGGGTAGAAAATGCGGTGTCTACAATTACTAATAGTTTATTAACTACAAACTATGTTTTAAGTTTCTCTCTCAGTTTTTCTAAGTAAACTACAAAGTGTCTGTCCGACAGTTGATCTACAGTTCAATGTATTTCCCCTAATTCAATAAAGGCTTCATTCTTGAGAAATTATCATATGACTACATGAAGAGAAAGGAAGAAAACTAAGTCCTACTTACAGGTGGACGGTCCAACATAAAGCCATCCCTAAGAGGTAAGGACAAAATCCAAAGTCGCCTAGGGGTGGACAGACGAACAATGTCGCCTGCGGGTGGACAGTTCAAAGTAAAATTATCCTTAAGAGGAAAGGACAATTACTAAACTCCCTTACAGATAGACAGAATACCAAAGTCAACTACGGATGGACAGTCCAAAGTAAAGTCATCCCCAAGAGGGAAGGACAATGACTAAAGTTACCTATGAGTGGATGGACAAACAAATTTGCCTACGGGTGACAATCCAAAGTAAAGTCATCCCTAAGAGGGAAGGACAATGACCAAAGTTGCCTACGGATGGATAGAAAACCAAAGTTTGCCTGTGAGTGTGTAGACATTGCATTTTGTACCCGTTAATAAAATTTGGTCCCCAGCCCCAATGATGAACTTGACATATGTCAACCAAGGGTAATTAAAGAGTTCACAATAGTTTGAAAATAATCACAACTCAAAAGTGTTCAAATTGCTTTGAAATCGATACTAAAAAATGACTTTTGCTCACTTTTTTTTACATAACTTTTGATCCAGAAAGAATTTTAAGTGAAGTTTGTTTCATTGGAAATTAGACATCTTGTGATTCAATTTGAACACATATTTTGCATAATTTGGATTTATATTGAGTAAGTTATGACCATTTGAAGTTGGACCAACTAGGCAGTCCAATTTTTTGGGTTCTAAAATTTCATTTTAAGGGCCCAAAACATCATACTTTGATGTGGGCCAGCCCACAGACCCTTGAGAATGTCCGTAGATCATTAAAAAGCCTCTAAAACCCTAATTTTAACTTATATAAATATTCATCTTATGCCTCTAATCAAAACCCTAGCTAGAGAAAGTGATTTTTTGGCCTCTATCTTCTCTAACACCTTTTTTTCTCTTTTCAAAACGGGAGGGCAGCCCCTTAGCACGTTTTTTAAACATCAAAAAAACTCTCTTAGTTGGTTCTAAGGCAGAAAATTTGTTTTCAAAATTGTTTTCTAAAAACCTTTTCAAAACCATTTGTTCTTTAGTTGTGATTACTAACAAATATTGTGTTCTTTGATTATTTTTGTCTTCTCCATCTAACCTTTGTGATTGTAGGCACTGAGGGGCTGGTTAAATAACATTAAATCTGTGATTCTAAAGCAAGGTGAGTCTCTTTTCCATGATTTACCACCTTGCTTAATATGATTCACATAATTTTCTTGATATAGTTTTTTCATTTGTTATATTTGACGTGTTTGATGTTTTAATTATGTTTGATATGTTCTAATATGATTTTAGGTTGTTTATAATCTATTCTTGTTGTCCTTGATTTGTTATTTTGGTTTCATGTAAAGCATAACATGTATGTTTATTTTATGTAGTTTAGTTTAATTATTTGTTTTGTTTCATGTTTATTTGTTTATGTTGATGCTTTGTGTTTTTGTTCTATGCTAGTTTAGTTTTTATGGTTTCTAACATGCTTGTTTGATCTCACATATTATATCTTTGTTTGATTCAATCTCTAAAAATATAATTTTTCAAAGCTGTGTTAAAATATGTGTGTGCATCATTGAGTATGTGTGCGTGTGGTTCAACCACGCATACGATAGTAGAGTATGCGCACGCACCTCAAATCCATATTATGGTAAAATCTTGTTTTTATTTGTTTTAATCACTTTTCACATAATCTTTGATTCTGTTTGACTCTGTTTTTGGTTAATTATTTAAGTTTAATTATTTTCCATGTTTGTTTTAGTATTTTTGCCACGTTTAGTCTATTTGATATTATTTCCTTATGTATTTTATTTAATTGTCAACTTGCCATGTTTAATTTATTTTGTTTGATTATGTTTTATTTTTTTCCTTTTATATTGTGATATGTTTTTAACATGCTGTATGTGTTTTTTTTTGTTTTGTTTTTTTTATTATTATTATAATTTAAAGTGCATGATGTATGTTTAGATTAAGGATTAGGGCTCTCTTAATAAATTCTTTAATTAAATATGGCCTAGCAACACATAATAGAGGCTGGCCCATAAGCCTAGCAGTCTTAGGTACCTAACACATTCCTAAACCGTACCTAAACTCTGAACCCATAATCTGGTACGTGGATTCATGTGTGTAAATGATTGGCCCAAATGGCCCAATATGGTTCCTAGACCTAATCTAGGTGACGACTCCATTAGTCCACAAGGTGGACGGTCCAGAGTAAAGTCATCCCCAAAAGGGAAGGATAACAACCAAAGTCGCCCACGGGTGGACGGTCCAAAGTAAAGTCATCTCTAAGAGGGAAGGATAATGACCAAACTTGCCTACGGATGGACAAAAAACCAAAGTCACCTATAGGTGAACAGTCTAAAGTAAAGTCATCCCCAAAAGGAAGGGAAAATAACCAAAGTCACTTATAGGTAGATGGACAACTAAAGTCACCCACAGGTGGACGGTCCAAAGTAAAATCATCCCCAAGAGGAAAGGACAATGACCAAACTTGCCTACGGGTGGATGGTCCAATGTAAGGTCATCCTCAAGAAGGAAGGACAACAACTGAATTCACCTACAGGTGGATGGTCTAACATAAATTTATCCTCAAGAGGAAAGGATAACGAACAAAGTCGCTTACGGGTGGACGATCAAATACAAGTAATCCCCAAGCGAGAATGACAAATACTTGAGTCTTCCTACCTACAGGAGGAACGACGAACAAACCAAGCCACCCACAAGTGCCTTGGTAAAAAAATCTAAGTCTTACTTCCTATTGGGGGGACGGATGGATGAACCAAGCCACCAACGAATGCCTTGGTAAAAAATCGAAATCTTCCTACCTACGGGGTGGACAGATGAACCAGGCCACCCACAAGTGCCTTAGTTAAAAATCTAAGTCTTCCTACCTACAGGGGGATGGACGGACTAACCAAGCCACCAATGAGTGTCTTGGAAAAAAAATATAGGTCTTCCTACCTACAGGGGGACTGACAAACAAATCAAGCCACCCATGAGTGCCTTGGTAAAAAATCTAAGTCTTCCTACCTACAGAGTGGACGGATGAACCAAGTCACCCACGAGTGCCTTGATAAAAAATCTAAATCTTCCTATCTATAAAGGGAACAGATGGACGAACCAAGCCACCAACGAATGCCTTGATAAAAGATCTAACTCTTCCTACCTACGGGGTGGAAGGATGAACTAAGTCACCCACGAATGCCTTGGTAAAAAAAATCTAAGTTTTCTTACCTATAGAGGGGACGGAGGGATGATCCAAGCCACTAACGAGTGCTTTGGTAAAAAATCTAACTCTTTCTACCTATAGGAGGGACGGACGAACGAACCAAGCCACCAACAAGTGCCTTAGTAACCGAAAACCAGAAGGTACCTAACAAACGAAGGAATAAAGTTTCTATACCTTCTTATCCATTTAAAAACATACATGGATTGTTAGATCAGAGATTGTCGAACCAAGTCACCAAGGTGACAAATAATCCAAGGCATCCTCCAAAAATGATCGACTCAAGTCAGCAATCCTCTATGCCACTAGGGTGACGAACGAATGAAGTCACTTGGGTGATGAATGAATGAAGTCAATAGGGTGATGAATGATCTGATGGATCCTCCAAAGATGATCGACTCAAGTAGAGATTGTCTAACTAAGTCACTAAGATAACGAACGATCCAAGGGACCTTCCAAAGACAATGGACTCAAGTAGTGATCCCCTAACCATATCACTAGGGTGATGAATGAACCACGTCACTAAGGTGATGAATGGTTCAAGTCACTAGAGTGACGAGCAATCTAAGTCACCAAGGTGACAAATGATCCAAGGGATCCTCCAATGACAATTGACTCAAGTAACAATCCTCCAATTAAGTCACTAATGTAACCTAAAAAACTGACCCAGGAAATCATTGATATGCATAAGTGGTGGTTGTTCAAAGTACACAAAAAGCTCATGGAATAAAGGGGGAAAGGGTAAGAAATAGAGCTCCCAACACTTTAACACCCTAGAGTCTTTGGTCACCAAAAGTATCATGAGCTCACCAAAAGAGTCTTTGGTCATCAAAAGCATCTTCGGTCACTAAGAGCTCATCAAGTCCCTAAGGGTCATTGGTACCTTCCCTGACACCATGCAACACACTTTGTCTTGACGGTCGTTACGTATCAAAGGATCGTCAGGTACCTTCCCTGAAACCATGCAACACATTTTGCCCTGATGGTCGTCACGTATCAAAAGGTGGTTAGGTACCCTACTTATCACCTAAAATAACGCAACACTAATTCGTTTAAACCGATGAGACACTCTTGACAGACGACCCATTATACTTTTCCAATCAACAGACCAACTTGATTGGTGATATCATAACAACACTTAAAGGATCACTCGTCTGATGCATTGCAACAGACGAATCAGCCAGGACCGATGACCAAGGACACTAATAGGTGCCTGGTCACTTATTCAAACTGTTTTACCTACGGGGTAGACCAACGACCGGGTGCTTGATCACTTATTCAAACTGTACTATCTATGGGGTAAACCAACGACCAAGGATATTAACGGGTGCCTGGTCACTTATTCAAACAATCCTACTTACAGGGTGAATTGATGACCAAGGTCACTAGCGAGTGCTTGGTCACTTATTCCAACTATCGACCATAACCACTGATGGGTGCCTAGGTCACTTATTCTAATTGTCTTACCTACGGGGTGGATCGACAACAAAGGATAATGACGAGTGCTTGGTCACTTTTTTGAACTGTCTTACCTACAGGATGGACCGATGATCAAGGACACTGATGGGTGCATGGTCACTTATTCAAACTGTTTTACCTATACGGTGGACCAATGACCAAGGATACTGATGGGTGCCTGGTCACTTATTAGAAATGTCCTACCTATGGGGTAGAACGACGACTAAGGATACTGACGGGTGCCTAGTCACTTATTCAAACTGTCCGACTTATAGGGTGGGCTAACGACCAAGGACACCGACTGGAGCCTGGTCTCTCATAAAAACTAACTCCTACCTACAGGGTGGATTGATGACTAAGGACACTGACAAGTACCAGGTCACTCATTAGAATCAAGTACTACCTAAAGGGTGGATTGACGACCAAGGACACTGATGGGTGCCTGGTCATTCGCTTAACAATAAACACTACGTGCAAGGTAAACCGATGTATTCCATAAACCGTCAGGTATCCCGATGACCACAGAATAGGGGTTAGCTGATAAGGAATATTTTACCATTTGGGTTCCATTTTACCCTTCAGGTTTCATTTACCCTTCAGGTTGGAAATGCTCTTCGGGTCCATTTATCCTAATACCTTTTGGGTTCCATTTACCCTTCAGGTTAAGAATGCCCTTTGGGTCCATTTACCCTTCAGGTTGGAAATGCTCTTCGGGTCCATTTATCCTAATGTCTTTTGGGTTCCATTTACCCTTCAGGTTGAAAACGCCCTTTGGGTCCATTTACCCTTTGGGTTGGAAATGCCTTTTGGGATTAATACACCCGTCTGGCAAAATATACTTTTCAGGATCAATACACCTATCAGGACAAATATATCCTTCAGGATCAATACATCCATCGGAACAAATATACCCTTCAAGATCAATACACCTGTCGGGACAACATCTCCTTCAAGTCCAATGACCACGCAACATCACTTGTGCCTCCTTCGCCAAGCTTGAAAGCACTCGTTGGGTTAACATACATACCAATGGGTGGGTACACTTAGTCCCATACCATTTTGTGTGTTCTCCAGTCATATCACCCTATATGGAAAGAACTTGCACACCACACCCAAAGACCCTACTACATATTCTTATCATCCCAGTACAGGAAGTAAAACCCTAAGATCTTGGGACTTTAACTGCATATCTTCTCTACAAGGAAAGATCCTACATTCAAGGGATCTTGGTCAGCTTTACATCACTATATAAACACCAAGTTTCTTCTTCTCCAAGGTATGTGAAATTTCCTAGCTCTTACACTTTTGAGTTATTGGAGATTTTTTTATTACTGACTTAACCTTTGGAGGTTCTTTGGCCGGTACCCCACTAGTTCTCTCTATAGGTTCTTTGTTCCTTTGTTCTTCAAATACACTTATTGGTGCACATGTGGACAATCAACGCACTGACGATTTTGTGAATCATCAGTGAGGATGACATTGCGTGGCTCCTGTGTGTGAAAGTGACCTAATAGGCCATGAGTCTTTTACATTCAAATGCTAAAGATGCCCCTTTGGGTGAATAACTCATCAAAGTTATTCGGCATCTTACCACTTCTTGATTTTTTTTTTTTTTTTTTCTAGATGAGACCATTTGATCCCCTTAGCAATTGGTCGGTGATCCTTTTCCACGAGGTGTTTCATCATGCATGACGTACTCCCTATCCTGGGATTCTATGAATCGTCCTCAGGAGGTCTCTATTTGCTCCTCCTATTTTCTAAGTTTGCCCTGATGGAACCCTATTTCGTTTTATCCTTTTCTTTTCCAGGTTCTCCCACAAAAAGTTTTGGCCTCATATGTCGGACTTATCCTCCTATGGATCCGGCCAAAATGGGTAACTAACCATAATTTCCAACTATATAGTTAGTAGGCAATGTTTGCAAACTATATTTTTTACTAGCATCTCGAGTCTAAGATACTCGATTTTGGCCTATAAATTGAGTCTCAAAGACTCGATTTCCATGGTCTAATCACGTCTGATGTGGCATCTTTTTCCACGTGACGACCACCTAAAAATCGAGTCTCTAACACTCGATTTATAAACCAAAAAAATTAAAAAAAAAATTGAAGTCTCAAAGTGAGAGAAAGAGCAACCCAAAAGCTCTCAAGCTCAAATACCCATCTTCAACCCAAACCCCAAATCTCAAAAACCCAATCAAGCTCAATAGTCCATCTTTCGTGGACAAAGTAGGGGCTCGCGCGCGGCCCTTGGGATGCGCGGCCCAGGGGGCTCACGGCCTGGGGCTCGCACCGCACTGGGTCGTGCATCCAGTGGTTGCGGTGGTGGCGACCTGGGCATCTGGAGGTTGCGGTGATGTTTTTGTTTCTTGGATTGAAGCATGAGAAAGAGAGAGCAGCCTTTTTGGGTTTCTTTTCGTCTTCGGGTTTTTTTTTTTTTTTTTTTTTTTTTTTCTCTGGCTCCTAGCTCTGATTTCTTTGTTGGTGTTGTGGTATTTTATCTTCTTATAAATCGAGTCTTAGAGACTCGATTTCCAGGTGGGCGCCATGTGGAAAATATGCCAACTTAGACACGATCAAAACATGAAAATCGACCCTCAAAGACTCGATTTATAGACCCTATATCGAGTCTCTTAGACTCGAGATGCTAGTAAAAAATATAGTTTGCAAACATTGCCTCCTAACTATATAGTTGAAAAATTATGGTTAGTTACCCATTTTGGCCTATGGATCCTTGTATTAACTTTCTTTTGGGCTTCAAAAAAATCCTATTCAAGACCCTTTTGGATTGTACCAATTCTTGGGCCATTTGTGCCTTATTCAAGACCTTCTTCTTGTTCTCATTCCTTGAACTACGATTCCATTTGTGGGCCCTAGTCCCTTTCCCCCCTGGGTTACTCCCACTAACCCATAGATCCTCCGTATTTGCACGAGGCTCATGGTTGTGTGGTTTAGAAGCCAACCAAAGTAAAAGTCCTCAAATTTTTATAAATAAACGTTCTCAAACAATACTTATTTAAATAAAAATATTAAAATAAATTAATTTACAAATTAAATTATTTATTTCAAATGTTTCTAATTTTTCAGTTGTATATAAGGTATAAAGGTTTTAGTCCTAATTATTAAATTGAACTTAATTTGAAAACAAAAACATATCTGAAGTGGTAGAAGACCGTGACTAAGAATATTCCTAGAAAATTAAAGGTGGTAATGTTAGATTTAGCTATCCTTATGCTTATTGAAGTGCAAGCTAATGATCCAATATCTACCACTTTCCATCGCTCTTCACTTCTAATCATACTTTCTGAGCCTTTCAAACTTGATAACATGGGTGAAAGCTTTTCTACTTGCCTTCAAAAAAGGATTGAAGCATGTAAGGACATGAATTATTATGCCTAAAAGAATTTGAGAAGCATCGCAAATTGGCTACTCTTGGCAAGTGTTTAACTGAATGGTACAATGAGAATTTCAAAAAGAATTGAAATGAAATTTAGATACAAAATACAATCTTTTGTTGGATTTTGTATAAAATTTATCTCTCTCATAGAATACACATTTCATGAAAAAAAAAATCATTTATAGGCAATCAATACCTTTCCATGGATCGAGTTCACGTAGATTACTAATCATGATGTTTTGAGAAAGTATCATAGTTAGTGAATATGATTACTTTGCCGAATTGTTTTGTTGAGACATTGTGATGTTGAGAACTTACTATTTGAATATTCTTCTAAGGATTTGGAAGCATTAACACTAATTTTTACTTGCGAGTATCTGGAAGCATCCTGTTCTTTAATATATGTTGATCATAGGTTCCAATGAGAGTGCTAGAAAAATCATAGGTTCCTACGAGGGAGTTACCCCAAAAAGGACTCTTGATCCTAGAGAGAGGACTACATAACCTAGTCAACAAGGCGTAAATTTTGACCACAAGTAAAAAGGCCTATCGATATACTTGATGTAATTGTATTCAAATGGTTGACTTAATTGCTTATAATAAACTTTGATATTGGTAATACCATGTTGTCACTTTTGTTTTTTAGTTGTGCTTGTAGACACCCCATTTTATAACTTACATTTAACCAATATCAGGAAAAAAATGGTAATTTTACACTCCAAGGGCATAATTATTATTTCGACCATTGAATTTTCAGATTTGTGATCCAAAACAAATCTTAATGTCTAAACGATCACAACGATATGTCACGAGTATCATGCATACCACCCGATCAAAAGTTATTATCAAAACAATTTTTAACAACCACTGAAAAAGTCTAATTATATATATATACATTAATGCCAATGGGCATTAACAACAAAAGAAATAATGCCAATTGGCATTAATGAATATCCCTAAAAAAAATAAAAATCATCACAATTTTCAACAGCACTTTGAATTGAATTTTTGGCCTAGTAAATGTTGGAATTTGGTCTTTTTCTATTTTTGGTAAATATGTAGACAATCAAATTCCTTTCAAATGACACCAATTTCAAGTCAATTGGAATTTTGAGCAAAAAGTAATGGCTAAAATACCGAACAGGTGCAGAAAATACACAAGATCAACATCTTCTGTAAGCTCTTAATGTAGGACAAAATCTACTATTTAATTTTGGTATTTTTATGTAATTTTCGTTATTTTAGGTTTAGGACATTTATTTCCTTATTTTTAGGTACTTTTAATGCTTTTTAGGTCAAATTTAGTTCCTGTTATGGTTAGGTATTAATTAGGAATTATTTAGAATATATTTTCTTGTCTGTCAAGTTTTACAGAACTTTCAAATAGGCCCCTAAGTTTGTAAACATTTTTCAGAGTATTATTGAGATTAATAAAAATTTAGACTTTTGTCTATTGTTTTCTCTGGTGGATTAAAGGAATCCCTCATGGATTTGAGGTTTACTACTAGAAACTAACAGTTTAGTTTCTGTTCCATTAAGAGAGTATCATGTGTGCTTTCTTCAGGCTTTTGCAACATTAGTTGGTATCAAAGCCTTGACTTACTCCGGTCTGATGGCTAACCGGCGTGATGGTAACCACCACAACTACAATAACGATGTTGAAGACGCAGTTCACACTAAGGATGAGTTCCACCAATTTCGTGAAAAGAGTTAGCAAATTATAGGAGAAATCCAGCAAAAGATTGCTACTCTTCTTGCTGGGAAATCATCTCGCAATAAAAATGATCAATATATTCAACGATGCACTCCTAACTACAAGAAAATTCCATTCTTTGACGGAGATATGTGTAAGTTGGATTTTATTGACTGGCTTCTTGATTTGGAAGAGTATTTTAATTTTTAGAAGATTTGTGATGAAGAAAAAATGCGGCTTGCATCTAATAAATTGGACAATGAAGTAGAGGAATGGTGTGTCCTTTCTTCAGGTTTCCACATCATTAATTGATATTAAAGCCTTGACTTACCCCTGCCTAATGGCTAACTGGCATGACGGTAACCACCACAACTACAACAATGATGTTGAAGACGCAGTTCACATTAGGGCTGAGTTTCAACAATTTCGTGAAAAGAGTCAGCAAATTATAGGCGAACTCCAGTAAACAATTGCTACTCTTCTTGCTGGGAAATCATCTCACAACAACAATGATCAATATATTCAAAGATGTAGTCCTAACTACAAGAAAATTCAATTCTTTGATGGAGATATGTGTCAGTTGGATTTTATTGATTGATTTCTTGATTTGGAAGAGTATTTTATTTTTTGGAAGATTTGTGATGAAGAAAAAAGTGTGGCTTGCATCTAATAAATTGGACGATGAAGCAGAGGAATGGTGTGTGCTTTCTTTAGGCTTCTATGACATCAGTTGATATTAGAGTCTTGACTTACCTTGGTATGATGGTTAACCAACATGACATTACCTACCACAACTACAACAATGATGTTGAAGACACAGTTCACACTAGGGTTGAGTTCCACCAATTTCGAGAAAAGAGTTAGCAAATTATAGGTGAAATCAAGCAAAAGATTGCTACTATTCTTGCTAGGAAACCATCTCACAACAACAATTTTCAATATATTCAAAGACGTATTCCTAACTACAAGAATATTCCATTCTTTGATGGAGATATGTGTAAGTTGGATTTTATTGATTGATTTCTTGATTTGGAATAGTATTTTAATTTTTGGAAGATTTGTGATGAAGAAAAAGTGCAGCTTGCATTTAATAAATTGGACGATGAAGTAGAGGAATGGTGGGAAGATATTCAAATCGATAGAAAGTGACGAGCTAAACATCCAATCTGCTCTTGGCAAACAATGAAAAGAGTTTTAATTGATTTATAGTTTCCTAATGACTATTATAATATACTAGATTATACAAGTATTGATTATAAATTTGTATATTCATATTAAAAGCAATATGTTCAAAACATGAAAGGTTAACCACAAAATCAAAACTATCACAGCCAAGTCCATGTGTCAAGTAGAGGAAAGGGTTTGAGGGTTATTTCTAAAGAAATTTTTGAAGTGGTTAAAAAAGTTCAAAACTTGCAACAAGTTATTGAATTGAAGATTGAAGATACCACTTGTCAAAAATTTGATAAAAAGGTCAAAGAAAAGAAAGTTGGGTTGATTGTGGATAATGACAAATCAAGAGATGGTAATTATTGAGAATATTGTGGAAGATTCAATTTAGGTCAAATATGAGGATGAGTATGTAGCTCATAATCCCCAAGTTTCAGTTGATGGGTTGAAGATTACTAAACAATATGTTGATTTTCTTGGAGTAGAAAATTTTAAATTTATTATCAACCCTTTGTTAATTGATGTTGCAATTAAATTGAAGGTAGATGAGAAAAAATTTTATGCTTCACTTTATGAAGGACTTAAATTTCAGAACTGAATCAAGTTATTAAAGCATTCGAAGTACTTGTTTATTTGGAGTGGAAGATTTCAGATTTCGACTATCAACTCGATGATGAGTTTGTTTTAAGTGAAGGGGTCTAATGTAGGACAGACTCTACTATTTAATTTTTATGATTTATTAATTTTGGTTTTTTTTTTTATACATTTTTGGTTATTTTAGGTTTAGGGCATTTATTTCCTTGTTTGTAGGTGCTTTTAATGCTTTTAAGGTCAAATTTGGTTCATGTTATAGTTAATTATTAATTAGGAGTTATTTTAGAATATATTTTCTTGCCTATCAAGTTTTACAGAACCCTCAAATAAGCCCTTAAGTCTATAAATGTTTTTTAAAGTATTATTGAGATTAATAAAAAATTAGACTTTTGTCTATTGTTTTTTTTGGTAGATTTTAGACTTATTACCTTGTGGATTCAAGGAACTCCTTGTAGATTCAAGGTTTACTACTAGAAATTAACAGTTTAGTTTCTGTTCCATCAAGAGAGTATCATGTATACTTTTTCAGGCTTCTATGGCATCAGCTCTTTTCAAATTTGAGATCACCCTAAATCAGTGCCAGCCCATCCCTAGCTTTAGAAGTAAGCTAACGACTTAGCTTTAAGGCTAAGCTATCACCCCCACTATAAATAGAGGACATCCCTCTCCATTTTCACTTTTTAGCATTTCATTCCCTCTAGAGAACCAGGAAGAAAGCAATAGAAAAAAGTCATCAAGCATCCATTGTTCCTACTTTGGTTGTGGCTTAGTATTTACTTGCTTGCTCCTTAAATCTTTAGTGATCTCTCCCATTTTTATGTTTGTAAGTTATGTAATTTATTGTGTTTTTCAATTATTTTTTATACTGACTTTGTTCTTCCAATACTTCTAATAAATTATGGAGAAAACAACTGGGAAAGGCCTTAAGCTTCCATTGTTCCTACTTTGGAGGTGGCTCAATACTTTATTGTTTCCTCTATAGTCTTTTAGTGATCCATCGCGGTGTAAATTTATTGTTTTCACGTGCTTTGATTATTAATTGTTTTCATACTAATTTTGATTGTCAATTTTTTTTTGATTTTCTCCTTTATGTTCTTTGAACATCAATTGTGTTCATCTACGTTCTTTGAATGTTTATATGAATCTTTTGTTAACATGAGAGATGAATGTTTGACATGATAATCAAAGATCTTCAAAATTTCACATTGTTATTTTCTTCACCATTTTCACTTGAAATTCCAGTTTAATCGAAGAAAGCAAAGATGAAAAAGATGTTCTCTTTTGATTTTTTTTTTTAATTATTATTACATATTCATGTCTTTGTTTTGCTAGCCCATGCTAAATAACTTGACTGTTTTTACATGTTTATATCTTTAATTACATGATAATTTTTTTTTTTCTCTAATTGCATGGTGATTTTTTTTGACATAACATGTTTCATATGTTTGAATTAGTTTCTTTTATAACAATATGTTTTCATATGAAATGAATGCGATAACATTTTTCAATCCTATGACATGTGACATATAAATTTTCTGATTTTTGGTGATATGCTTAGATGCACACATCTATGTTTGTTTGTTTGTTTGTTTGTTTATTTATTTAAATGCTTAGATGAACTTGTCTAGGTATTTCTTTGTTTTGATTCACATGCTTAGATGAGCACTACTAGTTTTCCTATAAATGCTTAAACAAACATGTCTAAGTAATTTTTTGATTTTCTTTATGATGCTTAGATGTAGGCATTTTTCATATTTTCCTTTATTATGCTACGATGAACATGTCTAGTTAACTTTTCTTTATTTTTCTCGCAATTGCTTAGATGATCAATATGTCTAAATATTATGTTCTTCTTTAAAATACATGGTTGACAAATAACATGACAATTATTGTTTCTTTTACATGCTTGGATGTACATGTTTGAGATTATTTTTGTTTTTCTTTTACATACTAGGATGAGTACGCTTGAATTAATTTCATTTTTTCTCTACAATTGTATTGGTGAACATGCCTAATTTCTGTTTTTCTTTAAATTCAGTTTCTTTTACGTAAGTTACATGTTTTTTTTTTAATTCCTGCTTTACTTTATATCCAGGTTTCATTCATTTGTCAATTTATATATATTATAAATTTTATATGCAATGACGCTTCTAAGAATTATAGGTGTAATACCAAAATTCTTAATTAACTTGCGTGTCAAAATTAGAATAAAACAAAGAGTCTGAGCTTTTTATTATATATATATATATATATATATATATATATCACTAATTGCAGGGCCACATGATTGTGGCATGGTTTCATGTTAATTGTATTAGTGAAATGAACATACAAAACTATGATTTATAGTTGCTAAATTTCCAAAATAGATATTAACAATTCTAATTATGAAAACTTAATTCCTTATATATGGGTGAACCATTACAAATCCAAGCACAAAAAATTATTTAGCTATCTAATTAAATTACTAAAATCACATGGAGTCATATAATATTAATTAAACTCCTTGCATTTGGTAGCTGCTTTTGGATGCAAATTTTGCAAAGGCATAACGCTTCCAACATGTGATCTTCTTTCTCCTGTTGGCAATATTCAAATTGTTATTTGCTCCACGTGATCATCAAGGGTTGCAAATCCAAATAAGATTGAGGCTATCTACTTATGTTGCTTGAACCTATAATAATTCAATAACTTAATCATATAACTGATGATGGGAAAGTAAGAGAATAGAAAATGTGGAAGGGATAGAAAAGATTTTAATTTTCCTAATTTGTGTTTGGTTGGAGGGGGAAAAAGTGAAGGGACAGAAAATAAAGTTTGTATAAATTTACTCATACACCTATTACATAACTTTTTTATGTAAATATTTTATAAAGAAAAAAGAAAAAGAAAAAATGGTTCAAAGTAAGGAGCAGAGAATGAAGAAAAAAAAAAAAAGGTTCAACGTGAGGAGCAAAGAACCCATAAAAAGAAAAAGAAAATGAAAAAAGAAAGAATGTTAATGTGAATTTACTTTGGGGGAAGGGGCGGGGTAGACAAGTCATTTTTATCAAATCACTTCTCCTTGTTTTATCTCCATTTTTTTTTTTTGAGAGCTGAAAAATGGTGGACCCGAGGAGAAAAAAAACCAGGTCCCACTATTTTCTCTTCATCAAAATCACTCCAACCAAACACCCCTTCCACCCAAAATCTCTCCTATTTTTTCTTCTCCATTTTCCATTCTTCCTATTTTCATTGCAACCAAACGTAGCCTAGGGTTGAGGCTGATAGCATTTTTTTTTTTTTTTTTTTTTTGGGTTGCTAACTTGAAAGCATGGTTTTTTGAAGTTCAAATCAGAGGGATTAGGAAATGGCCCCAAAAGAATTATAACGGCATGTAAAAATCCAATTCATTCTACAAAAGAACCTCTCTACAAATTACATTGCTATGAAAAGAGAGGCATATAGACTTTGTATTCTTTAGGCCACTGTTTACACCATATAGGATAGCATAAAAGCTTCATCAAGTATTTCTGATTTCACCTCGAAGCTGTACACCATATGGTTAATTTATGCAGGTCACCTAGATGCTCTTCTGTATTCTGTTGGATTCACCGCAACTTCAACAAAGCTGCCGATGCCTTAGCTAAATGGGATCTTAGTTTAACTCCAATTCCCTATTCTCTTTTGGCAATCTGCCAAATGTGACTTCTGCTGTCAGGGGGTTTGTTAATTGTTTTTGGTGCTGCTGTTAGCCTTGCGTTTCTTATAGAGCAAAAAGTTAAAAAAGACAATTATGACTTGACAAAATTAACTGAACCATCCTTAGAGGACAACACGCAACGAGCTTATGATTGTCTGATTACCGAGTGTAAGGCTAATTCACCTTTTATACATCCCTGTATAGCAATTGATACTTAGGTATTCGCTCTGGTGGCAGTGGACAACTCACTATCAGCTTGCCTTTCATGGCCCCTCTATATATTGCCTACAAGAATGTTAAGACAGGAAAAAAACATTATGCATCCCTGAATTATACAAACATCTAGAAGCACCAGTCATTTACAAGAGGAAAGTTATTTAAATTTTATCGTTTATACAAGTAAGGAGTGTATTACATAAGAAATCAGTATGACAAATAGTTCAAAGGAAAAAAAAAATTGTCATAGAGAACAATAGAGTTGCAATGTTTCCTAAAGGTGACCCAGATTTGCCATTAACCGAAGAGTAACATTTCTTGTCCTAGTAAAGTTAGTTAGCATCACATTTTGTTTGTCCATTATTTTGGGAGTGTTCCACTTTCTTAGCTTATGCCTCAAAGTTTTAACTTTTAAATAAAGATGTGAAGAAAGAAATGCTACCACTAATTCTGCAATGTTGCCCAAAGATATACCAGACTTTCCACAACCATACAGCAACGTACCTCTTGTCTTGTTACATTACACATTTTTTTCTATTGAGAGAGTTATGCAGTTGTCCAAATGCCAATGCCATAACAAATATTAACTGTTAGGGCAGATGCTTGCCTCATCAATTTAGTTAATGAAGTTTTCTCATCTTAATCTAGCACCTAAAACACCTCCAACTTTTAATTTTCAAGTATCCAATATCTATAGCTGAAAAGAAACTTTTCCCCTTGTCTCATCATTTTAAGCAATAAAAGTCTTTCCCACATAGATTCGGCACCCAAGATACCATTGATAAGACAAGGTAACTCACAACAAAACCTATGAAGTATTACATTTATGCATGTGCTAATAGAGATTGGAAGCAGCTTAAAATTGTTTCAGTAACATGGCAGACTAGTTTCACACAAGCATAAAAAAGAAAATGAATTCACTCCAATGGCAAGACTAGCAATTTATATAACTGACAGCCTTAAAACCATTCAGTTTCTGAGGAGCTATGCATACCTCTACAACATCAATAAAATCCTGCTTCTTGTGAAATGCACCAACCCATTTAGTGTGATCTGCAGTCCTGCCAACCAGAGCAAATTAACACAAGAATCTGAGATTTTAAGTCCCTTAATTCTTAGCTGCATGACATCATTTTCAGAATACAAGACATTTAGCTTAAAATTTTAGTTCAGAAACGGATTCTCATTCTTCAAGGGCATGATCAAAATATTTGCAATTTATGATAAAATTCACAACATTATCATACCTAAACAGATTCACCCTTTGCATACCAAAATAAAATGTGACGGAGACTATTGTAAGAATAAAATTGCACAGCAGTTCAAAAGAAATTACTGCAAATCAATTTTTAGGGAAGGAAATTGTAACAAGTTTCTGAAAGGCCAATGAAAAGGAGATCTTGGTGCAAACTTTGTTTTAGATTCAAGTGCAAGAGATCTAATTAATTGTTTCACTCATCTTCCAGAAGCCCAATCATCATGTTTCATGAGAAACTTACAGGTCTAAGCAAACAAAAAGATAAATAACAAGACCAAAATGAAATATGAAAAAAGCATTTTCCCTTTAGTTTTATTTTACTTCATTGTATGTGTATTGAAATTAATCTAGTACAAGGAAAGTACTTCATAAAAGCACTGCTCTTAAATTTTTTTTAAGAAACAAGAAAAAGAAAAAGAAGAGAAAACGAATTACACACATGAATTACAGGAAGTCACAATTTATAGTTCAAAATTTATATATGATACAAATACTACTAGTCAGCAATATTAGCAAGGGCATTTTAAATATCCACCTCAGTTGTTGGAATAATTTTATAATAAACAACAAACACAAAAAAAACAGTCATCATATGTATAATATCTCAAAATAGATGCAGAATTGCATTCCTGGAAGATATCCATGTACACAAACAGGTATATGAAATCAAAATATCCGAGCTAGTGTTTTGTTAAAAATCAATAAATAAATAATAACAATCAAAAATTAAGAAGAGGGGGAAGAGTACCCAGAATCCATTTTCATGTGATGAGCATTGAAAAAGAAAACTGTTGAAGGTATGAAAGTAATGTCAAAATACTTGACATAAACTTGAATTTCATTGGAATCGATATCTACAAGTGCTACACTTGCAAATTTGGACACCTCCCGAGCCGATTTAGAAAGCTGCATAGAGAAAAACAAATTGAGTTCATCCACTTCATAATATATAGAATAAATGAAAACTCAGAGAGAGAGAGAGAGAAGTGGCATACAACGTCGTCAAGTTGAAGGCAAACAGGATCAGAAGCATGGCCGAAGCGGAGGACAAGGACCTTGTCGATGGTGTCTCTGATGATTGCGTCCACCTCTTGTTTCTTTGTCAGCACCGTCAATGGGTAACTACTCATTCTCACCACTTTCAGATTTTGGGGCTCATGTCGTCATTTCATTTTTCAGGCCAAAGATTATTAAAAAAAAAAAAAGAAAAAAAAAAAAAAAAAGAGACCGGGGGTACAACTTACCTGAGATTTAGCATGAATTTAAGTTGGTTACTTGTTATTTGAAATTTGACACTTTACTCATTGAGTCTATTCTGTTAAACTTTCTTAACCCACCTCTCTAAAATCCTAATCCGAATTGGATTTAGATTCGGTGCAAATTTTCTTTAATTTCTTACTCTAATTAGACTTAAATTTAATTGAGTTAATCTTCTTTAACTTCATCATGGCTGTTGTAAAAATAAAGTCCACTAGCTTTCTTCTTTGCACAAATCAACTTATATTTAGTTCCATTTTCCTACAAAAGACAAATTCACGCAATAAAATTCAATTAAGCACAAAATTGATTATTTAACATTATTCCAAAACCAAATAAAAAATGCATGAATTAACTCAAAAGAAGTATGATAATACTCTCTAAAAATTATATAAATATGCAAAATTAAGCTATTATCAATGCACATCACTGATCCCATTCTTTTTGTGTGTGACGATCATCCAAGGGCCATACATGTCCTCTTTCGACTCCGTAACCATGTCATGGCTCTTGCTTGCCTTCTCCATCGCAGCTCCACTAGGTTCCAGGTTGGCACCAGGCTAGGGCTCCTAGTTTTCTACCGAAGGTGGGGATGGTCTCCTTGACATATAGAAACATTCTTCTTTCCAGTGACCAATACGTCCACAAGAAACATAACCTATGAAGTCCTTCATAGATTACTGGTTGCTCAATGTTTTCAATAAGGACAACATTCACCAGTGGTTTTCAATATCGACTTAGATGCAAAGCCTAGCATACCTTCCTCTGGCTTAGGTGGCTGTATAGGTGTCAACTCTCAACACATTCCCGATGGCTTGATCAATTATCATGAGAGCCTCCGCATTATAATACTCGATGGGTAGTTTGTTTAGTCTAACCCATATTGCCACAGAAGAAACCACCACCATCACAAGTTTAAAGTTTGGTTCCCATGGTCTAATGGAGAGGAATTTTTATCCAATGAACCAGGGTCCCTTTCTTAGAACCATACTATGGTCTTCCTTAAGCGAGAATTGGATAAGGAAGAAATCCTTTCCGAGGTCAATGCAGTCAATCCTTCTTGTTGGTTTCCATAAGGCGAGGATTCTTGCATTGAGAAATTTGAAACCAACAATCCTCCCATACACCTTCACAACCAAAGCCTTCAACCTTTAGGCTCGAATATGTTGTTTTATGGCCTTAGGGATTTTTACCGTTGCAAGGCTTTCTCTAAGCTCCTAGATCTCTCCTCCTTCAATTTTTGCCTCCAGGTCCTCCCCCATTCTTTCCAACAGGTTTAAAGCTTGAGAGAAAGCACTCAGTATATCTCCCACTAGCTTATCTTTGAAGGATGGTACCGGATGGTCCATTCCCTCCCCATTAGCACCCATAGATCCATCAGAATGCTGGTTAAAGCCAACATGATGTGTTTCTTTGATCTTTTTATTACTCCAGATCAGCTCCTGCCTCTCCTCATTTGGTAGTCTTATGGATGGAAAGTTGAAAGTCCCTAGTGATCCAGCATATGTGAGAGGCATGTAAGTTAGAGCATCCACATTGGTGGAGTCATAAATTTAGCAATTTGGCACCACAAAAGCTACTCTATTTATTTTACCACCTCACTTTACAAAACACTCAATATAAGTGGTTTTATTTTAGTTTTCAACATAATAAATAGTATAAATAGCACAATAAAATAATATATCTACCACAATAAATAACCATCACCACCACCAACACAATAAAATAATATAAATTTTAATATATATATATATATATATTTTACCTTTTTAGCTACATTGCACAGCCACCTTTGGCTGTGCACTATAGCTCAACAGCCAAATTTTTAGGCTTTTCCTCCACCATTACAGCATGCTTTTTAGTACTGGTGACGGCTTTTTAGCACCACCAATAATCAACAACGAACAACAATAAAAAAATTAAAAAAAAAAAAAAAGTAATCAACAAATGGCGTTAACTAGCGGGAGCTTACCTGTGTGACCTATTAATATTCCTAATTTCAACATTAGTCTGTGGCTCCACCAGTACTCAATTTGACGAATTATGTCATTAGCCATATCCATAATAGTTGGGTTTCCAAGCTGCAAATATAAAATAGACCATTAATCCAATTAAGTCCAAAGTCCAAAGAATTGATTGTAATGTTTCTGTACATTAATTTCTTACCCAAAAAAAAAATTTCTTACCAAGATACCTTTCAGATTAATAATCGCTTCTTTGATACGCCTGTTTTCATTCAATATATTTGAGTCAAATGAGGGATATAGTGACCTAGGATATATGCTAAAACATTGTCGGGGCGGCGTAGCCACGTGCCTTTGGAGGTGTGACTTTGCTAGGCTCGGATTTGTTTTGGGGAGGTCAACCCGGAACTCGACATTGGGCCGCATAGACCAATGGCTTCTGGTGTATTTATAAGCCTACAAAATAGATAAAACCCAAAGTCTTAGAATCATGATGATAATGGTTGAAATAAATAAATAATATGCTTAGCATAATAGCTTTGATTATGGTGAGTTGATACGTTATTATTATGTATATTAAGTGATGTCCAATATTAGAAAGTGTTTAATTAGGTGTCCAATGTCCAACAATGGGATGAGTCCAATAGTCCATGTCTAGTTGCGGTTCATGGTTCATGTTCAACATAATAAGGTATGTCTAGCAATGGTCCATGTCCAAATAATATATGTCCAAAGGGGTAATTCATGTCCAAATAATATGTGTCCAAGGGTGGTTCATGTCTAATAATATATGTGCAATGATGGTAGATCGATTTATTACTATGTATGTTCATTAATGAAATATTAGTGTGATTATGTTTCATTAAATAATGAGGTAATATTAAAGTAACTTGCATCCAGCGGTACAATAATAATAAATTAACATATACTTAATGATGTAATTTCAAAGATGGAGAAAGATTGACTTATCTTCACAGTTTGTAGCTCCAGCCGTAGAGCAACAGTGGACTTAACATTTCAGCAACATGAGAAAATGAGTCCAATGGTATAATAACATTAGTCGAGTGATATAATGATAATGAATAAAATATACTTGATAATATAAATTTGAAGACAAAAATATAATGACTTATCTTCATATTTCGTAACTCCAACCGGATCACATTAGTAGACTTAACATTTCTACAGCATGATGAAGTGAATCCTTTCATGACGACTTCATGTTTGAAAGGGAAAAGTGGATGCAATTGGAAGGAGAGAGAATATGTCCAGCCGTGTGCATAGGTTGGTTAAATTCATCCTCTTCATCGTGCACTTAAATGATTTTCCCCATGTAATGCTCTTTTAGTTTTTTAGTCAAGCATGAGTGATATTGCCTTCTATAAAAAGGGCTTTTAATTTTATAAGTTTTTGCCTTCCATAAGAAGGGCTTTTAGCATTATAAATATATGTCTTCCATAAGAAAGGGCTTTTGTAATGTGTTCTTGGGAGAGTGTTTGATATGTTTTATGATGTGTAGAGATGGTAAGAAGCATATATACTTTGTGAGATATGGTGTTTGTAATATGTATAGGAATTATATATAGATGCTTTGTTGGACATGGATCTTGTATATGTATACTTTGTGAGACCTGGAGTTTAAAGATATATGAGGAGTATGTATGGGTATTTTGTGAGGAATGTGTTTGTAAAATATATGGAAGTGTAAGATAGATGATATGAAGGTTAAATATAGTAAATAGATGAGATTATATCCGTTGCTGGAGTGGTTTTTTGTGTTATGTCATGGGTTATGTTGCTTTCTAAGAAGGGAGATTTTGTATAAGAAATAAAGAATGAAATGGAGATGTGTTTTTGGGCAACAAAATGATAAAGTTTCAGAATATTGAAGTGTGGGAGAGATGGATAGTGTGTAATGGTGTGGTGTAATAGGTGTGATGTAATGGTGTCATCTAGGAAGAGGTATTTTGTAAGAGAGATGGAGAAGTATAGAAGAGTTTAGAGATATATGCAGCAAAGTGAAGTTTCAGAATCTTGGGAATGGGAGAGAAGGGCCTCTATGATGTGTAGCTTGGTCCTCTTTATAAAGAGTCAAGCTATGTAACTAGATTAGAACTTAGTTGAAGGCAAAAATAGCAAATAAGGAAAAGTCCTTGACAAAATAAGTGGTTTCATTAGAGGGATTTTGTTTTTTAGCCAGAAGAAGAAAGCTAGGGGCCTTAAGGCTGATGGAGCTGCTGTCACAGCTATTAATCACAGCTATCACAGCTAGCTGATGACATCTTTTGCTTGGAGGACAATACTTGGCATTAAATTCATGATTTGGCTAAAAATTGTAAGATAATCTTTATGGGATCCTCTTGTTTCTAGTACCACAGCTATTGGGATCAGGCATTAATAGGTGAATGACATCATTTTTAGGACATGTGTCAACTTGCTGGAGCTTTTGCAGCTTCTGCCGGAGTTGTCACAGCTTCTGCAGAAGCCGTTTGCAGCTTTTGCTGGAGCTGTTTCAGTTTCTGCAGAAGCTGTTGCAGCTTCCATTGGAACTGTTACAGCTTGTGCAGAAGCTGTTGTAGCTTCTGCTGAAGCCGTTTTTGGTAATTTCGGCTAAGTTTTCTTTTTTTGAAAAATTATACGCTTAATCCATATATAATTTTGGTAAGTAATAGACTAGTTGGTTGATATTTGATGAAGTTTTAGAGATGTAATTATAGTATTTTTGTATTTTAACCAAATCTTATAGAGTAAGGAGAGCATTTAATGCCAAATATGAGATACTAATATATATTTAGTCATGTGCTTGGAATTGATTTAGATGATAATAATATAATTAATATGAAATTATTTAATTACATTTCTAAACTTATATTATATGATGAACATTAATTTTTATGTAAAGAGCATGGGGAGTTTTATCATTTTAAATGTTATTGTGAAATGAGAGGCTTACCAAATGTTACCTATTGCATACTAACCCATCAAAATTCAGGGAATTGGGCAAGACATGCCAAGTAACATACTTTCCTTTATCAATTTTGAACCACTGGAACTTTACTGAACATACTTCTTGGCCCTCCAAACCACGACTCCCAAAATTCTCCTGACGAGACTCATGAGCTTGGATCATGAGCCAAAAATGAGATGATTTGCTATGAGCTTGAACCCTGGGCTTTGACGCCTTTTAGTGTAAATATGGGCCCTTTTGGGCTTTAGAAGAGATTTTCCCAAAATCCATAATAGTGTCGACATGGTGCGGGTCGCCAATGAAATGAAGGCATATGGTGTGAAAAATTTATCCTCAACAAACATCGAATAAAACATTTCCAATCACCTTATCAAGTCAATAAATGGTATGGTTGAAAATTAACCAACATGGCTCTCTCCAGCCATATAAAATCCCTATATTTCTATCTTGGGAACCTTTGAAGCCACTTTAATATAAGCACCATAGGATAAAATGTCACAAACTCCACAAGAATAGACAAAATTTAGCTACAAAATTTGTTGTACCTTAATCCTACAAACTTACTCAATATCATTAATATTACTACATATTTCGAAAATCTAACTGCTAGACTGCAAATTCTTTGCACTCTTAATACACATGTCAAATTTTATGTCAATCGGATATTATTTACTATACGATTTATAAGATTATATTTTATGAATAATTTTAAATTACAAAAACTTGCAATATAAAAAATTGATTGATGATATAGGTACTAATCTTTAATTTTCTAGAAATTTTGCAATCCTGGAGAATATATGATAAAAATGTAATCCAATGGTAGATTTGTCAAAAATCACCTTCAATAAAAAGATATTGAGTTAGGTTATAGTCTTAATCCTTAGGCTACAACTAATTTTGTAACTAAACTTTGTCCATTAAGAAATCAAGGAAAGATAATTTTCAAAAAGCAAACATGAAACTTTTGTCTAGCTATATAGGGATGAAAGGTGAAGGATAGAATTGAAACCAGTATTGTTGCCTCCAAACTTCTCATGAGAATGTGAGAATCCCACGCCACCAGGGAATCCAGGAAAAGCATACTTGTCTCTTCAATTTAACAAAAAATTTCTAAATAATCAGATAATTTTAGATACACAAAAAATTTGAGGGTAATTATACTCCCCTCCCTTGAGGTGTAGGGAAATGGCATTCCGTTCCAAACTTGAAAGGAAAAAAACACTTACCCCCTTGACATCCAATTGACCAAATTTTGTTAAATTAATATTTAAAATATTGTGTACTAACTTACCCTCTGTTGAAATGCAGGTTTCCAAAATTCTTATTTTATAGTTGAAATTCATTGTTTTAAATTTTTAATTAAAGTGTTTTTTAAAAATATTAAGTGTGATTTTTTTTTTTCAACGGGTAATGAAGAGATTTTTTGTTGCAAGTGTTTTGGTGCTTGATAAATTTTGTATTTTAAATTTATTAGTTATTTTAAATAATAAAAATAAAATAAAAATATTTCATTGCTAATATAAACAAAAAGGGAGGGAGTGTTTATTTTTTTCAAATCTCAAAGAATGGGGAGTGTTTTTTTCCTTTTAGGGTGAAATGTCATTTATACAAACCTCAAGGAATGAGAGTGTAATTACCCCCAAAAATCTATTGCAAAGTATCTAACTAATGCTCTAAAAATTCAATGAAATTCATAGCTCTAGTATGGTTCAAGAAAGCCACATGATATAAGCCTACTAACTACCAACAATTCAATCTAATAGCTTGTGTGTCTCTAAAGTGCACAAAAATCAGATTTTGCAAAATAAATGAACCATTTTGCAAGATTCTAAGAAACTGACTTTAACCTTTTTAGAGCAATTTATATAACTTACATGCAAAAGAGACAAAGGTAAAATGGTTAATTTCCGGGCCCCCGCGGGGGGGGGGGGGGGACGTAGACTTGATTGGCCTCAAGTACCAACTTACTCAATAAATTTATGATCCGTTTGAATTAAGGGGGAGTAGAATAAATTTGGTCCAAAATTAGTCTATTTTCAGTCAACTCTACTTTACTCCCCTCCACTCCCTCTCAATCCAAATAAACCATTAAGTTAGGGATAATTTCTCTTTTTGAGAAAACATTTTTGAAAGGTAATCTTAAATTAGTTGGAATAATTAAATATGTGAGAGTTCTAAAGTAATGTGTTATTTTTAAAAATATATTAATTAATATAAACAATTTAATTTTCTAAATCCTTTTAATGACCGGTAATACACACATACACACACATCACCTCACAAGGGTTTGGGTTAGTTGCAAAAACACCTCTAAGGATTTAATTCTTTCTCATAACTCTCCAAGATTTCTATATCCGCCAAATTGACCCATGTAACTAAATTTTGTTAACCCTTATAAATGAAAAAAATTATGTAACCATCACGTAACCATGGTTTTCAAACTTGAACTGTTCAAAGAACCAAAAATTGGAGAGATTCAAGGTTTTTAAGGTTAAACTAAGGTTTGACTTAGGTTGAATCGTGATAATGTCATAATTAATTTAGTAATTAATTAAAATACAAATAAATGTATATTAAATTTGTAAGTACCAGCAAAATTGACTAAAAATATCTAAAAAAAATTGAAATAGACTTTCAAATAAATTTTCATGATATTATAAGTTTAATAGAAATAATACAACATAAATAAACATGTATAATTATCCTTCAAGTAGAAATCCTTTTAATTAAATTTTAAAAAATCACTTTTAATTATTTTAGTAAATTCTCATGCAAATGAACTATTCTTAAATCACAAGTAAATTTAGCAAAGAAAAAAATTTAATAAATATTTAATAAATTGAGAGAGAGGTGATATAATAAGTTGAGAAATTATAAATTATGTAAGTATGCAAATGAACTATTCTTAAATCACAAGTAAATTTAGCAAAGAAAAAAAATAATAAATTGAGAGAGAGGTCATATAATAAGTTGAGAAGTTAAAAATTATGTAAGTATAAATAAATATAATAATAGGTTATAGTTAAATACAAGGAGTTCAAGTGGTCTTCCCCATTGATTTCATTGTAATAGCATTTGCATCAGTTGTAAAATAACAGAATGCCCCCAATTTGGTTGAGGGAGAGAGATAATTTGAGATAATAAAAAAAAAATTGATAAGGAAATAATATTTTGATGAAATATAGTGTAAAAGAAATAATCTGATGTAGGAGATTTTGAAAAGTAAGTATATCAAAATAAATAAATAAATAAAAAGTAGGTTATTATGCTAAAATAGACATAAATATTTGCAAGAGTTGATGCAAATGTTCTAATGTAGTAAGAAACAATTGTGTTTTATGTCTTTGTCTTCATAAGTAGATGATTGCATTATAATGTATTTTAAAACAATGATTTTATGTATTTGTCTTTGTTGATAGTTTGTTAATACTAAATAGATGCTCATTTAAAATTTCATGATTTTTTTTTTAACTTATACTCCAGCCCCTCTTAACTCAAAATCCTAGGTCTGTCCTTACAATGCTAGTCTTGGATCCTAAGTGAGGGTGAGATCTTAGGTTCTACACCCCACGCTGCACTCGATTCTCTTTATATATATATATATATATATATATATATATATATATAAATACAGTCAATTTTTTTACCAGGTTGAACTAGCTCACGGTTTTTCGGATCGAATTGCAATTCAAGAAGTTCACTCAATTTCTTCAAATAGTTGGTTCTTGCATATAAAAAAACTAGCTTCATGACCTGTTTACAGTTAACCCTGTCGGACCAAGCAATTTGGTTCAAGTTCGAGGACCTTGCACATAACCACATTAAGAAGATTTACCAACTAATTTGTGACACTAGTCATGTGATAGTCACATGATTTTTCTATCCATAAAAGCTAACGAAATTTAGTCTCATGGGTTAATTGATTGATATAGAAACCACAGGGAGTTATAAAGAAGAATTGAAACCCTAGGGTATCTTTGCTACAATCCCAGCCTCCAAGGGAATTCAATTGATGCACCTACCCCACGCTACAGCTAGTTCTTTAACATATACCCACTATTTTAAAAACCGGACCAGCCGGTTCAATCGAGCACCATTCTGGTCTGGTAAAATGCCCCAAAACCGGTCAAAAATTGGGAGAAATCAAGGTACAAATTGATTCTTTGACTATACCAATTTTTAAAACCATGCATATATAGGAGTGCTTAATTTTAGTAAAACTTTTCTCTCTCCCTCGTAGGAGCACCTCTCTCTCTCACTCTGTAAGAGCCTTTCACTCCTCTCCCGTTTGGAAGAGATCTCAGCTCCCCTTGGTGGGGTTTTCCGCCCCATAAACACACTTCTTTCCCAATGGAGCAAGCAGTGATTGAAGAACTACAAAACCTCTACCTCACCAAAGAGGAAGAAGAGGAAATACAAATAACAGTACAAAGCCGGGATGATCTTTTAGAAGAGTGTTCATTAAGTTTGTTTGGTAGGCTTCTTTCAGAGAGGCAGCAAAATGTAAGAGCTCTGAAAAGCACTCTAAGAGCTGCATGGAAAATGGGGTCAGAGCTGAGAATAGTTGAGGTAGGAAGCAACATTTTACAATTCAAATTTAGCTCCAGTTATCAAAGAGATTGGGTAGAAAATAGTGGGCCATGGAACTTTGAGAATAATCTGCTTCTCTTGTGTAGATGGAGAAAAGGCCTCACTGTAAAAAATATAGTCTTCACTCACTCCCCTTTTTGGGTCCAGCTGTGGGGATTGCCTTTTGAGCTTATGTCAGAGGAGGTTGGGCAAGATATTGGAAGAAGTTTGGGACGCCTTATTGAAGTGGATAAACGGGCATGCCAACTGGACCAGGCAAAGTTCATGCGCATCAGAGTAGATGTTCCAATAGATAAGCCTCTCCGTAGAGGCGGAAATGTTGTAAGCAAAGATGGTGAGAAGTTCTGGATTCACTTCAAGTACGAAAGACTTCCAACATTTTGCTTCCTTTGTGGAATGCTTGGTCATGATGATAAGCATTGCCAGACTTATACAAACCAGTAGGGCACTCCAAGGCAATATGGAGAATGGTTAAGAGCAAATGGAAACTTCAAAGGAGGAAATCCAAGTTTCAAGGGAGGGAATGCAAGGCAAGGAACTTTCTCAAGTAACAATCAAAATGCTGAGACTGAAAACAGAGCAAATGAAGATGGTACCGCTGCTTTGGGCCGATCCTCTGTCTCTCCGGCGTGTCACATGGAAGAAAACAGGGAAAGTGAAAGTTTTCAAAATTCAAAATTACACGGCAAGTCCACTCAGAGGCAGGGCAGTGGCGTGTTAGACACTCACATAAGTCAGATGGCTGATGTTAGACTTGGATGGGACATAAAGGCAACTGGAGACATGATTTTGGGACAAGCTGAAGGATCATGTGGAGTGAAATCTGATCCAATCCCAATGGAAAAGTTTGAATCAATGACTAGGCTTGAGGAATGCAGTGGTATACTCAGTAAAAGTTACCCCACTTCAACAGGGGAGTGCTACGCTGAGGTTAGCAGCCCACTTAAGCCCAAAAATTGGGCCGAAACTCATGGAAAAAATAAGGTCTCAGCAGCAGCCCAAGTAGTTACAAAAAGCTCACAGAGGAAATGTCGTATGAAGAAAATAGCAAGGGAACAAGGCTCGGCCCAGGGAAAAGAAAAACAAGCCAAAGGTCCAAATATTGGCACAAAACGTCAGTTAGCTTTGCTCTTAGCAGAAGAAGAAGAAAACACAGCCAGAAAAAAGACATGTATGGAAGTTGATGGAAGTGTTACTGAGGAAGCGATTTCATCGGCGGTGGCTGCAGTGTAGCACCGCCGGGAGCCATGAACTCCCTAGGATGGAACTGCCGGGGGCTTGGGAACCCCCGGTCAGTTCGTGCATTGCACGATCTAGTGCGATATTTAGATCCCAAAATAGTCTTCCTTTCGGAGACTAAGGTCAGGCAGCGGAGAATGGAAAGAATAAAGGAAAGAATCGGTCTTGTGAATGGACTTTTTGTTTCATGCCAAGGGCGCAGCGGTGGCTTGGCTCTTTTATGGTCGAGGGAGATAAATCTGGAAATTCAAAGCTACGGCAGCTACCACATCGATGCAGTTGTCACAGAGGAGAGCTCAAATTTTAAATGGAGGCTCACAGGTTTTTACAGTCACCCCCAAACTCACATGAGGCAACAATCTTGGGATTTACTGGCTTATTTAAAGAGTCAATCCCAGCTCCCTTGGTTTTGCTATGGAGATTTCAATGAAATTCTATCAATGGAAGAAAAATCAGGTGGAGTGGCAAGATGTCAAAGTCAGATGGATAAATTTCGAGGTGTGGTTAATCTTTGTGGTTTCAAGGACCTGGGTTACTTAGGGACAGACTTTACTTGGTGCAATATGCAGTCTGGTGACAACAGAATGTATTTGAGGCTAGACAGGGCTCTTGCAACTAGTGATTGGATTGATAAGTTTGGTGAGGTAAGAGTTAACCACCTGGTGGATTCCACTTCAGATCATTGTGTTTTGTTCGTTGCAGACTCCAGAATTCCAAAACAGCCTCGCGCAAGGCGTTTTCACTTTGAGGCCATGTGGACGAAAAATGAAGCATGCACAGATATTATTGAGTCGGCCTGGAGCAGTGTAGGCAATGCAAATACATCGGAAGGTATGGTTGCTGCTTTGAATGCTTGTGCAATTGATCTTAAAGCTTGGAGTTCTACTAATTTTGGTCAAATCCCGAAAAAAATTCAAGAGAAAAGAAAACGACTAAATTCTCTGGTTCAAGCTGATAAAGATGGTCTGCTGGGGGATGAAATAAATCAGACTAGAAAAGAAATTAATGAGCTTCTTGACAGTGAGGAAACTTACTGGTGTCAGCGGTCTAAGGCTCACTGGCTCAAAGAGGGAGACAGGAATACGAAATTTTTCCATACCCGTGCCTCTGAAAGAAGGAAACAAAATACCATTCTAGGTATCTGGGATAAATCTGAGAATTGGTGTGGTGACCAGGACAGTATAGCTAGAGCAGCTATTACCTATTTTGAGGAAATATTTACCACTTCCTCGCCGAGTCAGATTGAGAAGGTGACTGATCTCATCCCAATGAAGGTGACTGATGAAATGAACATGGAGCTAACCAGAGGCTTCACCAAAGAAGAAGTTGTTGCAGCCCTAAAGCAGATGCACCCTACAAAATCTCCTGGCCCTGATGGTATGTCCGCACTTTTCTTTCAAAAGTATTGGAGCATAGTAGGCACTAATGTTTCTAATTTAGTTCTGAATGTTCTTAATCATGGCATGTCTATTTCTGAAATTAATAGAACTAATATAGCCCTTGTACCAAAAATCAAAAATCCTCAGAGAATGACTGATTTTAGGCCAATTAGCCTTTGCAATGTGATATATAAGTTGATTTCAAAAACTTTGGCTAACCGCCTCAAAGCTATTCTGCCTTTTATCATTTCAGAAAATCAGAGTGCTTTTGTAGCTAATAGGCTCATCACTGACAATGTCTTGGTAGCTTATGAAATTATGCACTATCTAAAACACAAAAAGAATGGGAATGATAGCTTCATGGCGGCTAAGCTAGATATGAGCAAAGCTTTTGATAGGGTTGAATGGTCTTTCATTGAAATGGTAATGAGGAAATTGGGTTTTGACGAGTCATGGATTGGTCTGGTGATGAAGTGTCTAACTTCGGTTACTTACTCAGTTATCATCAATGGCTCGGTTCATGGAAGTATTGTGCCTACTAGGGGACTCAGGCAAGGAGACCCTCTGTCTCCCTATTTATTCCTGCTATGTGCTGAAGGTTTTTCAGCTCTCATAAATGAGGCAGCCCGGAGTCAGCTACTAAATGGTATATCCATTTGTCGAGGTTCCCCAAGAAAATCACCTGTTCTTCGCTGATGACAGTCTTCTCTTCTGTAAAGCCAATGGTACTGAATGCAGCAAGTTGAAGGAAATTCTCAGAACTTATGAAGATGCATCGGGACAAAAGATAAATACTGAAAAGTCTTCAATCTTTTTCAGCCCAAACACCTCTCAGGAGCTCAAAGATGAAATCATAAACATGCTTGGGCCTATGACCGATTCCCATCACACAAAGTACCTTGGCCTCCCCTCAATCATTGGTCGATCAAAAAAGCTTATTTTTGCGGAGATAAAAGAGAAGGTTTGTAAAAAGCTGGCGGGTTGGAAGGGTAAATTGCTCTCCTTGGGGGGTAAGGAAATTCTCATTAAAGCGGTGGCTCAAGCCATCCCCTCTTATACGATGAGCTGTTTCCTTCTTCCTAAATGTCTTTGTGATGACCTCGAAAGAGAGATGAGAAGCTTTTGGTGGGGCCAAAAACATCAAGAGACCAAGATTGCTTGGGTTGGATGGCAGAAAATGTGCAAGCCCAAATCTCTTGGCGGGATGGGCTTCAGGAACTTGCAAGCTTTTAACCTTGCCTTGCTTGCGAAACAGGCTTGGAGGATTCTTACTAACCCCTCCTCCCTAGCTGCTCGGGTGCTAAAGGCCAAGTATTTCCCCTATGATGACATCCTTAATGCAAGCCTTGGCAGCAGCCCCTCTTTTACATGGCGAAGCATTTTTCATAGTCTCGAAGTTATTAAGAAAGGAACTCGTTGGAGAGTGGGAAATGGTCGGTTGATTCACATTTGGGAGGATAAATGGCTCCCCACCCCTTCCACTTACAAAGTCATCACCCCTCCTAGGGATTTTGAGGGCTTCCCCATGGTCTCCTCTCTCATTGATCAAGAGACTAAATGGTGGAAAACTAGTGTTATCCAGGCGCTCTTTTTGCCTTTTGAAGCGGACATTATTCTGAAAATTCCTCTAAGTCAGAATTTACCGGAGGACAATCTTATTTGGATTGGAAACAAAAGAGGTGTTTTCACTGTCAAGAGTGCTTATCACATTGCTGCCAATCTCCAAGACGGTATTGATGTGGGGGAATGTTCTTCTGGAGACTCAAATGCTCATCTTTGGAAAATTTATGGAAGCTGAAACTTCCTGCAAAAGTCAAAATTTTCTCTTGGAGAGCTTGCGTGGACGGGCTGCCAGTGAAGGTAAAGATGGTGGAGAGAGGTATTAAATCTGACTCTGATTGTCCTGTTTGTGGGGAAATGCCTGAAAGTCTTTTTCATGTTTTAATTTCCTGTGACTTTGCTCTATCGGTGTGGTCACTTTGGCAAGATTGCCCTTTAATATCCCTGCTGAATGCAAAAGACTTTACTGGTCTGCTGCACCAAATTTGTTCAAACTCTGATGGAGTTTCATTAGAATATTTTTGTGCAATATCCTGGTCCATATGGTATAACCGAAATCAGATAGTTCATAATGAGCGTGGTCTTTCCCCTCTGCAAGTCTGGGAAATGGCGAGGAGAGTTGTTGATGACTTCCAAGAAGCTAACTTGCTGCATTTGTCCTCGACACGACCATCAAACAGTGGCTGGGCAGCGCCTCCCCCAGGCTTTTTCAAAATTAATGTTGATGGTGCGTCGTCCTTGGATGGTCAGGGGGTGTCGGGAGTGGGAGTGATCATTCGGGATGCTAATGGTGATGTGCTTGCTGCTCTCTGTAAAGCCTTGCCTATGCACTATTCGGCTGAATGGACTGAACTCTTTGCTATGGAGCAGGGTGTCCTCTTGGCTCAGGAAATGGGTGTTCAGCAGGCAATCTTTGAATCTGATGCTTCCATTGTCGTTCAAGCCATTTCTCAAGACCTCTGTGGTGGTGAATCAGGCCACTTGATCCAAGGAATACAGAACGCGAAATTGCGCTTCTTGAGCTGCTCATTTCGACATGTGAAAAGGGACTCCAACAGGGCTGCCCATGAGCTTGCCCAATATGCAAAATGTAAAAATGTCAGCTGTGTATGGAAAGGTGTTTCTCCGCCTTTCTTAGATTCTCTGTTTCATTCGGGTATAGGCTGATTGCTGTATGTTGTTTGACTGTTGTTTGTTGTAGGCTAAGGCCCTGTTGTACCCCTTTTCTTATGTTAATGATATTACACATTTTCTCTTCAAAAAAAAAAAAAACCATGCATATACCCAATTTCCCCATCTTCCCTTGCAAAGATAAGTTGGTATAAGTTGCAATAGAAATCAGGAATTTTCAGTGAAATTTGCCTACTGGATGGCTCAATACCACATGAAATAATGAAGGTACGAATCCAGAAAAAAATAATGGCAATCCAAATTGCACAAAATATTAAAGATTTTTCTCTAGCATGTGCATGTTGCTTTGGATATATACTATCTCAAAAAACTTCACGAGTGGAGAATACTATATGCCCACTGTGTGGTCTAGAGGAAGAATATAATCTGCATCTTTTTTACCAAAATGTTACTTTGCCAATGTGATCTAGTTTTATTATGGGGAATTACATTTTTGCTCTTCATATTATTTACAATTTTGATCTGGTGAAAATTTATCACCCAGCCAACAGATTTTGTTAAATGGACCTATTCCAGATGAAAGATTCTATTTCTTTGCTGCATTGGCTACTTTTGATATATAGAGAGCTCGTAATATAGCTTGGTGTTCAACTGAAGAGGTGTCTCTTCTAGACTGTCTCACCTAGAGTATTTCTAGCAGTCTCTTCAAATTTTTGTATTATTTAAAGAGTAAGTAATTACTTTTGCCTGTCTACTTTTCGGATACAATTTCCAACAATCTCTTATCCTTTCTTTATCCCATTTAAGTATTATTTATTCATTTTTTCTTTAATCTTTCTTTATTCATTTTTAATCTTCCTTCATTCATTTCATATTACTATATTTTTCAAATTCCCACCAACTATATGCCTATATCTCACACTCAAAGCAAAGGAAGTCTTCCTTTATTGCATTTTAGATAGACAGTTAGAGCTAATTTTTGTGGGTTTGCTTTCTAAGATAGGGAGGGAAATGGCTTTAAAGAGCTTGTTGGAGAAGCTGAAGCCGGTGAATTTCTAGCTCTTTCCAAAAAAACCAACGATTTAGCTTGAAACTGTTACGTGCTTTCTCCTTTTTGTTTTCCTTGTCTTTTTCTCATTTTAAAATTGTATTTTTGTTATTAGTTTTGGTAAATAGATAAAATGAGATAAATTGTTAGATTAGTCTTCAAATAATTTTTATATAAAGATTAGGTTTATTTTAAATTTAACTATAATTGTATATATTGCCTTCTCACATGTTCATTTGAATGTAATTGCATTCTTACCTTTGCACTCAACTATTGTGAAAATAAAAATGTCAACATAAAAAATATTATAAATCCTAGTGACCATAACTAAAAGGCATAATTTAAAATAGAAGCCAACCAACGTAAAACTCCACAAATTTCTAAAATTCAACATTCCCAAACAATACTTATTTGAATAGAATTATTTGATTTTTTTTTTTTTTTTTTGAGAAAGAATTATTTGAAGTTTAAATTTATTTACAGATTAATTTTTTTATTTCAAATGTTTCTTATGTGTAAGTTGTACCTAAGGCATTAATGTTACAGTCCTAATTATTGATCTTAACTTCTCTAAAGTGGTAGAAGATGTAGAAGATTGATGGCAATTTATTTTATGAGGAAATTTATGGTAATGACGTTAGATTTAGTTATTCTTATGCTCATTGAAGTGCAAGTTAATGATCAAGGGCCCTGTTTGATAACGTTGTTTAAACAACAATTTTCATAATTATTATTTAAACAACACAATATGTATTTTCACAATACTTTTTCATCCACACATATTTTCACAACACTTAAATAACGTTATTAAAGCAACGTTACCAAATATGCCTTAACCACGACATCTTTACTTCCAATCATGCTTTCTAAGCTGAGACATGAAGGAAAGAAGTCAAAGATTCGAATGCCCAAATATATCTTTGGAGAATGTGTTTATAAAGCTTTTAAATTTTGCAGGAAGGCTGGGCCTCAACAAGACAAGTTTAAAAGCTATAGAGGCTGAATCATTATGTATATATGTTTGGATTCAGCGTCTGCGTTTTTTTTTTTTTTTTTTATGCACACGTTTTACTGTTTTAGGAAATATAAAGAACTGTTTATGGGACCTATAACTACTTTATTTAGAAAAAAAATATAAAAATAGGTTATACGGTACTATTTATACATTTAAAAATTATTTTACTACAATATTTTACGATGAGTATATTAAAAAGAATTAAAAAGTAATTAATTTATATACAAAATCCTCTCTCTCTCTCTCTCTCTCTCTCTCTCTCTCAATACATATTGTTGAAAAAGAATGAAGAACTCACCAAACTCCTAGATACGGCATAATTACTTCATGGAAACGGCACCGTATTAGTTTAGTTCATTAGCACCTGTTTTAGTGTCTAACTGGTTTCCTTCTTTTCCTCTTGGTGATTGTATATATTTTGGTTTACAGAGTTTGTATCTATTATCTCAGTTCATTGTAATCAATCAATAAAAGCTGGGTTTTATTTAGAGAGTGTTGTTAAGCATTCTATTTTTATTCTACACACAAATTTCATGAAAAATGCACTTGTACATTTCCGTGGATTGAGTATGAGTTTAGTTAGATTAAAAATCATGATGTTTTGAGAAAGTATCATATAGATGGTGAATATGATTAATTTGCCGAACCTTTTTTTTTTTTTTTGGTTGAGACGTCAAGTGAGTATGCATGCCTGCAGTGCTAAACTAAAGATTAGGATAGCACTGTTCAATTTGTAAAGGCCAGGTCAGATGATGCAATCCTGACGTTGCAGAAACTTTTTTCTGGGCAATTTTGAAGACAAAATAGTTGGAAGTTGGGACCGGTGGTTGAAAGGCTCAAATTTGTATGTACACTCTGAACAAGAATAACCCAGGGTTGAATTGGGAGCTCAGTTTATATTTTTTTGTCAATATGCTTGACTGTCTGTATAGATCATTTAACATGTGAGTTCATGCATAATAAGCAAAGGGTTGTGGGCTTTGCGTTACTGTTTTTTATGGTAGCGTCTTTTTGTGTCACTTTCCTGCTTTGTTTGTTTGTAGCTGTGAAAGCCTTGAGAACTGACAGTTGTACTGGTTCCATCTTTTGAATCAGCTAAAAACAAAAGCAAAACCTTGACCCCAGTCCCAGTCTAGACCTTTGCCTGCCCAGCTTGCTGGTCGAACCAGGACAAGAAAGGCCATGTGAATAAGAAGCTGTGAACCATAGTAGCTTCAACCGAATTAGCTGGTATTGGGTCCATTTCACAGAACCACCGATTCTGAAGTCGGCACTGATGTGATGTAATCTAGCTGGTAAGTGGGTCCACCATCCAAAACCATCTCAATTGATTTGGGCTGGCAGCACTGGGGACAAAGCCTGGAAACCCAAGCATGTCCTGGCGGAATTAGAACGCGACAATGAAACTGAAATTTGGAGATAAGCATAACTGATTTTTATAATGTTAACACTAAAAGAATACATATTTGATGTAGTGGCTAGCCATATCTTGTTTTACAGACAGAAATATCAATGAATTATATTTCCAATAAGAATGATAAATAGATGCTTTTTAATTTGTATGATACAATAGCATTTCAATTTGAGGCAGGGCAGAAAAATATGTAAACCACCCATTAAATATATGCAGATTATTGTTAACTTGGAATTGAAGGCACAGATAAAAAAATTTGGGGAACTAAAAAGAAAAGAAAGAAGCTTCAAAAACTAAAAGATAAACTTTTAATTGTTACTCAACCCTCAAATGGTGTTATCTCCACCTAGTTGGCTGATGATGCTTCCTACCACTATCACCTTCACTTTCATCAGAAGTCCCTTCAACAAGTTGTCTATGGCCTAATTTTGAAACAGCATTATTCTCTGGTTGAAAATCATGATGTGAACGGGAAGAATCTGTCCCAATCTTGCGTTCCTGCATAGTAACGATAGAAATGTAGAGTTATAAATTGGATCAATAATAGAAAATCCACAACACCCAAAAAAAAAAAAAAAAAAAAACCATACTTCTCTAAATAGTAAGTCATCTGCTTCAAGCATGTGGATCACATGTCCAATTTTTGGCCTCTTTTTTGCATCGGGATCAACACATCGAAGAGCAACTAGCAGAACACGTTTAAGTGCCTTTGAAGCAGGCATCTCTGGCAGCTTGGGATCAACTACTTCCTCAGATTTTCGGTTTCCAACCATGGTTTTCAACCATTCTACCAAATGTACCTGCCATTTTTAGTCATTTTCAACTTGTTACACTCAGAAATAGAAGGTAAGCTAAGACAGGAAGGCTGCAAAGAAATATCCTCCAAATAACAATACAAGACTAACCTCTCCTTGTGGTCGATTATAATCAACAGGGCTTCTCCCAGAAATTATCTCCATGACAAGTATTCCAAAGCTGTAAACGTCACTCTTCTCATTCAGCATTCCCGTGCAAGCATACTCGGGTGCAACATAACTACAGAAACCAACAAATAAGAGTTATTTTACAACTTAAAAACGAATCCAATGAACAATTACCAACTGACAAAAAGAAATACATGTATTGTATTGAAACAAAGAAATGAACTTACCCAAAAGTCCCCATCACGCGAGTTGTCACATAACTCCTCTCGGAACACAAGAGCTTAGCAAGCCCAAAATCAGATACCTTAGGGTTCCACTGGCGATCGATTAGTATGTTGCTAGCTTTTACATCTCGATGGACAACCTTTGGTTCAAGACCCTCGTGAAGATAGGCCAATCTGCAAAAGTAAAAATTACTGCATGAGTTTAATTGGCCGCCTCAAACGAAAACAAATTAATGTACAAGATTGCACTGTACCCTTTTGCTGTTCCTAATATAATGTTCAAACGGATCTCCCATGTTAGAGGGCTGACTTCCCCAACATCCCCATGAAGCCATTGGTCCAGATTGCCATTGTCAACATACTCGTACACAAGCATCCTAAGAAATAAAATGAGATTACACCTTTAAGCTCTCATTCAGAAAGCACAATATTGAGCTTGATTAGGCAGACAATTAGCAATACCTGTATGCACCCTCAGCACAGTATCCAAGTAATCTTACAAGATTTTTGTGTCGCACCCGCCCAATTGCTTCCACCTCCACTTTAAATTCCTTCTCAGCTTGACCCCTGATTATCAACCAGTTTAATAAGCTAATGCATTATACATACATGTAAAAGGCAAGGAACAACAACAAAGATAATTGAGTACGCTCGTAGCCAATCATAAAATGCTTTAAAGCAAGGATGAATCAGGAGAAAAGGTCCAATTTTACTTAATAAAGTTAGAGACTTTCATGCCAACATCAGTTATTCATGCTTGACCATGTGCACAGGGGATTAAAAAGGAAGACTACACTTTATTTATCCAAAGCATGCCACTTTAAAGCCGAATTCTCACTCACTCAAGAAAAGAATATTGCACCCCAAAATAAGTAAAAATAAAAGGAGAATTCTACAGTACACACTTTTTTTTTAATGTAGCATATATACAATAGTTAACTTGGTATAAAACTTAACATAGCAATTAGGATATTGCCTTATTTAATATATATATATATATATATATTATAATAATAGATGAACTGTTAAGATTAGGAGATACATACAAAATAAAAAAGTGTACTATAGAATGACCCAAAAATAAAAAGAAGAATAAAACCAGACAAGAAAACAATGGACTACCACATAACACCAACCAACAGAAAATAAATTTCTTTGGTTGTTGAGAGAACACAAGAAAAGGAAATAAAATTCAAACACAATTTTCAATTATAAAAGACCAAAGAGAAAGTAGAGAAAAAAAAATTCAAAAATAAAACTGGCAGTGTGGCACTCTCTTTCTAATGCAATTTTCAGATGGAGTTGAGTGAATTTATCTTTCCTTTTTTTACCCCTAGCAATTAGGGGCAAAGAAAATTATGATCTACAAACACCCTCCGAAGTTAGAAGTCTGAACTGCACCTAACACAACTATTTTTTTCACCTAAATAAAGTTTCTTCATTTCAAGAATCCAAAACACCATAAGGAAATGACTTTATAACAAAATTTCTACTATTACAGTTAAAAATAAAAAAAATTAAAAAAAAATCCACACTCGCTCAGCAAATAAACAGTAAATACAAACTACATCAGATCAAAACACACACACACACAAATTACAGTAACACGTATCTTCTATTATTGTAATCACATTAGTAATAATGTAATAATGAATATAAGAACATAAACACATCATAGAAAAAAAAAATCAATAAAAGTAGGACCTGTATTCCTTTAACGGCCACTCTGGTGTCATCATTCAAAATAAAATTATTATAACAACTAAATTTATTACTTTATATATGGAAATATGTATTACAACAACTAAGTTAATATAGATGAAACTCTATCAAATGTTTATTAAGACAGTTTTGACAAGTGGGTTCTAATTAGTTCAACTTTTAAAATAAGAGATTCAAAGAGAGAGATTAATACGTATTACAGAGTAGATATTAACGCCGACTCTGGTACCTGTTATTCAAGAGGTTTTTAACGGCAACTCTAGTACCGTCATTCAAAAGTCCAGAATACACAATCCCATAGCCACCTTCACCAATAACGTTCTCTTCACGCAACCCATTGGTTGCAGCCTCAAGCTCTCTGAGTGTGTACCATCTTCCCCAACCCAAGTGCGAAACCTCGGGCCCCACCATGCTCCCACTGTTCCCCAACGAAGACGCCGTCGTTTCAGTCTCGCCGCTCGACACCACGACGACCCGGTGGTCCACCTTCCCGATCTCGATTTGGATCTCGGATGGCGGAGCTGGGTGGGCCACGATTTCCTGGATTTCTTTGGAGATTGGTGGAGTTGTTGGGTCAACGGTGGAAGTGGGTTTGGTGTGTTGGCGGTGGCGGTGGCGGTGGCGGCGAGAGGTGATGCAGAGAGAGAGCATGAAGAGAGCTAAGACGATGAGTGAACCGACTAAGATTCCTATGACTACCCATAGTCTCAGGCCGAAGATTGAGGTTGGTTTTGATAGTTCTGTGTCCACAAATGCTGCATCGTATACTGACATTTTTTTTTCTCTCTCTTTCTTTGTTTTGTTTTGTTTTCTGTTTATGTATGTGCTTGTGTTTGTTTTTATGCATGTGTGAATGAATCTGAAGAGAATGAATGAGAAGGTTATGGGCTTGGAGACATTGGTGTGTGGGGGATGGTCTGAAAATAAGGAGAGAGAGAGAGAGAGAGAGAGGGAATGGAAGTGATATTGGAGTGTTGTGGTAGAGAGAGTATAATAAATTTCTGTCTGTATCTTGCTGGAGTAGCTGTAAAAGATGCTGCTGCTACTTCTGTTTGTTTATTACATTATCATTACTCAATTTTAATTTTGAAAAATACCTTCTGGCCCCACACAACTGATGTTTTTTTTTTTTTTTTTTGAGAAACCACCCCAAGAATAGGGGGACACAACTGATGTTAGTATGTTGAATTTATTTCTCCCTTAAAAATAAAGTTTCAATTAACAAAGTTTTTAGCATTAAATAAAGAACTTATATAGTATATTTCCTCTCAAAAAAAAAAAAAACTTATATAGTATAGTAATTAATATATTTGTAGTCTTTAAGATTATCGGGAATGTTAAATGATACCTTGAGATAAACCTGTTTGATAGAAAATTACAGCAAAATTTGCCAAACAGTGAAAATTCTGAAAAATTTTAGTCGGACAGCACGCGTCCAAATTTATTTAGTTAGTTAGACTGTTTTTGAAAGTCGAGTTTGGCAAACTCGACTTTGGGCTGGATTACAAACACAATAGTGGCGTTTTTTTTAGTGGCGTTTTATATAAACGCTGCTATAGCCACTAAAAAAAACGCCACTATAGTGTGCGTTTTCCAGCCCAAAGTCGAGTTTGCCAAACTCGACTTTCAAAAACAGTCTAACTTACTAAATAACTTTGAACACGTGCCACACGCCTAATTTTTTCCTAAAAATAGTCTGTTTGGCAATTTTTTCCGAAAATTACTGAGCTCATCCTGCTTTGGTAGGAAGATGGATTTCTTTTTAAAAAGATAGATATCCACATTCTTTTATTGGATTATATATATATATATGATATTTTCTTTAGTTATATTTTTAATTTGGGATTGAATTTTTTTATAAGAAAATCAATTATTTTATTGACAAGACATGATATTGTTACAACCCATGGATAAAACTCACCCTTGAAAAGGAGCTTGTAAGGAGAGGGTGTCCAAGAACTAATAAACACTTGGTTAAACTTATTCTTAATCAATGTGGAGCACTAGGATCATACCATACCACCACGCTTCGCAACTGACGTCCACAACGACTCATTCTAGCGACACTAACCCATTGGTTGCCCTTTCTCTTTTTAGTGGCTTCACTCAACTATCAGTAATTTTAATCTAGCCCCTAGGTCGCCCCTTCCAGAATCTGACTACAAAGTCGCAACTCATTTGATCCCATACTCAATGAGCTACGCTCGATTAATCGGGGTGGTGATTAGCTCTGATACCAAATGTTACAACCCACAAGTAGAACTCACCCTTGAAAACCGACTTGTAAGGGAAGGGTGCCCAAGAACTTATAAACACATGGTTGAGTTTATTTTTAATCCATGTGGGACACTAGGATCATAACAGATATCATGATATACCATGAAGAACAAGATTTTTAAATTATTAATTCTGTATTATTCAAAATGTTAGACCGTTGTTTTATTAGATTTGACTTGATTTATAGTTAATGTTATTTTTCTTAATATTTATTAGAAAATATTAACGGATGCCTTAAGATAATTGTTAATAAACTATTTTTGAAAAGTTTGTATAGGAAAAAAAAAACAATTATTGGGGAATGTTTTGCCAATATAGTTAACAGTTTGACTTGTTAACAAACCATTTTAATGTTTTGCCAGCTTTTTCTATTTCCTATAAAAGTGGTGTCAAAATTTTTCAAAAATAAATTGTTAACTATTGCCCTAAAAGGACACTCATTAACATGACCCATAATGACCAAGTCACAATGGCAACAATGTATCTCTCTGGGGATGCAAAGCTATGGTGGCGGACGCAATATGAGGACGTGCTGGAGGGCCGTTATTTATTTATACAAAGATAATGATAAAGTAATTTGATATTAGGTTTATAAATCTAATGGTATTTTCGGATAATAAATCATTTCTATAAGATTCCTAAGAATAAACCAAATATGGGAATTTCATATCATTGAAATCTTATTAAATCCCTAACCAAACTAAACATAAGAATTATGGGGAGTGGAAGAGTCTCCATCCAAGCCTTAAGTCCAAGAAGTAACTAGGTTGCGGGGAACGAATTGGGCCCAGCCTATATAATGGAAGGAAGGCCTAGGGGACAAGGGGCTGTGAAAGAAAGGAAGTTATACCATCCTAAGTACTACGGAAGAAGAGAGCGATGCAGGAAAGTCGTTCCCGTGGAGATAGTAAGGAACTAGCCTTACTCGAGGAATGGTGCACAAATGATCCACGTATGGATTCCAAGATATGCCTGGAACCACTGGAAACTTCCAGAAGACGCAAGAAGGTCGAAGATTTTTGCCTCCGCATTAATGATGGGGTTCTTACCTAACCTCTGCTGCATTGAATGCATATAAGACAACCTAAACAATACAAACAACTCCCAAAAGTCAAAGTTCCAGGATAAGCATGGGGAAGAAACCGATAAAGTAAAAGAAAATATCCCTGAGAATCTGGCTGGCAACAAGATAGTTGTATAGATAAGAGCAAGGAATGTCATTATAAAAGGGGGGAGAGAGGCAAATGAAAGGGAGATCGAGGTGAAAGGAAAAAAAAAAAAAGAGAAAGGGGAACAATCTAAAAGAAAGATAGAGAGAAAGTGTGTGTAACACCATAGGAACGAAAGAATTTCCTATTGTAACATTTGAGTAGAAATTGAAACACATGTGGCCAAAGAAATCGACTACTTGAGTTTCCCATTGTGGAGTGTTTATTCCCTATTGTTACTTATAATTAGTTGTGTGAGACATTATAGTGGTAATCCATGGAGACCTCGGGAACCATTTTTTGTCCGCTCACAAGAATGATTACATTTTCAAGCTTTTAGATTCTCAAGCATTACATTTCCAAGAATCTTGATGCCAAAGGGTAATGTGGATTCCCCAAACCAAATGCCACCTTAAGTTTAAATCTCACTTATACCAAAAAAATCAATTGGTGTCTTTGTCTAATAATAAAGAATAATTATTAGCAACCAAATATTTGAATTTTGTTGGATAATCTTTTTGCTTCCTGTTGTTGGCCTTCGATTCTATGGATTTTTGTATAGATAATATCAAGCTCTAGCTTGATCCCTCTCATATTTGGTGTTCTCCCTATCTCAGGCCTTCCCTTCCTTATAGTATGTGTTTACCTCTGTTTTATAAAATGGTTTTCTAGCATAGATCTATTTGTACTAATATTTAGGCAAAGTTTGTAACCATCTACACCAAAAACTAATTAATATATTGACATAATAATAATAATAAACAATCATCTATGATCATGTATTTTAAATTTAATTAAAATTTTTAAAATACAATACTTAAAGAATTGTATCTAAATTTTTATTGTCTATATTTTAACGGTACCCGCATAAGGACGACCTTATGGTATACTTGTTTTTTAATCGTGTAAATTTATGCATTGTATTTTATTTGTATCTATGCACGAGGACATTAATTCTATTGTTTCTAGATAATATATGGATCATGCTAACGAGTGCCCTTAGAGCATTGGTTAACAATTCAAATTAAAAAAGTTTTGACACCACTTTTATGGGAAATGAAAAAAGTTGTCAAAATATTAATTACTTTTTTTTCTTTTCCCATAAAAACTTTCTTTAAATGGATTATTAATCAATACCCTAAAGGCATTCGTTAGCATTTTCCATAATTTATTAGCTAACAAAAAATATCACTCCTACATTCAGTCAACAACACTATCACAACTTCTTATGAAATTGATGCAATACCTTGTTATGAGTATGACTTTCCATGAGCATTCTCATTAAAGGTGGGATAAATGCTAAAAGCTATTTTTAACAACAAAACCACTAAAAAAGCCCTTATATCAATGGTGCTAAATTTTAAATTTTTTAGCACCTTGCTACGGTAGGATGTTATTACTAACACTCTATCGTAGCAAGTTGCTACTCATTTTTTATTATTTTTTAGCACTTAGTGTCATGAGTTTTAATGAAGTGGTAAAAAAAAAATAGAAGTTTTTATATTAAGTGTATTGTAAAGTGATATGTTAAATGTTATAAAGTTGATTTTTTTAGATACTAAATACTATATTTTTTAAAACTCATGATGATGAGATTGCTATAAATCTATTAAGATATGTGCTATTTGAGTCACCTAAAAATATTCTATCTAACAGTCTTTCTTGTTACTGTAATGAATATGACACCATTACTTTCCATACTAAATTGAGAATTGTGAAATGTATAGGTGAGATTTTTCCAAAGTCACGAGGATTTTCCCCCTTTTTTTTTATGTTAAGCGTGAACTTTCTTCCACGGTATTAAATAGTACCCATGTTGTTATTTTAAAATACAAAAGTACTCCTGCACCATGTTACTTTATTTCTCATATCATAGATGTCTTATCACTAAAACATAATTAATTTATTCTCTAAGATCATCCACAGCAATGGGGTTAAAAATTTAGCAATTTAACTCCACCAAAAGTTACTTTATCTATTTTACCTACACAGATGCTGCAGTAGTGGATCTATTTTAGTTTTCAACACAATAAAATAATATAAAACATCACAATAAAATAATATATTCCCTACAATAAAATAATATATCTCACTATTCAAAAAAACATCCATAGCACCAACCACAACCACAATCACTTCTACCACCACCACCACCACCACCACCACTAGTCCACAGCAGGATAAAAAAAAAATAAAAAATAAAAATAAAAAAACCCGAAATCTCCAATATTTTTCCTCAACCCAGACCAAACAAAATCACCAATCACAAACAAAAGCGGAAGAGGAGGACAGTGTCGGCGTGGGTTTGATTGGCGGAAGAGAAGTGGGTCTGAGACGATCGGCGGCTTGGGACGGCTGGGTTAGGCCGACGGTGGTGAATGAGGGAGCTTAAGAGAGTGACGGTGAGAGAGTTTTGAGAGCGGCTTGGGATGGCTGGGTCGGGCTAGCGGCGGTGAATGAGGGAGCTTGAGAGAGTGACGATGAGAGAGGAGAGTGACTGAGAGAGGATGAGAGCTTGGGAGAGTTTGCTTGAGAGAGTTTTGAGAGAGGATGAGAGCTTCAGTGACTGAGGGAGAGAGAGGCATGGAGTGATTGAAAGAGAGAACACTTTTTATTATTTTAATCCGGTTGGGAGTAAAATTTTTTTTTTTTTTGTTTAGCTCTTAGCTACAGTGATAGATGTGCACTGTAGCAATGGAGCTAAAAAAAATAAGTTTGGCTCCACTGTTGCATGGTTCTTTTTGGTGTTTTGGTGGAGCTAAAATAGCTATATAGCTATTTAGCTCCATTGCTGCAAGTGCTCTAGGAAATCATAAATAATTTATTATGTGTTTGAAAGAAAAAAAAATTATAGGTATTTAAGTGACATTGTTCTGAATCTTCTGATTATGATTGTGAAATCAAACACCATCGTGTTTAGGGGGAAAAACATTAGTACACAAATTTATTTGATTCATGTAGAATTTGTAGAGTGGGGTCTTAGTTAAAGTGCACAATTCTTTAAAGAAAAATTATAAATATTTTTTAGAAAAAGAAAAGAGAACTTAAAAATAACAAGGTTGATTTACATTGTTGTGGGGACCGGCCCAAAATAACAGGCTGGCTGGGCCCTAGGCCCGTCCGAGGAGTTAGCCCGTCCGAGGAGTCAGCATGGCCCAAGCAATCCTTATTCAGGCCCATTGGGGGCAAAGAGAACATGTCTGAGGAGTAATTTCTCCTCGGATACTGCAAATTCCAGAGCAAAAGTACATTCTAGCCACTATAGTCAATCTACCCAATACGTAAAAAGGAAGGAAATCCAAAATATCTCAGTAAAGGCTGCCACCACCACAATAAATGCATTACAACTACTATCTTGGCTGCATTAAAGAGGAGAAAACCCCTGAACAGTACTACCTTGACTACCGCAACTCACAAAGAATTGAGAGGGATGTCTGATGGGATAGGTGCTTAAGTGGGGGTTTGGATGATCAACAAGTGTAAAGCCTAGATGATATGAAAGGGCCTATATAATATGTAAAAGTCCCCCAAGAGAGGGGGCGGTGGAAAAAGAAAAAGAGAATACTGTAGAGAAGCCTCACTACATTGATCGGTATCTATTAATCAAGTTTTTAACCTTATCATTTCGGGAGACCTTTTTACGGAGTGGCATTTTCGTTCTTGTTTGTGTATTCCCTTAACCCAGGCATCAAACTGTTTAAACCAATTGAAACCGAGTTCTTCAGCCCATCCTCTACAAAAATTCATTGTGTGGGACCTTTTGGACCAAGACTTTAGCGACAAGGATTGGGCCACCAAATTGTTCTCCTACAATTGGCATCGTCTGTGGGAAGAACTTAAGTGTCAGTAAGCACAACAGTTAAGCATAGCAGGACTAGGTCCACACCAGGAGAATCCCCACTAAGCTAACCCTCAACAGATAGAACCCATTGAGTCTCAGCGGCAAAATAATCCTTCCAACCCAGGCAACAGAAGGAATCATGAGGGAAGCGTACATACTACCCAGACGAGCCAAAGTCGTACCCAAATAGGTAGTCACGTATCTCAAAGGCGAAACAACCATCAGGCCATGCAGCGAGAGATAGATGACCTGAAAAGAAAGTTGCGACGTGCGCAACAAAAGCAATCTCCCTCCAGCTCAGATGCATCCTCTAACGAGGAGGACATGAGTTATCAACGGAGGTCGAGAACACCCCCAAGTGAGACCTTTTCTTACGAGAAGGAGTCTCACCCTGTGCGAAGGTATGAGAGCCCGTCCAGCAAAGGTTTGGGAAATGACGCTATGAACAAGGCATTAGATCAGATCTCCAAATCACCCTTCGCGCACAGAATCGAAGGGGCTAAATTACCTCGACGTTTTAATCAACCAACGTTTGCCATCTACAACGGTCGAGCAGACCCGGTGGAGCACGTAAGCCAGTTTAACCAAAGAATGGCCATCTACTCCCAAAATGAGGCTCTGATGTGCAAAGTTTTCCCGTCTAGCTTGGAGCCAATGGCGATGAGATGGTTCAACAGCCTAAAGACAAATTCTATAGGCTCCTACAAGCAGCTCACTCAGGTTTTTTGTTCTCGCTTTATTACAAATAGCAGGGTCCCTCGACCCCTAAGTTCGTTATTGTCCTTATCCATGTGCAAAGGAGAGACCCTAAAGGCGTACTCGAATAAGTATTGGGAGATGTATAACGAGTTGGATGAGAACCACGATGATGTCGCTATCAGCACATTCAAAAGCGGTCTCCCCACCGAATATGGCTTAAGGAAATCTCTCACTGGTAAACCCGTTGCCAACGTTCATCAGTTGATGGATAGGATTGACAAGTACAAAAGGGTGGAGGAAGATCAGCTACAAGGAAAGGGAAAGGAGAAGATCACTCCCCCCAAAGGGAATGATTTCAGGTCAAAACGATATAACCATAACCAGCCGATGAGAGATTTTTCGAGACAGGCTGGATAAAGCAACATGCAAACGGTTAATGCCGTGTTCAGAGAGCCAGTACAACAAGTTCTGGAGAAAGTCAAGGATGAATCCTTCTTCAGATGGCCGGGAAAAATGGCTGGGGACCCTTCGAAACGCAACCAGAACCTATATTGTCACTATCATCAGGACCATGGACATACCACTGAGGATTGCAGGAATCTATAGAATCACCTAGATCAGCTGGTCCGAGAAGGAAAGTTACGTCACCTTTTACACCCCTCAAGCGGTCATCCAGACCACGCAATGCAAGAGCCTCGAAAAGATGTACCATTAAGACCCCCCACAAGGACGATACATGTCATCCTCGCCGCTCCAGGAAGAATCGGGTCATTTCCTTCCAGGGTGCTGTCTGTGGCTCGGCTCTCCGCTGAGGACAAGGAAAGAGAATTTAAAAGGTCTACAAAGGGAAACTCTTTAATATTAGGATTCTCGGACGAAGATAAGAGGGGAACTATCCAACCTCACGACGATGTCTTAGTGGTTACGCTGAGAATCAGAGGTTTCGATGTGAGAAGGGTGCTGGTAGACCCGGGTAGCGCAGTAGAGGTAATGTATCCTGATCTATACAAGGGGCTGAACTTAAGGCAGGAGGATTTGACGGCTTATGACTCTCCCCTTATCAGCTTCGAAGGGAAAACTGTTATACCAAAAGGGCAGATTAGACTACCCATAGAGACTGGGTCAGAGGTGGTGGAGGTGAACTTTATCGTGGTCGATGCCTACTCGCCCTACACAGCAATAGTAGCCAGGCCATGGATCCATACCCTAGAGGCCGTATCTTCCACACTTCACCAAAAGGTAAAATACCCGTCCAGAGGCCAGGTGGAAGAGATTCGCGGAGATCAGGCCATGGCCAGGCAGTGTATGATGGCCACCATCTCACGTCGATCCAATGCCGAGTCCTCGGCTTCTGAAAACTTATAGCAACCAGCCACCTTGGCGGGGCAAGTCAGTGGGCCAGCCGAGGAGTTAAGGTGCGAAAGTTTGGAAAAGTTTATCGTTGACAGTGACCTGGAGAGATTTTTCCAAGTCGGCTCGGAGTTGCCTCCTCAAGAAAAAGAGGGACTGGTCGGGTTTCTGAGGAGAAATGTTGATGTGTTTGCATGGGACGCTTACGATGCCCCAGGGGTTGACCCTAGTCTCATTTGTCACCACTTGAATGTTAACCCATCTTCCATTCCAAAGAAGCAACCACCCCGACGTCCTTCAAAAGAACATGTCAGTGCCGTTAGAGACGAAGTGACGAAGCTAAAAAAGGCAAGGGCTATCAAAGAAGTCTTTTACCCTGAATGGCTGGCAAATACGATGGTGGTAAAAAAGAAAACGGGGAAGTGGCGAGTCTGCATGGACTTCACAGACTTGAACAAGGCATGCCCGAAAGACCCATTCCCGTTACCTCGAATTGACCAATTGGTAGATGCGACTGTAGGCCACCCTCGAATGAGCTTCCTGAACGCCTTCCAAGGCTATCATCAGATACCACTGGCACTAGAGGATCAGGAGAAAACGACGTTCATGACACCCGTCGGAAACTACCACTATAAGGTGATGCCTTTCGGACTAAAGAACGCAGGGTCAACCTACCAAAGGATGATGACCAGAATGTTCGAACCTCAGCTAGGCAAGGTTATTGAAGTCTACATAGACGATATGGTGGTAAAAAGCAAGGTGGTATCCGAGCACGTGAAAGACCTGGAGATCATCTTTGGCATTTTAAGGGAGCATAAGTTGCGGCTCAATGCTTCCAAGTGTTCATTTGGGGTCGGATCTGAGAAATTCCTTGGCTATATGGTAACTCACAAAGGAATAGAGGTAAGCCTAGATCAAATCAAGGCGATTAATAACCTACAGACTCCTCGGAATCCGAAAGAAGTGCAGAAATTCACTGGCATGATCGCAGCGTTGAACCAGTTCATATCACGAACTGCAAACCGATGCCGACCTTTCTACCTCTTAATAAATAAGTGGAAAGGGTTTGAGTGGTCGGAGGATTGTGTCCTGGCCTTCCAGCAACTCAAAGAATACTTGTCACGACCACCCATCATGTCTAGCCCTGAGGCGGACGAGGTACTGTTTGCATACATAGCGGTAGCCCCTCATGCTGTAAGCCTGGTACTGGTACAGGATGATAATGGAGTACAGCGACCAGTGTATTACATAAGTAAATCGTTACACGAGGCTGAAGTGCATTACTTACCATTGGAGAAGGCAATTCTAGCAGTGGTGCATGCCACGCGAAAACTCCCCCATTACTTTCAAGCACACACGGCCATTGTTCTAACCCAGCTTCCCCTTCGATCGGTGCTTCGAAGCGCCGACTACACAGGAAGGATCGCCATATGGAGTGCACTTTTGGGGGCCTTTGATATTAAATACATGCCTAGGTCCTCTGTCAAGGGTCAAGTCCTTGCGGACTTAGTCGCAGAATTCGCTGAACCCTCTATAGAAACAATAACCGAGAAGGAAGACATGGATGGAAAATCAGTTGGCACAATCTCATCATGGGAGATCTTGCATTGGAAAGTCTACGTGGACGGCGCGGCCAACCAAAGAGGATCTGGAATTGGGCTATTTCTAATATCGCCCGAAGGTATTGCCATTGAAAAATCGCTAAGACTCGGGTTCTCGGTTACGAACAACGAGGCCGAGTACGAAGCTTTACTTCAAGGAATGATGATGGTTCAAAAGTTGGGCGGAAAGGCAAAGGAAGCGTTCTCGGACTCCAAATTGGTCGTTGGCCAAGTGATGGGTGAGTTAGAAGCTAGAGATACTAGAATGCAAGAATATCTCGGTCGAGTCAAACACCTGCAGTCAGACTTTCAATCCTTTAACCTGACGCATGTTTCTAGAAGTGGGAACACACATGCTGATTCGCTGGCCACTCTTGCCACGTCCTCTGCACATGATCTGCCACGAATAATCCTTGTTGAGGATTTATGCTAGACAAGTTCAACCGGTAGAGACACAGATCGAATCCATCAGATTAGAAAGAATCCCAGCTGGATGGATCCCATAATGAACTTCCTCAAAGACGATACGTTACCAGAAGGAAAACTAGAAGCCGAGAAGATACGGAGGAATACTCCTCGGTTCTGGTTGTCAGAGGACCACAAGTTGTACCGGCGTTCCTATTCTGGCCCATACCTATTATGTATACATCCAGAGGAATCCGAGTCCTTGCTCGAAGAACTACATGAGGGGATTTGTGGAAGTCACACAGGAGGAAGATCGCTGGTGCATAGGGCACTCACCCAAGGGTACTGGTGGCCGAACATGCAGAGAGAGGCTCAAGAATATGCAAAGAAGTGTGATCAATGCCAAATATTTGCCCCAAATGTCCACCAACCGGGGGGAGTCCTTAACCCCCTCTCCAGCCCCTGGCCGTTTGCTCAGTAGGGTCTTGATATTGTCGGCCCTTTCCCTAAAACAGCAGGGAATAAACGATACATAATAGTCGGCACCAATTATTTCACCAACTGGGTAGAGGCTGAACCTTTGGCCAACATCAGGGACGTGGATGCCAAGAAATTCATTTGGAAAAACATAATTACGTGTTTCGGAACTCCTCACACCCTCATCTCGGACAACGGTTTTCAGTTTAATAGTAAAAACTTTAGGGAATACTGCTGCGACTTTGGGATCTCAAACCGATATTCCACTCCTGCATACCCTCAAGGAAACGGGCAAGCTGAGGCCGTGAACAAGGTCATAGTGAGCGGGCTGAAAAAGAGGTTGGATGAAGCAAATGGGAGATGGGTGAATGAGCTCCCCCACGTTTTATGGACCTATCGAACGACGCCGCGACGGTCAACGGGCAAAACTCCTTTTTCAATGACTTATGGGACCGAAGTCGTACTCCCAATCAAGAACAGCTTCCCCACATTAAAGTCTAGCACCTTTACCCCAAAAAACAATGACGAGTTACTGGGGAGAAGTCTAGACTTAGCTGAGGAAAAAAGGGAAAAAGCGATGATCCATATGGCCTGTTATCACCAGAAGCTAAAGCAGGGATATGATGTTAATGTAAAACTGCAACCTTTGAGTCCAGGCGACCTCGTGATGAGGAAGATTCTCGGCAACGCTAAGAACCCTTTATGGGGCAAGTTGGGACCCAACTGAGAAGGACCGTATCACATCACATCTATGGCCGAAATAGGTGCTTATTACTTAGAAGACTTAGATGAAAAAACTGTACCTCACCCGTGGAACGTAAATAATTTAAGAAGATATTATTATTAATGAAAACGGCTATACCTATGTTTTGTTTCATGATCATCGCATACCCCTTGGTCCATTTCCATCTACAAGTTTTAAACAGAATCTAAGTTCTACATGGCCCTTCGGACCACAGACTTAAGAGAAATTAATAACTTGTGGCATCTCTACAAGTTTTAAACAGAACCAAAGTCCTGCATGGCTCTTCGGACCACAGACTTAGGGGAAATTAATAACTTATGGCATCTATCCAAGTTTTAAACAGAACCTAAGTCCTGCATGACTCTTTAAACCACAGACTTAGGGGAAATTAATAACTTATGACATCTATCCAAGTTTTAAACAGAACCTAAATCCTGCATGGCTCTTCGGACCACAAACTTAGGGGAAATTAATAACTTGAGGCATCTCTACAAGTTTTAAACTGAACCTAAGTCTTGCATGGCTCCTTGGACCACAGACTTAGGAGAAATTAATAACTTATGGCATCTATCCAAGTTTTAAACAGAACCTAAGTTCTGCATGGCTCTTCGGACCACAGACTTAGGGGAAATTAATAACTTGAGGCATCTCTACAAGTTTTAAACAGAACCTAAGTCCTGCATGGCTCTTCGGACCACAAACTTAGGGGAAATTAATAATTTATGGCATCTATCCAAGTTTTAAACAGAACCTAAGTCCTACATGGCTCTTTGGAACACAGACTTAGGGGAAATTAAGAACTTATGGCATCTATCAAAGTTTTAAAAACAGAACCTAAGTCCTGCATGGCTCTTCGGACCACAAGTTTAGGGGAAATTAATAACTTGAGGCATCTCTACAAGTTTTAAACAGAACCTAAGTCCTGCATGACTCCTCGGACCACAGACTTAGGGGAAATTAATAACTTATGGCATCTATCCAAGTTTTAAACAAAACCTAAGTCCTGCATGGCTCTTCGGACCACAGACTTAGGGGAAATTAATAACTTGAGGCATCTTTACAAGTTTTAAACAGAACCTAAATCCTGCATGGCTCCTCGGACCACAGACTTAGGTGAAATTAATAACTTAGAACTCCTGTGTGATTTTAAGGTACGTTCGTAGTTTAGTATAATTGCATCTATCGTTCTAAGTTCGCCGCACGGCACTGCCTTTTCTCATTCGTTTATATTTGTTTATATTGTTGCAAACATTAAATAGAGGAACAGTATTAACTCTGAACAAAATAATGAAATTATATCAACATCAATCATAAGTACCAAAAGAGAATGGAAAAAAGAACATTCTATATTAATAAGCCGAGGTCAATACAAAGGGAAGTCTTTACAAAAGAACAAAAAATAAGACCACTCCCGTTCTAAAAAAAATACAGTAATTAAAAACCCTAGAAGCTAAGCCTCAGCATGAGGATTCTCTTTCTGCTCTGGCTGAGGAGGAGGAACCTCTTTAGCTTTGGAATCTGCCCCAAGACCCTTGGAGACGGACTCCTTGGCAGGATCATTGGCATTATCAAGTAAAGGGATGGCATCAGGAATAACCAGGGCCTGCTTTGAAGCTTCAGGGGCGCCGTTAGGGATCTCTCGGATCTCAAGAGGGAAGAAAACCTTCTCGGGCAACCTCAATGCCGAGTCTACAGGAACCCCTGCAGCATCAAGGGCATGAGCCCATGAGATGCTGCAGTAATCCCTGCATACCTCTGGAAGCTCCTCAGAGAGCCTGGCTTCAGTCTCCTCCGCCCCAAACTGATAAGAGGCCTTCTTTTCAGCCTTGGCTGCTTCCCGAACTAGCTGAGCCTCTTCTTTAGCCAGCTGGACCTTCTCCTCAGCTTTCTGTAACGCCGCCTTGAGATCCAACATTGTTTGTCTTTCAGTGGCAAGGTTGGTCTCAGTCACGAACAATTTTTGGCGCTGGTCCTCGGCTTGGGTTTCAGCGTTCTTCAAGCTAGCCTCGGCGTTCCGGCGGTTTTTCTCCGCCTCTTTGAACTTCTCCGAGAGTTCAAAATTCTCCTTTTTGAGGGACCCTACAGATTTCTCAACCTCGGCACGAGACTGAGCCTCAGCTTCAGCCAAGTTGCGGTTGTTGTGACAATACTCCTCGACCATAAACACTTGCTGAGTAATCTGCCCACAAAACAACAAAACGATATCTTAGAATGCAACAAGGTCTAATGATTTTATGAAAGGTTAGAAGAGTTACTTTACCATTGTAAGGTCCCTCTTGAGGGATAGAAAGAGCTCAGGCTGAGAGAATTGCCTATAGGCCTCCATGTCCCGGGGAAGGAGCACTGGCTGCTCTAGGGCCTCTGCTATGTATCCTGCTCGGCCTCTGTTGTATTCTCAGACCGAGGCAGTGTAGGGAATGGCAACCCCGTCTACCTCGAGCTTTGGGCTCCAAGTGCACTGATTAACACGCACTTCGGCCCGGTTCTCTTCTTCCCAGCTTTCTACGAAAGAAGCCCTTTTATTCTTCTGCCCCCGGGTGGTTTTTTGCTGCTTGTCCGGGCGAGGGACCACCTCGCCTTCCTCAGGGGTTTCAACCGGCCTTTTCTTCTTTAGGTCCGGGTTAACCTTGAGGCTGAGATCAGAAGGGAGCTGAGGGGTAACTGGAGGAAGGACAGGGGTCTGTGACTGAGCTGGCGCCTTTGATGATTGACCCTTTCCTTGGGTTGCCATCAACTTTCGAAGCTTTTTCCTTTGCCGGAGGCCATACTATCTACTTCCTCATCTGAGTCCTAGTTTATAATAACTGGCGCGCCGACCACAGAATTTCGATCCTGCTCTCCCTCAGGGTCTGAAAGCTCAATCAAAGGAGCTTTGGGAATCTCCTCTTAGAAATAGAACTCGTCTATCTCCTCCTCAAGAGAAAGACGAGATGATTCAGTCTCTCCTTCAGCTGGCACAGCAACTTCAAGATTGTCTGGTGGAGGCAATTGCGCAACTGGTGGAGGATTCTGAACGCCAGGTAACATGACTAGCTTGAGATCTTGTCGGGCCAAAAACTTGGGCTTGGATACGTCAATCCTAGCTAACCTTACACTACCAGCTCTTATGGCCTGGCCAATGGCTTGGAAAGCGCGGGTTAGGGGTTGGTAGCCCAAAACCAAATAAGCCGCGTGTAGCTGCCCGTCCTCGGTAACGTAGATTTCTGACCTCAAAAGATAGTTCAAGGCCTGAACGTTTACGTGGCTCAACCAAGGAGCAACTTGATCTCTATTTGCAAAATAGCCGAGAAGGATATTATGGTTAAGTTATAAAATTTTTCGATTCTTAAGCAAAAAAAAAAAAGGGAATGAATCTAAAGAGCTAAGCCCCCTCCCTAAAGGATTGGCCCTAGAGGCGCCGCACCTAGAATTCCTGCCCGAGTTGGACAGTGAAAACCATCTCTCCACTCTCCTGAGGCAATGAGGAAATCGTCCTTCATAGTCTTATTGGATATGGGGAGGCAGGAGATTAGTCTAACGACCTTGGACCGAGATTTAAGATAATACCCCCCCTTCTCGATGTAATGGCACTTGTACAGATGAACCACATCATGCCAGGTAAGGCCTAGACCCATCCGCTCGTTCAGGACATCTACGCAGCCTAATATCCTGAACATGTTTGGAGCGCACTGATGCAGTGTCAACCTATGGTGGTACAAGTAGTCCCGAGTGATCCTATGCATGGGAAGTGTCATTCCCCCTTCTATAAAAGCAATCATGGGAATGACAACTTGACCCACATCTCTATCTGTTAATATTCCTTCTAGGGGACAGTACTGCAGAACCACACCCGGCGGGATACGATATTTTGCCCTAAAGGCCTCCATGGCAGCCGGGGTATCTACTAGATCCTTGAATCTACCCATTTAAGCAAAACTGGAGGGACGAAAAGAAAACCGAGATGAAAATTGAGAGCCGAGGAGAAATTTGAAGCAGCAAAGCAAGCAGAACTTACGAGTGTCCTCACAAACAATCACCAAGACGCTTGGAAATCTTCTCGAGGAAGGATGTTTCGCAGAAACGGCTACAGAAATGTGAAGGTCGGAAACGTTCGTGAATCTCTGGGCGCTGGAGTTCTCTGGAGTTCTCTGGACTTTTTATGTGCTAGTAAAAAAGAAAAACGAGTCTCTTTAGTGCTTTATATAGCCAGGGGGAAAAAAGGAAATCACTCCCGCTCAAGAATTCTGGAAAAAATGTCAGCCGTTGGATCCGCGCCTCACCGTTGGATAAGGGAGACATAAAGCCGCCTGGAGTAAATAATCGCGCCTCGTAAATTGTAGGGCGTCAAAAGTAATGGCCCCCACACGTGTGAATCAGGAGCTAATTAATTCTATTCTTTGTAATATCAAAACCCCGTTTTTCTCCTCGGAAGGAGATCAAAAACCAGAGTTTTGAGGGGCTATTGTGGGGACCGGCTCAAAATAACAGGCTGGCTGGGCCCTAGGCCCGTCCGAGGAGTCAGCGTGGCCCAAGAAATCCTTATTCAGGCCCACTGGGGCAAAGAGAACATGTCCGAGGAGTAATTTCTCCTCGGATACTGCAAATTCCGGAGTAAAAGTATATCCTAGCCACTATAGTCAATCTACCCAATACGTAAAAAGGAAGGAAACCCAAAATATCTCAGCAAAGGCTGCCACCACCACATTAAATGCATTACAACTACTATCCTGGCCGCATTAATGAGGAGAAGACCCCTGAACAGTGCTACCTTGACTACCGCAACTCACAAAGAATTAAGAGGGGTGTCTGATGGGACAGGTGCTCAAGTGGGGATTTGGATGATCAACAAGTGTAAAGCCTAGATGATATGAAAGAGCCTATATAATATGTAAAAGTCCCCCAAGAGAGGGGACGGTAAAAAAGGAAAGAGAGAATACTGTAGAGAAGTCTCACTGCATTGATCGGTATCTATTAATCAAGTTTTTAACCTTATCATTTCGGGAGACCTTTCTATGGAGTGGCATTTTCGTTCTTGTTTGTGTATTCCCTTAACCCATGCATCAAACCGTTTAAACCAACTGAAACCGAGTTCTTCAGCCCATCCTCTACAAAAATTCATTGTGTGGGACCTTTTGGACCAAGACTTGAGCGACAAGGATTAGGCCACCAAATTGTTCTCCTACAATTGTGAATTTGAGCTCCTAAATTTTTTAAATTGAGTAATCAACTTCTAACTTCACTTCAAATTGCAAATAATCATTACATTTTTTTTTTTTTTTTTTAGCAAATTGAAGAGAATTTATCAAATAACCCCTCAACCCATTACAACTAATCTAAATTTCACTTTAACCCCTAAACATTGAAAATTGAAAACCATGAATATCTTCAATTTGATGAAAATTATTGTAATTTTAAATAAAATTAAAAGGTTGATTTCTTAGGTTTAAAATTTACGAATACATTGTAAATTCTTTAATATAGCTTTTTGTAACTGTTAGGGAATTTATTTATTTTTCCAAATTTGCAGTGAACTTATGTGCCTTGAGCACAATGTTAGAGCTTAATCATGAATATTGTAGTGGCTTGAAGCAGTTTTCTATGGACACACACTTGTCCAAATACTTTGATACAAGTCACACAATTTGCATATTTGCTAATGTATAATTAAATTATGAGTCATGTTAATGAGTATCTTTAGGAAAATTGTTAATAAATCATATTAAAAAAGTTTTAATAATATTTTCATGGGAAATATAAAAAGTTGTCAAAAAAAATTTATTACTCTATCATTTTTTCATAAAATGTTTCTAAAAATAATTTTAAAACAATGTCCTTAAGGCATCCGTTAATATTTCTATCAAATTGTATCACTTGCATACGAATCCATCACTTACCATGCGTTTTAAGTTATGTGAAAGTTTGTAGTCCTAGACATATTGAGCTCCGAGTTCGGATTGATTGAAATTGTTTGGACTTTGGACCCAGTTTTAACGTTTATGGTGGTAATATAGGACCAAAAGATGACCATTTGAAGATAAGAAACGTGTAGATTTATGTAGGACACCACAAGACATTCTTGATATCAGACGGTTATGGTAATTAATTCATACGTAGAATGAAATTTCTAGGGAGGTTCCAAAACAAAAGCATGGTGATTGATTGAATTGAATTCAAACCCCCGTGATTACTTGAAGTCGGACCCCATTTAACACTCTGGGGGTAATCACGGGAAGGACGATTTGCTAAAATTGACTTTCTAAAAATGCTTGCAACTCTGTCACTCGCTAGTGCATGTTGCAATGCAAGTTGCTAAATTGTATGGCTAACTTTTATAATAATAATAATAATGCATTTTAGATTCCAGACAAGTTAAAAGATAAAATAAAGTTTTTGGTGTAAGAAAAAAACACCAATAGTGGAAAGCCTTCTAGGAAATGGCAGAGAACATTATAGATTATGGAATTTTATAAAGATTTTGTTGTTTTATTATGTTAATGTGACAGTTGGTCTTTCGTAAAGATTGGGGCAACCAGGGTGAATTATGAGAGACGTGATAAACCTAAGTTTCTGCTCTCTTTCTTGTCAATTGTATATTGGTAATGATATTTGGACTTGAACTTTATAAATGGGATTGCGCTTTAAGCATTCCCATTCACTTTTAATTACGTCACTAGATAAGACTAGCTTGCTTGTGGATTAAGATTATTTGGCTAAAATCAGCAGAGGATTACCCCTTTTTACAACTTTATTTTTTTGAGATTCTTGCAATAATGCATCACTTTTTTAGCTTTCATTTGGTACATGGAAGAAAATGAGTCTGGTGGGAAAGGTCATGATAACAGGTACAAAGTAGGTTACGAATAATTTAGATCTTCTGCGTTTGCTTTGAGGGGAGAAAAATACAAAGACATACCTTGTTTAGTTGAAAGAAATAGAGGGAAGGTAAGGAAAATGAGTCACGGACCATTTCCTTTCCTTTCCTTTCCTCCCAAATTAGGAAAAAAAAAAAAGGAAAAAATAAGAGAGTGAGGGATTGGATCTCAAATTTTTTTTCCTTTCCTCCCTTAAACCCAAACACTCCAAATCACATCACTTCCTTTCTTGTTTCCTTTGTTCTTACAAACACTCAAGATTTTTTTGTGTCTTACAAACACTCAAGATTTTTTTGTCCTCTCCCCCCCACCCCCTTTGTGGATCAAATTCAAGACAAAACAAATATTTTTAAATATGTATCAGAGATCCAGTTGAAATTTGAAACGGGCCTCATTTGTCAAGTAATACCAGTAAGGCAAAAATATAAATTAGCTCCATTCTCAAGATGTACTTTTTTTTCTTTTTTGAGAAACTTCTCAAGATGAACCTAAGATATTACTAGCTTTTTTAGAGGTCTAAACTTTAGTTGAGCATAAATCAGACATCAAAAGATTATTCCATATTTCCATTTCACAACAACTTATTTAACGTACTTTTTTTTTTAACTTCTTTTTTGAAACCCTTATTTAAGGTAGTTTCATATGGTAAGAGTTGGATGTGATTACATCATTCGTTTCCTAATTTAACTTAAAGCTTCTTAAAGGAATAAAATACTTAAAATTACGAAATGGGAAAACAGAAATTAGCATTTAGCTTAAAAAAAACACACACACACACAATTTCTATATATGAAAACTCAGAAACTCTTTTTTTTTGTTGGTTGGGGGGGGGGGGGGGGGGGGGGGGGGGGGTTGAATCCTAAAAATAGTTGTTTCTCGAGATTTGGGGGGAAGGGGTAGCTAATTTCTTTAGGGTAGGGAGCATCCAGTAGAACATCAATCACAAAACACCGGGTCCCTGTAATATAAGTATGCAATCTGGAACAATTCTTAAAGCTCAAAGTACCGTGCTTATGATTCAAAGGTTTCCAACATCAGTCTTCTTTCTTATCTTGTTCATCAAGTGCAGCCAATCTTTCAACAAGGGGAGGATGTGAATAGTGATAAGCTGAGTACCAAGGATCAGTATTCATAGCTGACAAATTTTCTTCCTGAAACACAATATATCTCTATTCAGTGATCAGTAAAGCTTTTTTTTTTTTTTTTTTTAAGGGGAAAAATCATGCAAATGGTTTTTCCCAACAGGGTAATAGTGTAACACAAAACTAATTCGATTCATAGACAATTCTTGGCATGGACACAGGCAGTCAACTGAATATTTAATACCCCCACAGCCCCACTGTTTGAAGTCCAAATATATAATAATACTACGGAGATTTATATACATCTGATGGCAGAGATTCTATATATTGTCTAATAGGAAGTGCAATTCTTATTTTACAAATGACAAATCAATGCAGGCAGCCAAATCAATTACTGGGATAACAGTCTGTCTAAATTTTCTGAGTGGTCACTAAGCAGAAATTCAGAAACTCGTACGAAAAAATAGATGACATGACAAGAACTAAAATTGAAGAAATCAACAATAATCTTGTCTAAATTTTTGGAGTCAATGATGGTTTTGTCTTGACACGAATGATAAAAAAACGTAAGAGGAAAGAAAATACAGGGATATTTTCTATTGTAAGTGTGTTTAGTAGAAGGAATAGAGAGGTGAAGAGAATAAAAAGTATATCTTGAATTTAATTCCCCTATCATATCCTTGTATTGAATTATTTTTAAGAAATTTAAATAAGACTGTCAAACCACCTATACACACATTTTATCTACTCTTTTCCTCTTATTTTGAAAAAATTAAAAATGGTGGGCCCAAATAAAAAATAACCATCACTCTTTTTTTTTCCTTTCCTTCCACTAGTCTACTCTACCTAATAAGAGAATATATCAATATATCATTCTGATTTCTTTCCATCCTGCTCCCATCATATCACTATCCTCTCTACCAAACACACTTGCCCAAATGGGGGCACCTCCTCTAGTAAAAGTAAGGTGGAGGGTGAGAGGTGGTAGGTTAAAAAATCACCAGGTGTCTATAACTTACCAATTAAAAAATTAATAGTAAAAAAAAAAAAATCATTTAGAATTAAAGTTGCAAATTAACTGTCAAAAATGTCTCATGATCATAGGGGTAGAACCCCACTGTTTCAGAGCAACAGGAAAAATATAGGACAGATAAAAGGGAGGGAAGACATGGCACCTGCAGTTTCACAAGACCAGCTCGAAGTGAAGAAGAATAACCAAGCTTCTTAGCAAAGCCATCAGCCTAGACAGAACAAAATACAATAAATAGGATTAATTTCCAAATGAGAGAAGGAAGAGGCAAAAAATTACCAAGTAGCCTGCACAGTAAAGAAAGATCACCTGAAACTCAAAAGATCGGCTCACAAGATTTAGAGCAAAGCTTACTAGGTGCTGGAGAGGTATTACCGTGTGCTGCAATCGACAAAGCCAGGTGAACATAGATTAATACTGCTTATTTTTCTCCTTACAAAACCTATATATATATATATATATATATTTGAAATTACAATTTCATTATGAGCTTCAAGCAAGGGCAGAAGGTGGTGTATATTTAAGAAACTAGAAAATTTAAATAACATAAGCTCATTGGGTAATGCGGGAGATGAAAGAGAATTATTATTTAATATTATTTATGTTTGCAAGTCAATTGTATTTTTATGTTTTAGGTCCTAGTAGTTTATTGGGCTTTTAGTATTTTAATTTAGAAGTAAGGTTATTTTTGTAATAAGGCAATTAGGGTTTCCTAGCCAGCAAGAGTATTTTTGTAATAAGGCAATTAGGGTTTCCTAGCCAATTAGAACTAGGGTTTAGTAATCCTTTATAAGCAACCTATTGTACTCCTTGAGGAGACAGTTGATATTTTGATGAATAAAAACAATGGCCGTTTGGTCTTTCTTTGGTCTGGTGCTGACTCCAGGTCTACCCTAGGTGCCGACTCCTAGTGGTTTCCCCGCTTTGTGCTGACTCCAAGCAAGGCCTAGGTGCTGACTCCTAGGTCATATCTTTTATTTTTCAGTTATTTCAATTTTGTTCTGGTTGTCCTGCGTCATTGGGTCTGTTATCACTCCAAGCCAGCTAATTGGAATAACTAAATATGAATATTTATATGCTAAACCCCTTTGTTTTCACCATGTGAATCACAAGAACAAGCATGGTTTGTAATCGAGTCTATTTGAAAACATCCTGCAATTATTATTATTTTTTTTTTAAAGAAATGCAACTCTAAAGGTAAAAGAGTCCACTGCCAAAAGACATGCCAGAGTGTCAGAAAAGGATATTAATAAGAAAGTTCATTGGAATGTTAAAAAAAAAAGTCATAAATTTACTTGCTATCCTTTAAATGTCATGATGATGCATTGATCAAAGATAGAGGTGCAGAAATAACAAACATGTACTGCAAACATTTCATATATAAAGATCAAAGTAGTAGAACTGAAGTGCCATAACTTAACATGCTATCTGCATAGAAGAGAAGTTGCAACAACCAACAGCCCATACTCATTATTAAACTACAAAAATGGCACATGCCAGTCTTCAAATCAACCTATTGTTTTCATAAATCAATACCTGGAATATGATGAGACCAATGAGCACAGGCTGTGTATCAAACCCAAAACTTCGAAACAAATCACTTGAGTTTCTTACAAGGGTATATCCTCCAAATTGAAGAAATGTAAGAATCTGGATTAAAGTAGAACAAAATGTGAGATAAAGGACTTCCTCAAGGTAACAAAGTTTAATGTAATTAGTTATTTAGAAAGTGAAAAGTATTATTTCAGAATACATGCATGTTTTTGTGTGCGTGGAGGGGGAAAGGTATCTTCAATTTGCACCTGGTGTAACCTTTGGTTAATGTTACACTACCCAGAACCTCCTTATTGGCTAAGTATTGTCAAATCCATCATTTACATGTTTTCCCATATCCGTCATGCTGGTCAAATATATTTTTTACAGGTAAATAGTGGGCAAGAGCGTAGTTGGGGTTTGAACCACAGACGTTGGGCACCACAAAGGATGCCATTACCACTAGGCTATATATGTGAGTGTGTGTGTGCTATGTATGGGAACTAGCGCCTAAATTTGTAAATGGGTTAAAAGTGAATAAGAAGTGTGATAATGACTATAAATTTTGGACCACCCATATAAGAATTTAAAGTTATTTATGCAGAGAGGTAGAAGCTGAAGTGTTAGGGAGAAAACATGTGATCAAACAGTGGGACTCAATATATTAATCTAAAATAAAATTACACCATACCTAACCCAAAATGTATGCGGATATAGTATATGGCACAACTAACACCTAAACTTGGAAAGAGGTTAGAAGTAAACAAAAAAGAGTGACAATAACTCCAAATTCTTCAGTCCCACAACTAGATGATGCCTAACAATTGGAGCAATGCAAAGAGCCTATGTATCAACTAGGAAAAAAATAAAAATAAAAGGCACCAATTTCCCATGGAAACCTCATATTCTCAGTAATATTTTAAAATCATGGCTTCAAGGGCTCAATTTCAGATCTCAGAAATGGATTCCTAGAAATGAGCTCAAACAAAGGTCTACTATCATCTCAAGGGAAGGCTGTTAAGGAAAAAAAGACTTCAAAAGGAACTTGGCATGAGCAAAAAATAACAATAAAATATTGTGAGGAATAAAATAAACATATTATCAAGAAGAAATAAGTCTAACAATTATTCAAGCCTCATAAACACTCATGTAAAAACAACGGATTATGTTTTGTAAAAACTGTTACAATGATCCCCAAAAAAGGGTGCTAAACAGAAAGCCAGAAACAACAAGACCAGGCAAACAAAAAGAACTAAGGCCCCTGTGTGAAAGTTGAATGATTGACAATCAAAGTTCCTTTTTCTTTTAAGTAATGCTAACTTACAGACTCTTCAATACCTCAGCACTACCCTATGCCATGTTGTGTATTGGATTACAGAGTGCTAGGAACTAGCAATAAAAACAGGTTTTAAAATTTTAGTTCACAAAACTAAAAATAAGAGCATACCTGCACAGCAATAAATGAGTACATCGTATGGTTAAGTTTCCAATGCCCCAACTCATGAGCAATAACAGCTACAATTTCCTCGTCATTTTTGCACTGAAACAAAAAAAAAAAAAAAAAAAAAAAAAGGTGGATGTAACCTTTTCACATATAACCAGACAACATTAAAAATAGTTACTAGAACAGGGAAGACACTGCAAGCATAACGCACAGAGTGCAGACACGCCATGCAGATATCATAATTGATTGACTAATTGACAGCTGGTGTGTAGTTTCCTATTTTCCCCTTCTATAATATTTGTTTCAAGGAGGTTTTGCTGATGGTATAGCGCATAAGATCAATATAAGTCAATGCTAAATCTGTTGAATAATGTGTACCAGAACAATTCAGCACAAAAAAATGAAAATGAAAATGACAAAAAAGGATAGAACCCAAGACTCATAACCTAGACTTGCTTTGAATCAGCACCAAGTGAAGGAAAACCACTAGAAATCAACACTTGGGGTTGGCTGGAGTTGGCACCAAAACATGGAGACAATTTCAATGAAAATCCATATTCATCAAAATAATTACCCTATGATAGGAGTACCATATTTAATTATATAGGAGGTACTAAACCCTAATCTCAAAACTTATTAAAGAGTTATCACCCCCAATCTCAAAACTTATTAATAGCTTTTAACCTCAAAACTATGACTTTTTGAAAGAGACCATCCATATCAACTTATCGTCATCCTCTGGTAGATTTAGGAAAATATAAATAATAAAAGTAGCAAACCAAAGATTCTAACTCAGTCTTTTACTGGTCCTAAATAATGGGTTTCAACAAGATAATCATTAGAGTATACATAAATTCTACCATTACTGCATCTCTATTTGTTGGAATCAAAACACGTATCTTGAGCAAGTGTCACCAAAACAAAGATTGTGCTAGAATCAAGTTCTAGTTCCCTCTCCTACTTTGAACCTAATTAGAAAAATGTTATCCACCTCTAATATGTTCCCATAAGCTCACACCGTAAGTACTCAACATAAAAAAAACCACCCTCCCCTAAGCCTCAGACTTTTTATCTGTCACCCTCTCCTTCACAAAATGCCATAACTACTTCCCAAGCAGGCCTCGTTAAATGACAGCAACTTCCAAACCCCATACCTACGATATGTACCAGTAATCTGTCTGCCAATATATTACATGAAACTTAAATTCCAAATCAATACCACCCCATAAAAAGTCATTCTAGAGCTTTTTTCAATCTGTTGTCTTTAATAACAAGCATCCAAAACAATGATAAATAGTATGGAGGGAGACTCGATAACATACTCTTAATTAATATAAGACTTCCACCTTATGATAAATAAAGTTTCATCCAGCTTGCCACTCTCTTTTGCACCCTCTCGATTACTACATTCCACATAGCCCTTGACTTAAAAGGAGAACCTAAGGGTAAACTCAGATACTTCAAGGGAAAATATGACACTCCTGCATCAAAGAATTCCAGCTAATTCCACCACCTCACCACTATGCACTAACTTAGATTTGTCCAAATTGATCTTTAATGCTAAAACAGCTAAAAAGTAGAATGGTAGAATACATCTCAAAACCCAAATACGATTTGAGTTCACTCCACAAAAAGAAGACAAGAAATCATTAAAGGCTCAACAGTATTACCCAAAACAAAGCCCTCGATAACATTTTGTTTAAAGTCTCCGTAAATAATAACAAAAAGAAGTGGAGAAAGAGGATACCCCTATCACAACCCCCCCAGAAATTCCAAAGAAACCACTTGTATCATTTACCAAAGCCAAAAATTGAACTATTGAAAAACAAAACAAAATCCAGCTTTGTTTCTCCCCTTAATCCACACCATGAAGATATCATAATCAAATGGCAGCTGAGGCGTTAGTTTCCTAATTTTCCCTACAATAATACATTTTAAAGATAAAAGCTTTTGTTGATAGTTTAATGTGTTAGATCAACAAAAGTCATTGCTGAATATGTTGGTGTGTGTGTGCGCGCACACGTGAAATCAAGTAGATAATCACACTTATGCATCTCACTTAATCCATTTGTGAAGCACAATATAGCAACATCACAATTTAAATTAGATATTTTCATAATTAAAAAGAGCTGAAGAAAAACTATGTTGATAAATAACCACATTTTGCAAGAGAACAGACCACTGAATGCATCTAAGAGCCATGGTACATTTGTGTGTGCAAGTGATGGTGCTTCCTTTCACCAGGACAGAAGTATAAGGTCAGATATGGTTACTAAAGGATCATAAGATTAGAAAATAGCAGCCAAACCAAATTCGAATAGTAAATTTATCATAAAAGCATGGCAGCCAGTGATCAAATAAAATCACTGGAAAATATGTTTAATATATAGATAGTAGAAACAGAAGCAAGTTTCCATCCACTTGAAATGAAGAAACTTATGAAGAAATAATAACAAAGAAAGAAGAGAGAGAAGTAGATCATCTGATTGGTTCAAGAAGCAATGGATTCTTTTAGCAATTTGTATATATTAAAAGAGAAATTTGTAAATTGCCTAGTTCTAAAAGAAAAAGACTAGCAATTCAAGACAAAAAGGATAAACGAAGCACATAGGACATGGAGCAACTAAAATACCTGCTGAATCAATGTGTCATAAAGAACAATTCGCTTGTTTTTGAAGAATCCATACATATAGGCCTGCATCATGTTTGATAAGACGAATCAGCCAACAGCATATATCACCATTCAGCAGGGGAAACAAAAGGCAAAAATCATACACGGGCATTAGAAGTGTATTCAAAAAGTAAACAAGATAATCTTATTCACCATCCTTATAAAAGTTGTCACAACTTGAGAAAATAAAAATGTAACTTACCTTTGTACCATTACAACATCAATGTTTTTCTTTTATAAGTCCATTACAACATCAATATTACATGATTGCTGTAAATATCTCAGCCATATTCCCACTATACTATACTAAACCTATGTACTGTGGGGTTTCAGGAGATCTACCATGCAATATCTTAGGGTAAAAGCCCCAGGACTTCAATTTTCCCAATCAAAGTAGTGTCTCCAGCCCTGCAGGTGTAGATTGCATAATTATTCTTATACATGAAGGGCATTACCCAGTGTTAGTCCAGCCTAACTAATATAGTAGGGAAGTGATATCGTATGTATGATGTATCTATTGCATGCCATGGATGTCTCACATTATGTGGGGTCCACAGGTGTGTGGTCCCCCACCAGCTGTGACACATCAATTGCATGCAACAGATACATAAGAGAGTTTTTCAATCTTAGGAGGTGCAAACTAAGATACAGTCCAAACTTTAAAAATTTTTTAACAAAGTGGCAGCTCTAAATACTTGAACCATATATTTACCTATGGGGACTAAAGACGGTTTGGAATTACTTCTTTGCTTATTTAGGCAAAAGTACAGTTGTACATAGAAAAAAATGAAGCTTTTAAAGGTTTGTGTAAGCAAATAAGCTACATAAAAAAGCTAGTCCAAAAGCACAATAACATTTATAGCCCCCATATAACATTCCACATTATAAAAATATACTTTGGAAAAACCTTGAACAACTAAGCTAACATGAATAATTTCCTAGAAAAAATATAGAGAAACTCCATCGTATGCATATTCCTTTATGTCACCCGGTCTCCAGATCTTGACTGTGATCAACTCAACTCCAAAGATTCTCAATACACAGTTCCTTCAACCCTTACTACATTGGTCTTTTTTTTTTTTTTTTTTTTTTACAACTTTCATTCCAGTCACTAAGTTAAAAAGTTAATTCAAGTATTGAAAAAAAATAAATAAATATATATATATATATATATATGAACGGTAATAAGAAGCACACATACAAAATAATGATCCCATTCTGCCAAATGTACATATAACTTTTTTGCAGTAGTTGATTAAATCACATGAAGTATGAAAACATTGCATTTTATAAATGGTGACCAGTGAAAAAGCAACTCTAGTACATATTACTGAAAAGAGTATTTATAAGAAAAGTATCCATATATTATAAATTTACATTAATCAGTAAGTGATAAAACATAAAAGATATAGTGCAACAAAAGATATAGGGAAGACCCAAAAGATGTACAAGATTTGAATCTCACATTGCTATGACTTGACCTTGTGGATCCATCAACAACAAACAACTTCTTCAATGGAAACTTGAGGGAGGAAGCAAGCTCTTCAATTTTGTGCCTGAGATCCCCTTCTGGGAGCTATTTGTTGCAGCATAGCCAAGGAAACAAAGATCATCAAACAAAACATAACATAGGAATGATTGGATCTAATCAGATAATGACAAAAATCTGCATTACTCACAGGGGTGAATTTGTTGAATAATGGGGCTATTAGAATAGGGTAGACTGTCATCATCACAATGGACAGAACAAACATAAATCCCCAAAGATAGATTGCTAGGTAAGGACCTCCTTTCTGCATACACCAGATAAAATCACCTTAGTGAGGCCAGAATTGCATGTACAGACCAGAGGTTATTGTAAGATCTCTAGATTCTAGAACAAGTAATAGTCAAATCAAGTTAATCAACTGCTACTAAAATTTTCAAATAACTAGTGGTTTTTGAATACTATTTATTGGCACATGAACTTACCTGTACTATGAAAATGATAGCAGAAACAATAGGTGGGCCAAGTATAACAGCAAGGCAAATTCCTTTGAATAAGTCCCTAAAGAATAACCATATTGTTTGCTGTAAAATATATGATAATAATGTTAGGAAGCGGAAAAGAAGTGGCATCAAAGGCTAAATGAAACAAAGAAAAGTTTCATACCAGTACCAGAAATGAAAAATATTTCCAAAATACAGAATCACGAAACCAGGAAATAACAAGAGACAAAAACAATAAGGAGATATGAAAAGAATACAAACTTTGTTGAAACCATGGCGGGCCTCAATCACAAAAGTTGAGTACAGAGAAAATGGCAAATCAGTAATCTGCATAATCATTCCAAAACAAACTCTCAGTACCAAGTGACAGAAATATAGTAAAAGCACATAACTTCATGGTGGTGCAACTTATAGAAGCTCATGACTTTGTCATCCATCTGCCACCCCAATTAATTAACCATATCGAAATGATAAAGAAGCATGACATGTAGAGGTGATTTCTGGAAATGTTCACAGCCAGCAAAAACCTTACACACCACTTTTCTGATCTGTCTCTCTAGTAAAAGACAAATGATAATAGACCTTCCAAATCAAGGTCCATGAACAAAATGTTAAGATAATTTAGTAACATGATCACAAGAAAAGTAAATTAAAAATATAATATTTATCTGTTCAGCATCAGATTGTGCTTGATAGAGCTAAACATATCATGACATTTTCAAATGCACTACATACATACACTCAAGTGGAGGTTTTTAATCCACAATAATGTCACATACTCATCTATGTTCTAGAGTAGGGAGAAGCTCACCTGTGACCAAATCATAACACCAGCCAAAAATGCAAGGGTGTGTAGTATCTCATTCTCTGCATTGAGGCCAACTAGCACCACAAATTCCCCTGATTTCTGCAGTCATGATGAAATGTTATACAATAATTACACCACAGCAAGGCCAAGGCATAGAATAACACAAAAATCTAAAAACTCACCTTCCAAAACCAAGGTAAAACTCCATAGAACAAAATTGCAGAGTCCATCAGTATGGTCACAAACTCATGAACAAAATGGAAGTGGCTGAAAGTAAAAATATTGCAATAGCGGAATAGCTATATCAGCATAGTATCTAGTCTTTTTAAGTGAAGTAACATAAATATATTACCAAAATGAGACAATCAAGTACAAAAGAAGTGTACAAGAAAGTCACATAAATAATTACAATTTGAAATTGAGACAATAGGGAAAATCATAAGATGTCGAAGATAAAGCACTATGAACAGCCAGCTTTCAATCATCCAGCCTCTCGGAGAGGAATAATTAACTTAAAACTGTATGCTCTATAATCTAACCTCTCAAAAATCCAAATATTATGATCCTTCCACATGGTCCATACCCCATATAAGGGAGAGAGGAATGGTATCATTATTTAATGCTAAAAGCATGTCAAATGGAACTATGGAAGCCTGATGATAGAATACTACCATACAACAATCTAGAGAATTAATACAAACCTTTTATCAAGACTATAAGCTCGAGATTTCTCAAATTTCTCTTGGCTGATCAATCCTTCCAAAGGTTTTGGGAGGGTTGGCAGTTTGAGGGCAGCATGCTGTCGCTTATCCAAATAAGTTTCAAAGATATACATTAATATCATGAAACCTGAGAAAACATTAAGAGAAAAAGGGCAAAAGTTAACAGAAAAATTAACCACTTAATGCTGGGGAATGGGGTGAGGTCAATTCCAAAGAAACATGAAAAACAACAACCAAATTACAATGTAACGGGGAAAACAAAGTAATAATAGTGATAAAGAAATGATAGTAAAAACTGTAATTAATCTCATAAAATCACAATTCATCCCATATCTCAAGGCAATGACCTCTAACGAGCTTGCAGCCTGATAAACCTTAAACCATGAATAGCCTTTAATCAACTCTCTTTATCCAGGTTCATAACTCCAAAGTCCAATCAATGTGCTACCCTTCAATCTTCAAAAAGCCCAAGGTTACCACCACGCACTCTTGGCATGATGGTCACTCCATAAGTACAAAGTTTTTGTGGGGTGGAAGGGTAAGGGCTGGAGTTCAAGTATATACTTAGATTAGGCTAAAGTAGAATTTCTATATGGTATCTAAAAAATGCCCAAAGTTTTTAATTATCTATCTAATTGTCATTAATAGTCTAAGAAGCCACAAAAACATTAACATATTGGAACTTCTTCTAAACTTTCTTTTCTTAAACCATTCATTATCATTAATTGCCACAAAATCTTGGAGAATAAAAAGGCAAATTAACTTCAAATCCTAGTTATTCAATTTTTCAGCCAACAAATCATGTAAAACTCACTCTCAATACACCCAGTAGTTGTATCAGACCACGCCCATTGGGTAAAACACGCAAAAACTTATCCATTTACCAAATCTAAAATAATAACCACACCATTTTTAGCATAAAAAATTAATGATAATAATAATAATAATAATAACCACTCCATTACATTCAAATTTACCATCTTCACATACATTTTCTCAGCACCCCAAGGCTCAAGCTGAGGTTGCCCAATACAAGTAAACCCAGTATTTGAAACAATAAGGGTTTGCAAAATAAATGTCAACAACAACAAAAACCCTCTGAAATTATATCTGAAAAATTAAACATATTTGTGTTCATATAATTTTCACAGAGAACATTTAAAAGAAACCAAATACTAATAAACTACCGCAAATGAAAGACTTGAAAATCAACTAATAAGTTAAAAACCTAAAATCAAATCCCTAATTGAACGAATTATTATAAAACGTATAGAGAGAACGGAAAAAAGGATCATGAAAATGGAGAAGGAGAGAGATAGAGTACCAACGACAGCTTCCATATACGGAAACGCCATGACTGACTTCTAAGGTTCAGGGTTCAGAGTCTGAGAGAGGGCGAGGGCGAAAGCGAGAGCGAGGAAGGCTTTCCTTTTACGGAACCGTGTTTGGTGAAATATAGGGGATTGGGAACCGACTCATTTGTGGGCATTTTAGACTTTGTCTGGGGATGGAAAATGTTGAAAAAGTTGGTGGATAAAAACGTTTTTTTATAATAAAAAATAATAATTAAACGAGATTATAAAAAAAAAAAAAAAATGTAGTTCAAATAAATTTACTGTCATATACTCGTCATATTAAAAAAAATAGTAATAGTTTATAAGAAAAAAAATTCATTAAAAAAAATCTTTATAAAAAATAAAAACAAAAACCATTTATAAACACAAATTTTAGTAGATGGGGGTAGATGAATAATTTTCCTTTAAGCCCCTCAATTCCCATATTTTCTTCCCAAATTAGCAAGATTCCAAAATCACCCCAAATTGTGAGCTTGGAGGGAAAACTCTTACAACTCCTTTTATTTTAAAGTAAAATAACGAAAAATATTTTACATGTAAAACATTTTCAATAAAAATATTTTTAGGTATTTGGTATGATAAGTAAATTTTTTCAAACAAACCACTAAAATCAATAGCTCAACACCAAAGACGTTAGTGCGAGAGGTCTAACAACCGGATCGCCACCAGTCAACAAAATGATGTCTTCGGTTACCAAACCTTCGACACTGGTTGCAATGCGACATCTCTAGCCACCAAACCACTGACATCGATCGCCGGTGTAGCATCTTCAACCATCGAATTACCAACACTGGTCACTAGAGTGGAGTCACGACCACCAGTACAGGTTGTGAAGCGAAGTCACTAAACACCAAATCACCATCATCAGTCATGGAGTGGAGTCACCAACACTGGACTACTGTCACTACTCATGGAGCGTTGTTTGTAGCCACCAAACTGGTGACCTAGCAACCAGATAGGAGAGGGAAAGCCACTATATTTTTTTGGAAAATGTTTAAACAAATTTTCAAATGTAAATCATTTTATAACTTTTTATAAAGGATTTTACAATTAAGGGAAAATATTTTACAAGTTTGACTATATTTACCTGCAAACAAACACCTGAAATGGGAAAAAAATTTCAAAATATATTTTACTTCAAAACAAACGAAACTCCACCATTTTCTCTCATATTTTCCCCCTTAACCATACACCATCCCATAACATTTTCTCCCCACTCTTCTATCCCCCAATAATCACCCCAGCCAAACAGACCCTTAAAATTGATGATGTGCAATACAAACCCTAAAATTCAAATTAATAACTAAGGATGGTAAAAAATGCTCATCCTGTTTCACCCATTCTACTTTACATTGGGGTTTTTTTCACCCCATGGATAGATGTGTGTATATATATTAATTATTTAATATATATGATATACATGTCATTTATTATTTATTTTGGTCATTTTTAGGTTTTAGGGGTATTTCTGTAAATTTAGATTTTGGGGCTATTTCGGTAATTTTCTAGGTTTTAGAGGAATTTTGATAATTTTTTAGGTTTCGGAGTATTTTGATAATTTTTTAGGTTTCGGAGTATTTTGGTCATTTTTTTTGTTTTGGGGTATTTCAATCATTTTTTAGATTTTGAGGCTATTTCGTTAATTTTCTAGGTTTCAAAGGTATTTGGTAATTTTCAGGTTTCAAGGGTGTTTCGATAATTTTTTTAGGTTTCACGGTCTTTTGGTCATTTTTTAGGTTTTGGAGGTATTTTGGTAAAGCTAATGTTGTGGTTGATGCTCTTAGTAGAAAGCCTTCAAGTTTTTCAGTTGCTTTGCTAACCACTCAAAAGGAAATTATTCTTGATCTTGAAATGATGGAGATTGAGGTTGGTATGGACCATTCTGAAACCTACTTGGCTAGTTTAAGTGTTCAACCAACTTTGGTAGAAAAAATTAAATTGTCACAGGCCAATGACTCACATTTAAAGAAAACCATGGACGAGGTGCAAAGTGGAAAGAAATCTGAATTTTCTATCTCTGAGGATGGTGTTTTGAGATTTAGGAGTAGACTCTATGTGTCAAATGATCCATTGATTAAAAAGGAGATTCTAGAGAAAGCGCACTATTCCCCATATACAATACATTCGGGTAGCACAAAGATGTACCATGATCTTTGTGAAAACTTTTGGTAGAATAATATGAAAATAGAGATTACTCACTTTGTAAAGCAGTGACTTGCCAGCAAGTTAAGGTGTTGCACCAATGACCCTCAGGTTGTTGCAACTACTTCCTATTCCCCAATGGAAGTAGGAGAAATTACTATGGGTTTTGTTTTAGGATTGTCGAGATCTCCTAAGGGCCACAATGCTATTTGGGTGATTGTTAATAGAATGAAAAAATCAGCTCATTTTCTCCCTATTCGGATGAACTACTCCCTTGATCAATTAGCTCAACTCTATGTTGATGAGATTGTGAGACTTCATGGTGTACCCGCTTCTATTGTTTCTGACAGAGATCCAAGGTTTACTTCTCTTTTTTGGGTGGTGTGTAAAAGGCCTTGGGTACTAAATTGGATTTCAGTATAACTTTCCATCCTTAAACAGATGGACTGCCTGGAAGAACTATTCAAACTCTAGAAGATATGTTGAGAGCATGTGTTTTGTATTTTAAGGGGATTTGGGCTAGTCACTTACCTTTGGTGGAGTTTGCTTATAATAATAGTTACCATTCAAGTATTAGAGCAGCATCTTATGAGGCTTTGTACGGAAGAAAGTGTAGATCCCCAATTTGTTGGGATGAGGTTGGAAAATGAAAAATCTTAGAGCTAGAAATTATTCAAGTGAAAAGGTAAATCTAATTCATGATTGACTATGAGCAACCCAAAGTAGACAAGAGAGATATTATGTCATTAAAGGAAGGATTTAGAACTTGAAATTGGAGATAAAGTTTTCCTACAAGTTGCACCAATAAAAGGAGTAATGAGATTTGGCAAAAAGGGTAAGTGAAGCCCTAGGTTTGTAGGACCTTTTGAGATCTTGGAGAGGGTAAGCAAAGTTGCGTATAGAATTTCCCTACCACTGGCCCTATCACGAATTCATAATGTTTTTTGAGTCTATGTTAAGGAAATACATTCCTGAACCTTATTGAGCTATGAGCCTCTTCAGATTAGAGATAATTTGTCATATGAAGAAATTTTGGTAGAGATTTTGGATCAAAAAGAACAGCTGCTACGCAGTAGAACAAAATCTTGGGTAAAGGTGCTTGGGAAGAATCATTCAGTAAAAGAGGCATCTTGGGAGCATGAGGATAATATGTTGTCAAGATACCCAAACCTTTTTCAGGATCAAGATACGTAAAATTTCAATGACGAAATATTTATAAGAGGGGAAGAATGTAACGCCCCAAGTTTAAAAAAAAAAAAATATATATATATATAATTAAAAAAAAAAAAAAAAAAAAAAAAAGAAGAAGAAGAGGAAGTAAGGTTTGAATTTATTAGATCCCATGTGCTCCCATCTGCCCCCCTATCCCACACCACACATCTCACAAATATCCCTCACCCTCTTGGCCGGCTATCACTCCTTTGCTTCTCTTTTCTTTTTTATTTTCTCTCAACACAACACAAACACTCCTTTCACACTCTCCCACCAATACTACTCATTAACACCATATCCAACATCATTTTTCCACTAAGATCACCAGAAAACTCTCTAGGAATCTCTAAGGCACCTTTATCTCTTTTGATTTAAGGTAAGACTCCTAATCTTTTGGTGGGTTTATATGCTTTTGCTAGAGGCTTTCTTTATCTAAACTTTGATACTGATACCCATGTGATTTATGAGCTTTAGAAGTGATATTCAAGTGTTTGTATGTATAGTTTTTGTCTTGGTGGATTTATTTGATGAGTGGATTTATAGTTTTTACAATGGTGGCTATCTAAATGGTGATAATTTGGGGGTTTTGGCTTTTTTAATGTGAAATAAATAGTAAATAAAATTTTTATTGATTATTCGGAGCTAGTTAAAAATTCAAATTGTTTGTCTTGGAGAATATGATGATTTTGGTGTCATGGGTCTTATGATTTATGAGTATAATGGGAGAAAATACCTATTAAGTGTTGCGATTTTGATGTTAGAGAAAATACCTTGAATGATTTATGAGTATAATGGGAGTCTATGCCTTGTAATTAATTTGTTGAGAAACTTTGGAAGTGAAATACATTATTGGTGAAGTTAAATACTGGGCTTGCCTAATTAATTGCTTATTTGAAAATTTCTAAATTGTAGCTAGACGCAACTTCAAGCTTTATACTTATCGTGATAGGTTTGCTTGGTATTGTTTAAGTTCTAGCTAATCTCCTTTGGAGCTTGGAGAATTAGGTTTTTGCAGGTTGCGAGGTAAGTAGCTTTTTAATTAGATTTTTGGAAAATAATCATATTGCATAAATGTTGTTTTTGGGTTACACATTTTGGAAAATTATTTGTGGAACTATGTTTTCTTAAAAAGTGTTGTGTTGTGACCCTACTATATATGATTATACATGAAAAGTGTATCATATTTGGTAATGCATATGTGGAAATGCATGAATTGTTGACATGGAAAATATAATGTTTGGTAACTGTTTTTTCCCTTTATTTTCTGTTTTCAAAAACAATTTTCTATTTTTGAGACTAAAAAACTTGTTTGGCAACTCAAAATGGGTAGAAAATAAAAAATGTTTTCAAAACTCAATTTGTAAAGGAAACTGAAAACATGCAAAAGACTATTTTCAGTTTCTAATTTTCAAAAGTCAATGAAAACATGCATTTAATTTAATGAATCTATCTCATTTAATGAGTTAACATTAAATTTCAAATCTTAGTAACAACATATTTTAGTATTTTCTATTTTTTTCTTCAATAAATTATCTTTTTTAATTTCAATTAACCAAACATGTTTTTTATTTCAAAAATACAAGAAAATTGTTTTTCTTTATATTCCCAAAAATAAGTTTTTGAAAATAGAAAACGAAAACAGTTACCAAACATAACCTAAGCATCTTTGATTCAATCTTTGATAAGGAATTCATGGATTTTATGGTATATTGAAAAATTTAAAGGTGCTTATCTTGTCTTGTATTATTTGGGAAATTGATAGAAAATCTTGTTGACAATATATGAATTTGGAAACCTTACAAACTTTATGGAAGTTTTCATTATTTAAGATTTTCCTGAAACTACCTGAATATAAACTATGTATTTGAAAGTACATGTAACTTGTGAGCTTTACATTATTTTTACTCTATGTCATGTGTGATTTCCTGATAATCACCCAATTTGGTTTCCGTAGTCTTTATGACAACAGAATCAGATCTAGGTTTGTGTCTTTTCACTTTGGATGACGCATTCTTCCCTGCTGCCCATTGGGTGAAGAGGTTCATTGATTGTGCATGGGTGAGGCTGCTGCCCATGGGGCTAAGAGACTACATACTAGAGTGGACAATATCATGCCAATTGTGAATGGGTAGATCCAATGACCAGTCTATGTGGTAATATGATATATTTGTGATAAATTACTTTATGTTAGATATTATGGCTTTAGAATTATATTGTTAGTGATCACAAATTAAAATATATATAGTTTCATAGTATTTATTTTGAGAAGTTTTGTGTTTCAATACTTAATCATTCTTGTCATATTATTATTGAAAATGATCTTGCAGTACTCAATTAGAAATCTCCCAAACTAAAACATGTTTTGTAAATTGTTCATCATCATGAAACTTGTTTTTCCCACCTTCATTAATTATGCTACTTACTGGGGTTTAGCTCATCCCACCTCTAATAGTTTTTCAGATCAATTAGCTATACATTGGGTATGGAGCTTACTTTATTTGGTGGTAATTGGAGTGCTATGTTAAATTGGGAGATTTTTGCTATAAATGGTTGGTGACTCAATCTTGCTATATTCAACAAGGCTGTAATTAATATTATTGGAGGTTGGGCACTAGAGGTTTGTTAGCCTTAGGTGTGGTAGGCCCATATTTGATGTTGAGATTGTCTATTCTTGATAAAATTATGACCTTGTGTAATCCATTTGGAGTTTTGTAATATATTCATGTATCATATGGAGACACATGATTTTTAGTTATTGTTTATAAATGTGGTACAGAGTTCTGACTTATAAAGTGGAGATTTTAATTTATATATTCTTATCATGTGGAAAAGAAAAGAAATGAAAAATCTCCTACAGTTTCTCTCTTGATGGTTCTTTTCTCATGCTTTGGACTATTTTGGGTTTGGGACGTGACATCCCATCTTTTCAAGTGTCTTGCTTTGGTCTCTATCACCTTGTATATCCTTTCCATAAGTGCGGCATCAATTGGAGAGGCCATTTCTTCTTGAGGTATGATGTCAACCTTAGTCAAACATCTTCCATTGCTTTGTCAAATCCAAGTTGTAGTGGGAATGCGCTTACTTTGTCTTGGTGGTGCAATGGTGCCTAAAAAGAAGTTCATTTTTCATTGAGTCCATGTCCCAATCAAAAGCTCTTGTTATTTAGGTGTTCTTAGAAAGTCTTTAAGTCCATTTTAATGAAGGCCCAATTACAAAGTCGCTTTCTTCCCTCTCATGAGCCTTGCCCCCTTGTTTCATAGGGCTTGGCCCATTTGCAAAAAATGCTCTCATCTTACACTCATAGGCTTTCATTAGAATGTGCTTATAGATTTTTAACCCTTTGTCTCAAATATAAGCCAATAATGTATTCATCACCTTTGGGCTCTTTATTCTTCATTCATTAACAATTCTTCTTTTTATAAAGCAGCCTTCTAGCTAGAATATATTATGGCCTTCCTTTCAAGGCCCATGAGTCTTACATATATCAATACTGTATTTTGTCTGGTTCTAAATTTCGTTGATTGGAATTAAAGATTTGGAGGACTTAAAGACCATAAAATTCTTTTCAAATTGATTGTTTTTTGTTACAAAAATCATTCTTGAATTTGGCGAGTTATTGAAAAAATGTGAAACATATCTTCTTGAATCTTTCATGAAAAAAGTGTATTTGTGCCTTGTTAGATTTGGATATGTGCTAGAAAGACATTTTAATTCTTAAAAATATTTGATTTTTCATTGAATGCATGTCATTCTTTGAAAATTCATTTAGTTTACCATTTTACTAGGCATATCCAAATTAAATTAGGTCCCTTTTTGTGTTGTGCTAATCTTCAATCAATTGTTACATATGGGAGGTCAAGATTAGACCATATGAAAATCTATGATGGGGCCAAGAACTTAAAGTTCTAGTTGGTTCAAGAGATAGTTCTAAAAGATGCTGCTGAGATCCTACCAAGTGGTTGCCTATTATAAACACCTCATTTTGTACCCAGTTAATAAACTTTAGTCTCATTTTCCAATGATGAGCTTGACATGTATATAAAAGGTAATTGAAGTTATTTTAATAGTTTGAAAGTAATTACAACTCAAAAGTACTTAAATCACTTTGAAAATAATGCAGAAAAATGACTTTTCTCACTATTTTGACCATAAATTTTGATCCACAAAGACGTTGAATGATGTTTGTTTCATTGGAAAGTAAACATCCTAGGCTTCAATTTGAACATAAATTTTGCCTAATTTGGACTTATATTAAGTGAGTTATGACCGTTTGAAATCAGGCCAACTGACCAATTCGATTTCTAGATTTTAAAACTTCATTTTAAGGGCCCAAAACATCATGATTGGAGGTGGGCCGGCCCATAGACCCTTGGGTATGTTCAAAGACCATTAAAAAGACTCAAAAACCCTAATTTTAACTTATAAATATCAACCAAGTTGTGTTCCATAAATAAGGTAAGTCTCTTTTCATTGTTCTTACTTAATTTAGATATTTTATAATTTATGTTCTTATTGTTCTTAATTGATTTGTATGTTATACATGTTTAGAAATATGTTTTGATCTATTTGGTTTTGCTTTGTTATGTCTCACCATGTTTTGAATGAAGAGTTAGATTAATATATTAAAGGCGTAAATACACTTTTAGTCCCTATATTTTGACGTTTTTCCATTTTAGTCCCTACATTTTATTTTTTCCACTTTTAGTCCCTAAAACCAATTTACGCCCTTCATTTAAGTCCTTCAAGCTAACTTCTGTCACTAATCTAACGGGAACACTGACAGATGAATAAAATAATATTTAAAATTTACTGTAGCACCAACACATCAGCCTATAAATTTAAAAAATTAATTTATTAATTTTAACTGAATAAAAAAAATAAAAACAGAATTAAAAAATCATGCTCAAACGCATCTTCATCTTTCTGAAAGCCCAGACCCATTCTTCTGGATCTTTGCCTAGAATAAAAACACATGTTCTTCAACAACCCTCCACCACTACCCATAGTGAAACCCACCCTCACCACCACAACAACCCTCCGCCACTGCCATGAACTTGACCCACAACAAAATTCCCTGCCACAATAGCTAACCCATAGTGAAACCCACCCCTAACACCACGACAACCCCCCACTACCACCACCACATCAATCAAAAACCCAGCCACACCCACACCCACACTCATCAAAACCACCATCGTCGTAGCCACCCAACACCGCCACACAATAAAACCCACAACCCAATCAAATGACCCAAAAACTCAAATCGGCGTTCAAGAAAGGAAAAGGTGGAGTCCAAAAGACTTTGCACGAGTCGTTCAAGAAGAAAGAGACTTCGACTCTAGTCCAAGTTCAGAAAGGCATGGACGAGTTCGCCGAGTTGCAAGCTTGCATTGTGCCTAATGACTCGGCCCTTTCGCACTTCAGGTTCTCCCTCGACCAACGAAGAGCAGAGCAAGGGGCAGATCTTCAAGGTTTTAATAATGGATGCCATGGATTCTTGATCCAGAGAAAACGATGGGAGATATTTGAGTTTTTGGATTTGATGATTTTGTTTGGGTTTGAGAATTTTGGGGGTTTTGGTTTGTTTTTCCTGTGGGTATCTGACCCAATCTTTATCAACGATTCATTTTCTCTCTCTCACAATTCAACCAATCTAGATTTTTTGTATTTGTTTCCCAAGAAGATTTATGGGTTTGAAGGTTTTGTTGGGATCGGTTTGGTTGTTGGGTTTATGGGTTTGGTTGTTTTATTGGAGATTTGGGTTTGGTTCATTGTTGGAGATTGATTTTGCAGGAGATCTGTATTTTTGTGATTGTTGGGTTTTGTTCTCATTTGAAGATTGCTATGCATTTTGCATGTTTGGTTGCTTAGAAAATGCAAGAAGAGAGACAAAAATATTGATTTTTTAAATTTCTGGGCAAGGTTTGCTGGGAAGAAAATGAAGAACATGATTAACGTTGAAGAACACATGTTTTTATTCTAGGCAAGGCTTAAGCATGATTTTTTAATTCTGTTTTTTTTTTTTTATTCAGTTAAAATTAATAAATTAATTTTTTAAATTTATAGGCTGATGTGTTGGTGCTACAGTAAATTTTTAATATTATTTTATTCATCTGTCAGTGTTCCCGTTAGATTAGTGACGGAAGTTAGCTTGAAAGACTTAAATGAAGGGCGTAAATTGGTTTTAGGGACTAAAAGTGGAAAAAATAAAATGTAGGGACTAAAATGGAAAAACATCAAAATGTAGGGACTAAAAGTGCATTTACGCCTATATTAAAAACATGTTAGGTTTTATTTGATTGTCATTTTGTTGCTTGCTTTAAACCTGTGTTTTTGGGCATGTATGTGTGTGCATGCTCTTTACATGCATAAGCATACTTGAAGTATACGTATGCATACAGTTGGGATGCGCACACATACCATATGTATGCGCACACATACTTGTGCCTAGAAATGTAGATTTAGGGTTCTTGCTTTTTGTTTGTGTTATTTAGTTTTAATTACATGATTAGGTCTTGTTGAGTCTAGTTTTCACATGTTTAGCATTAGGGTTAGTAGAAAAACATGTTTCACATGCTTGGATTGACAAATTAATAATTAGGGCTTATGTATTGGTTGAACTACATGAATATTCATGAAAACTTGAACATGCATTGATGCATAAGTGCTGAGGTGTTAAGGTGCAGTGAGGTAAATGAAGGTAAGTCATGCATATGAATATGAACATGCATCTTTGAATATGATGATTGGTCTCTTTGATTGATGAATACCATGATGCTAGGTTTGGATGATTGAATATGCTTGGTGTTTAATGCCTTGTTGATGTTTTTTCCTTGTGATATACTTACTGTCTTTGGATATGTGTGTGTGTGTGTGTGTGTGTGTGAGAGATGAATGGTAGGGTTTTTATACTATGGATGAGTGTAGGACATATTCCATGTTCTGGATGTTAGATGTTTGTTAGTATGTGTGAGTTTAGAATAATATATTAGAGGACCCATTGATGGGATTAGGATTTGGAACAAAATGAGTGCAAGCCGACCTACAGGTCAGGTGAGAGTGAGTGCCTAACACTTTCTAATATTGTTTTGAACATACTCTCACTTGGTTCTTTGTCCCTTTCGCCATGGTTGGTGATGAGTGGGAAGGTAGAGGCTCCACTCGGGCCAAAATCTTCCGGAGTTCATCCCACCAACTTATAATCTGTGCCATTGCCTATAATGGGTTTTAAGTATGTTAACAATTTGCCACCAATCCACTACGGTCCATTTAGGCCCAAGGTTAGAATCATGACCCACGTAGTTGTGAGTAACCTATTGATCTTGTCCCTTTAGCATTAATGGCCTTACCCACACATAATGTAGCCCTAGATCCTATTCATAGGGAAGCCTAAGTGCATGTATTTGATCTTTGTTTGATTTGACCTAAAAGAAAAGGTTCAAAAAAATAAATTCAAGAAAAGAAGAAAAGCTTTCTAAAAAAAATCTTTTGTAAATAATTTTTTAAGAAGTAAAATTTTCAAAAAAAATCTTTTGCAAAGAGAAAAAGAATTCAAGGAAAAAAATGTTTTGCAAAGAAAAATTTTTAAAGGAAAAGAATTTTCAAAAAAAAAACTTTTGTAAATATATTTTTTTCAAGAGATGAATTAAAAAAAAAAACGAGGAAAAATTTTTCAAAAAAATTTTAAAAAATGAAAAAAAAAATTGAAAAGAAAAATTCAAAAAGAAGATGAAGGATTATCCACAAAGCCATGATATATCCTAAGTTTTGGGCCCATTCAAAAAAAATTTCAAATTAAGAGAGCCCAAGATCATGAGTATACCATAGACTTTAAAGAAAGACATTGGGCTATAAAGTCATAACATACCCTAACTTTTAGGTCAAAATTCAAAAAAAAAATTCAAAAGCAAGAGAGCTCAAGATCAAGATCAAGAGCTCTCTTTATTGAAAAGTTGTGAACCCATCCAGACTTTGGAAACTTTTGAAATCCTAAAATCCAAAGACATGGATAGGCTCACCAAGAGCTCAATGAGGATTAAAACTGGAAATTTTTTTTAACCAATCGACCAAACTCTTCAAATTAGGAGCAAGACCCATTTGAGAATGAAGGATAAAAGTGGATCAAACTTTTGAAACTAGGGGCAAGCCCTCACGAGCGAGGAGAACGAACATTCGGTTTTGAAATGGGACAAATAAAAGACTTTGATGTGTTGAGATAAAATTTGGTCACCTTTTTTCTTCAAAAAAAACAAAATAAGAAAATAAAATAAAATATGTGGACTTCTAAATGTTATGGCTTATTTTAAATACAAGTTCAAATAAGTTTTTCGTGAGGAAATAAATTTTCCAAAATACGTTAGGCTTGCATTATAACTGGGGCGTTGATTTTTGTGTTGAATTCCTTGATAAGACATTTTTTCATAAGGTCAAATAAAGCACAATATGTGGACTAACCTTGCAAAATTCATGAACAACCTATGCGTAAGCCCAAATGAGGATGAGGAGAAGGCGAGATGAGTGACTTGTAACAGAATTCAAAGCCCAAAGAAAAAAAAAACAAAAATAAAAAGAAAAAGAAAAAAAAAAGAAATGAAAGTTGGGCTTGGATTCAAATGAGGGAAGGAGAGAGAATGAGAGATGTGAATGATGTAATTAGGCTTTAACCATAAGGAAAACATGAAATTTGAAAGATTGATGTAGTTCATTCTATTTTTAAGTCCAAGATAATGAAATGATACAAGACATAGAATACGAATGGAGCATACATGTAGTCCACATTTTGATGCAAGCAAGAAAGGTTGATTAAGATGTTGGGTCCAAAATTTTAAAAGACATTAGGAGCACATATTTATTTGATTAAATTTTATTAGGCACAATAACACTCCCTACTCAAAAGAACTTCCTATGTTTACTTGGTTTCGATCACCTACCCCTAGTCACCTAAAGGAAGTTGACACTATTGTACTAGAAGACATGGTTGGAGCTACTAATGAGGCAATTGAGAGGATTACCCAAATGTTGGCTAAGCAAGGAAAAATTATTTATTTTATCAAATTTTATTAGGCACAATAACACTCCCTACTCAAAAGAACTTCCTATGTTCACTTGGTTTCGATCACCTACCCTTAGTCGCCTAAAGGAAGTTGACACTATTGTACTAGAAGACATGGCTGGAGCTACTAAAGAGGCAATTGAGAAGATTACCCAAATGTTGGCTAAGCAAGGAGAAATGCTAGCACAATTGGGAAATCGCCTAGGTTGTTTGGAAGAAGAAAGAAGGAAGAAACTCCAACAAGATAAGGAAGGTGAGAAAGATGAAGTTAATCATGACAAGAATGGGAAGATAGACAGGATAGCCGTTGAGACTACCATGATGAAGGAAAAGATGGAAAAGATGCAACAAGCCTTTTGCAAGGCCCAAGGGATGGATGACTTCTTGTACACTATGGGTGGATTGGGCTCAACCTCATTGGCACCATTGCCTCCTAAGTTCAATATTTCTAGTGCTAAAAAGTTTGATGGAAGTGGTGATCCAAGGCAACATATTCGACAATATTTGAGCTTAATAGGAACGAAGGGATTGGATGAAAAGCAAGCTTTATGTGCCTTCCTTATGTCTCTCATGGGAAATGCCTCAAGATGGTACTACAACTTGGATCCGAGCAAGACTAAGGTGTGAAATGAGCTTGTGGAATTGTTTGTGGGCCAATTCATCTTCAACACCATGATTGATGTGACTTTAAGAGACTTGGAGACCATTAAGCAAGGGTTCAACGGGACATTTTCTGAATACATGATAAGGTGGAAGAACAAAACTTCAAGGATGGTTAATAGGCCCTATGAAAAGGATCATATTAACGTAATCATCAAGAACTTGCTTCTAGCATACAATAATAGGCTTCTATCATCGCCTATCAATTCCTTTGCGGAGTTATGTGATTGTGGTATAAGAATTGAAGATGCCATTAATATCGGACAATTGGACCTAAGTAAAGCCAAGTTTCAAGCCAAGAAAGTATTCAATGAAGGAGAAAAGGGTGGTGCTCTCAACAATGTGAATGTTGTTTTTACTCAACTACAAAAGAGGGTGTTCGATGATCTTCAAATGTCTTTATCAAAAGTACTAGTAGTCTTGATTAAGGGGGGGCACCTCAAGCCACTTGATTGTACTCTTCCAAATCTGATAGGCCACAAACTGAATGACCCCTAGTGATAGAATTTAATTAATTAATTAGTCAAGTTATTAATTAATCAATTTATCATGCAAATGCGTAGTAGCATAAACAAATCACCAATAAACTAATTATGCAGCGGAAAATAAATAACACGATGATTTGTTTACGAATGGGGAAAACCTAACGGCAAAAACCCCACCGGGTGATTTTCAGGTCACCACTCTCGAAACTCCACTATTATCACAACAAGCGGTTACAAATAAAGGAATCCCAAGTACCTCACCAACCTACAATTGAACCCTTACCCCAATACCTAATTAGACTTGTTCTGTAGTGACAGTTCCCCTTTCTGATGCACGACTCCCAAGTACGTGACTAACCAATTGCGCGGATCCCAGTATGCGACTTTAATCACCAACTAAGAAGATTGTTGGTTGCAAAGTTCTTTAGTTTATCCACACGATGAAGATCAAGAAGATGCTTGGTCACAAAACCCTACAGTGCACATACACAGCAACTTTTTCAAAAGAAAGAGATAAATTAGGGCAAGAACTTCATCTCCGGTCACAATTTGCTTGAACAGAGTTTGCTCAATGCTTGTGCAACTTGTGAACTGTTTGACGGCCCTTAAAACAATCATTTTATATGTCTAGGGTTACGAGAAAAGAAAGCCCTAAGACATATTCATGGATCCCAAGAAAATCATATTTGAATTCTGAAATTCTTAAACCTCAATAGATAGGAGGTGTCGAGCAGCTATCGAGAAGGTGTCGAGCACACCAGTCTTTGAACAGCTTTCTTAAGCTCGATAGATGTAGCTGTCGAGCCAGCTGTTCAACTTTAATGAATTTGCACTATCAACTTGTTTTCTTGGATAGACTTGAAGGCTTCAACACTTGATCTTGAAACATGGTTTATTGAAGTATTTAAACACATCCTAAATCTACCAAAATACAAGTAAAGTATATTTTGTCAAAGGATAAGCCAATTACATAAAGTAGTGACATATGTTCCTAACAAGTGAAATACATATGTCCTAACAATCTTCCCCTTTGGCAATCCATGACAAAACCACAACAAACAAATGAACATATGAGAGAAGTCATAAATCACTCAACTCATATTCACTTGTTGAATGCAATAAAATTTATCCTAACACAAACTCTTAAAAAACTTTGCAAGAAGAGAGTTTATGGCAAGTAGACTTTGAAAACCTGTATTTCTCAAACACTTTAAACAAAACTCATCAAGGCATCTTTATGTGAAACAGAAATAATAGATTACATACAAGTAATAAGAAGCATGTCTATAAAGGGAGAAAAGAAACAACACATGAAGGGGTAGGTGAAAGAAAAAACATACATCAATATAAATAGGAGTAAAGTACAATGTATGTCTATAAATGGTCACAAGACCTCATGTATAAGAATAATGTATCTAAAAAGAAAGAAAATAAAAGATACATACTATCTTCACTACATCCCTCAAAACATATCAACACTCCCCCTAACAAAATGATCCTATACTAACTCTCCCCCTAAAAATGACTACTCTCATATCAAAACTACTCTCCCTTTTTATCACGAGTGACAAAGGGTAAAAGTGTCAAGTAGACATCTCATCGGTAGAGTTAGCATCTCCATCAGCATCATCCGAAGCATCATCGTCATCACCATCATCCTCATCCTCATCCTCAGAATCAGAAATCACGGGAGAAGGTGGTGAAGGAGTAGCCTCAGGAGCAAAACCACCCATGGACGCCTGTCGCCGTGCAATACGACCGACACGAACGTTCACCTGATACAACTCCGTAGAGAGTGTATCTAGGCGAGCATCTATGTGCTGCAGCTGCGCCATGATGTCTTCTAAAGTCACATCGCTCGAAGAAGAGGGAGGAGCAGATGTGGATGGAGCAGAACAGGATGGAGCTAAACTGGAGGGAGGAGCTGCTGAATCCGACTGTTGCAACCGAAACTGGGCCTCGCTACGTTTAATGGTAGCGTAATCTATGGCACACATGACGGTGAAATGGTCAAAAGAGGGAAAAGGAACAGAAAAATGTCGTAAGATCCTCGTGATAGCGGAAGGAAAGATGAGCTTATCACGGGACGCTGAATCTAGATGAACATCTATAATAGAAAGAATAAAATGAGAAAAGAAATCTATAGTAAGATGCTCAAGAATAGATAACAAAAATCGAGCACGAGACTCTATAATGGAGTTATAGTGAGAGAGTAGATGCAAAACAAAGGTCATAACCATTTTCATGAATCTAGGACCTTTAACAAAAGGTCGACATGGTGTAAACTGACGCTCACCCCAAACAGAAGGGCGCTCACAGAAAGCAGACATGAGCTCATCCCTGAACACAGTCCTCAGACGCTCATAATTAGGATAGTTAGGAAACTCTATCCTAGGGACCCAAAGCACATCAGCAACAAGTTGCGGTGTGATAGGAATGCACGTACCTCGAACGCGAGTGAAGAAAAGAGGTACTGAACGATCAATCCCGTGCATGTTGGAGTAAAACTCTTGGATAAGCACGAGAGAACAGGTGACCGGGACGTCACACAGTGACTCCCATCCCTTACTATGAATGACAGAGGGAAGGTCGGTGTCGGCAAAGTCTGACAGAGCCTTGTCTAGAAAAGTTCTCCGAAAATGCCTTGAAGGCATCATCATCACGGAACCAAATATGAGATAGAGTAGGATCAAAGGATGAAAAAGCTCCCGAACGAAGAGGGTTCCGGGCTGGAGTGGATTTACGCTTATGTGCCATAAACACAACTAACGTAAACAAAAAGAGAGGGAGAAAAAGAAAGACAATCAGAAAAGTCCCAAGCAATTTCAAATATAACAATTATATTGAAATGAGAGTACGTATGCGTGGAAAATGCATGAACACGTGACATACAAAAAAAATTTCATCATGGGCTCAGCCCAATCCAAACCTCTCAGCACACAAACAGATAGCACACATCTAAATGCATCACAATACCATTATAATGCTAATGTGATGCAATGTATGAGGTTTTAAACTCATTTAAGTAAAAACCCATCCCAAAATTTCAATAAAAACTCATCAATTTTGAAAAACCCCAAAACCTAGTTTTCAAAACATGAAATGCATGAATGTGAAAGGATTAGAAGCTTACCAAGTGAAGAAAAACTTGAAAAAGCTTGAGGAAACCCTGAGGAACAATTATTGGAGTGAGATGAGAGAGTTTGGAAGAGAGATCAAAGAAGTATCGAGAGAGAGATCGAGTGAAATGAGTTCCAGATCGCATAGGGAGCTTAAATAGTGTACCAATAAATCTTGACAGATGAAGATGTCGGGAGGTATTGAGACATCTGTCGAGGAAGGTGTCGAGAAAATGGTCATCGACAGATACAGGTATTGAGGAGGTATCGAGGAACAAATCATCAGATACTAGATCAGAATCTCGATCAATCCAACAGGTGTCGAGAAGCTATCAAGGAGGCAGAAGCATTCTCGATCGATCCACCAGGTGTCGAGAAGTTGTTGAGGAGGCAGAAGCATTCTCGATCGATCCACCAGGTGTCAAGAAGTTATCGAGGAGGCAGAAGCATTCTCGATCGATCCACCAGGTGTCAAGAAGCTGTCGAGATTACGATAAGAAAAAGCTGAAAAAGCTTGACAGATAGCAAGGTATCAAGGAGGTGTCGAGCAAGCTTTTAAAACCAATTTTTCAAGATATGAAAAACACAGACATGAATGCAATCTAACATGCAACTCAACCAATGATCCAATCAACATATTAAGCTCTCAAAATCATCTCTCAATAAAAAATTTTAAGCACATGGATCCTCAAAAACACACACACACACACACTAAATAAGTCTAACCAATTTTATATTTCAAAAACAAGTCAAGACAGTTTAGTGAGTATACATTAACACATGTAAAACTTTATGATAGTCAAATCACATTGTACCTGCACATGTATCAAGAATAGCAAAAGAATATTGCGTGTTGTGTGTGAAAAATATCGCAAGATTGCATATATGTATACAAGTTATGACAATTTGAGATATGAGAAAATCACTTTAACTCACACATAATCATAACTGTTTAATGGGGACTATCACCTTCGAGGTACATCCTTTAACTCTCACATCTCTTAGAATACACGCTTGAAATCATTTTTAAAGCATTTTTTTATCTTTTTCCTTTTAATTTTTCTTTTACATATTTTTTCTTTTAAGCATATCATGCATGGGCATATTAAAGAGAGAAAAGAAATACCCAATGATTTTGACATTCCAATTTTGCTATGCTTAAGCACACAAATATCATTGACACTGCACTTTTGCTATGCCGAAGCATACAGGTGTCATATTATTATTAGCGGGCAACAGTAATAAGATGGTTATTAATGCCTTTCTCTCAGGATTTTTTAGTCCTTCTCGTCAAAAAGAGTGATACGAGTGTTAAGTACAAGAGATAACTTAATCTTACTCATCACTAACAAAAGCCACAAAGCTCACTTGCTTAGTTGTGCATAGATATGTTCATCTAAATTACAAATGATACAAAGTTTAGAAAACTTTGTTTCAATGGCCATCCAAGATATACAAGTACCAATGTACACAAAACACACACTCTTTTTGTATTTTTCTTATTTTTCAATTTTTTATTTTTTATTTTTTATTTTTATGTGAAAAACAAAACAAAGAAAAACTAAAAAATAACCAAACAAAAACATGTTAAACAACTAAAGCATAAAAACTAGATGCAAATGCATGAGGAAGAAAGAAAAAGAGAAAAAGATCATCCCATGGAGATAACACCAATGTTTTGATGAAGGAATTCGAAGCGTTTACTGTCAAGAGATTTGGTAAACAGGTCAGTCTTCTGATCATCGGTGTGAATAAACTCAAGTGTGAGAGTACCATCTTCGACAAGCTCCCTAATGAAGTGATGTCGAATCTCTATGTGTTTGGTTCTAGAATGTTGAACCGGATTCTTAGAGATGTTAATGGCACTGGTATTGTCACAATAGATAGTGAGATGTTCTTGACAAATACCATAATCATGGAGGAGTTTTTGCATCCATAGGAGTTAGGTGCAACAGCTACCAGCAGCAATGTACTCAGCTTCTGCAGTGGATAAAGAGATGGAGTTCTACTTTTTACTCATCCAAGAGACAAGATTATTACCCACATAGAAACAACCCCCCGAAGTATTCTTTCTATCATCAGCATTCCTAGCCTAATCAGCATCAGAGTACCCAGCTAAGACATCACTTATGTCCTTGTTGTACCACACACCAAACTCAATAGTGGTTTTGACATACTTTATGATTTTCTTTAAAGCAATCATATGGGACTCTTTGGGATTACCCTGACATCTAGCACACACTCCAACACTGTAACTAATGTCAGGTCTACTAGCAGTAAGGTAAAGAAGACTACTTATCATGCTTCTATATAGAGATGGATCAACACTTTTACCTAACAAGTCAATAGTGAGTTTAACATTTGGGCTCATAGGGGTTCTGACAGAACTAGCAGATTCTAAACCAAACTTTTTCACAAGAGTCTTAGCATATTTAGATTGAGATAGGAATATACCTAAATCTTGTTGACGAATCTGCAACCCAAGGAAGTGAGTCAGCTCTCCAATCATGCTCATCTCGAACTTGGCCTGCATGAGTTTTGAGAAACCATGAGCGAGTTCATCCTTAGTCGATCCAAAGATGATGTCATCAACATAGACTTGAGCAACTATCAGCTCGCCATCTTCTCTTTTGATGAAGAGAGTTTGATTAGCCTTTCCTCTTGTGAACCCATGTGACACCAAGTATTGTGTAAGCCGATCATACCAAGCTCTGGGGACTTGCTTTAATCCATAAAGTGTCTTCTTGAGGTACAGTACATGATTTGGAAAGTGTGGATCTGTGATACCCCAATTTGATTGATTGTGTGATGTGTGTGGGTGTGTGATGAGTCCTACATCGAGTATTTACTAGGTTGAATTGGGCTTTATTAACAACTGCAAGGAGCCTCAATTGTGACTAGTCCTTTTGAGGTATAGCGCAGATGTGGCTAGCGCTTTTCCTTGGGTTGTTACATATGGTATCAGAGCTCTAGGTTGGATCCTTAGGCATTGATTTATGAAACTAAATGGTGAGAGGGGTAGAAATTAGGCATTTGGGGATACATTGTATGATATATACTAGATGAGTTTTTGATCCTTTTTTTTTTTTTTAATGTTTGATAACATGTTAGTTTGTTATGTGTATAATGAACAGAGGTTAGGATGCCACCTCGCCGTAAAAACACTGGGAACACTCCCAACAACTCTGGCAATGATAGGAATCAGCAAGATAGGAACCGAGACTGTAGGCACAACCAAGGCCAGCCACCAGAGATGATCCAGATGATGCAGACCTTGGTTGGAGTGGTCCAACAACAGGTCACTACTGGAGATAACCTGGCTAGGATGATGGAGCAACGCCGAGGTAATCATGGTGGGATGATTGAATTCAAGAGGCTGTCTCCTCCAACTTTTGAGGGGACTACTGAGCCTATGGAAGTAGAAAAATGGATCATTGAGATGGTGAAAGTATTTAGAGTTCTTGAATGCTCTAAGGGTGAGAAAGTGGCTTATGCAGCTTATATGTTGCGTGGAGATGCTTATGACTGGTGGCGGCTAGAAGAAGAAAAACGTGGCCAAAAGACTGAGCCTTGGACTTGGGAGCTATTTAAGTCTGTATTCTATGAGAAATATTTTCCTAAAAGCATCCGCTTTCAGAAGGAAAAAGAGTTCATCAAGCTGACACAAGGTAACATGACAGTTGCTCAGTATGAAGCAGAATTTTCTAGGTTAGCCAAATTTGCTCCGACAATGGTGGTGGATGAAGAAGCTAAGGCTTGAAGGTTTGAAGATGGATTAAGATTCCGAATTAAGCAAGGAGTTGTGCCCTTTGAGTTGACTACCTTTAGGGCAGTGGTGAGTAAGGCTTTACTAGTGGAGATGGGGCTTAATGAGGCTCAAGCAGATAGAGATAATAACCAGAAGAAGAGGCCTAGGCAAGGAGAGCAAAGCTCTAGCTTCCAAGCCAAGAAACAAGGAACACAACGTGTTGATACCAAGGCACTTCCAAAGTGCTCTCGATGTGGTAGGCCTCATGTAGATAAGGATTGCCACTGGAATACTGGAGCATGTTTCTCATGTGGACAAAGGGGTCACAGGATTGCTGAGTGTCCCCAACGGAAGGAGGTTCAGACCATCCCAAGACCAACCATAGGACAGAATCAGGGAGCAAGCCAAAAACCCAAGATCCAAGGAAGGGTTTATGCACTTACGTACTCAACATGATGCTAATATTTCTAATGCTGTGGTAACAGGTATTATTCTGGTTTCCACAACTTATGCTTATGCATTGTTTGATCTTGGTGCCACTCACTCCTTCATATCTTCTAATTTTGCAAAGAAACATAATTTTAAATTTGAGCCTATGGAGTCTGAATTATGTGTGGATACCCCAGTTGGGGGTGTAGTAGTTACTGATAGTGTTTACAAGTCTTGTGTTGTCAAAATAGCAGAGAGAGAGTTACTAGCAAATCTAACATTGTTGGAGATGCGGGATTTTGACATAATCTTTGGGATGGATTGGTTGGCTGCCCATTATGCCATAGTTGATTGTCATAGGAAGAAGGTAATTTTCCAAGTACCTGGTAAGATTAAGTTTTGTTTTTGTGGGAAGTGGGGCATGTACTTCTCCACAGGTGATTTCAGCTTTACAAGCTAGACGTATGATGAAGAAAGGGTGTAAAGGATATCTGGCCACTGTGAGAGACACATAACAAGGTGAATTGAAGCTGGAGGACATTCCTATAGTGAGAGAGTTTCCAGATGTGTTTCCAAAAGACTTGTCAGGGCTACCACCAGATAGGGAGATAGAGTTTTCTATTGACCTATTACCAGGTTCTAGCCCAATTTGTAAAGCCCCATACTGAATGGCACGTGCTGAGTTAAGGGAATTAAAAGCGCAGTTGCAAGAGCTACTTGACAAAGGCTTCATCAGGCCTAGTGTTTCCCCTTGGGGTACACCTGTGTTGTTTGTAAAGAAAAAGGATGGGAGCATGCGACTTTGCATTGATTATAGGGAGCTAAATAGGGTGACAGTGCAAAAATAAATAACCTTTACCAAGGATAGAGGATTTGTTTGATCAACTCAAAAGAGCACAAGTTTTCTCTAAGATTGATCTTCATTCTGGTTACCATCAATTGAAGATTAAGACTGCTGATGTGCCCAAGACAGCCTTCCGTACAAGATATGGTCATTTTGAATTTTTGGTGATGCCTTTTGGCTTAACCAATGCACCGGCTGGCTTTATGGACTTGATGAATAGGGTGTTTAAACCCTTCTTAGATAAATTTGTTGTGGTTTTTATTGATGATATCTTGATATATTCCAAGAGTGTGGAGGAGCATGAGAATCACTTGAGGCTTGTACTACAACTTTTGCAGGAGAAGAAGTTGTATGCAAAGCTTAAAAAATGTGAATTTTGGCTAGACAGTGTTGCATTCTTTGGGCATGTTGTATCTAAAGATGGGATTGCTGTTGACCCTAAGAAAGTGGAAGTAGTAATAGAATGGAATAGACCGAATAGTGTGACAGAGTTTCGTAGCTTTTTAGGACTGGCTGGTTATTACAGGAGGTTTGTTAAAGGATTTTCTCATTTAGCCATGCCTTTGACTCGCTTGACCCAAAAGGGAGCTAAGTTTGAGTGGACCGGAAAGTGTGAAGAAAGCTTCCAGGAATTGAAGAGAAGGTTGGTGTTAGCACCCATTCTCACCATACCTTCAGGTAGTGGAGGTTTCACCATTTATAGTGATGCCTCTAAGAAAGGCTTGGGGTGTGTTCTTATGCAGCATGGGAAGGTAGTGGCTTATGCCTTTAGACAGTTGAAGCCTTATGAGCAAAATTATCCCACACATGACTTGGAGTTAGCTGCGGTGGTTTTTACTCTAAAAATTTGGAGGCACTATTTGTATGGAGAATAATGTGAGATATTCACTGACCACAAGAGCCTCAAGTACCTCTTTACTCAAAAAGAGTTGAATATGAGACAAAGAAGATGGTTGGAGCTATTAAAGGACTATGACCTGACTATTAGTTACCATCCTGGAAAAGCCAATGTGGTAGCTGATGCCTTAAGTAGGAAGTCTGCAGGAAATTTGGCAGCATTGTTGACTATACAAAAACACATCCTGGAAGATTTGAGGAAAATGAGGATAGAAGTACGGTTTCATGAAGCAGAGGCACATCTAGCAAACCTTAGAGTTCAGCCTACCTCGATTGAAAGGATAAAGATTGCACAAAGTGATGATCCACAGTTGCAGAAGATAAGAGATTTGATAAATCTAGGCTCTCAATTTGAGTTTTGCATTCATGAGGATGGATCCTTGAGGTTTGGTAATCGGCTTTGTGTACCCAATGATGCAGACCTTAAGATAGAAATTCTAAAGGAGGCTCATAACACGAGTTACACGATACACCCAGGAGGCACTAAGATGTATCGGGATTTAAGAGAGATTTTTTGGTGGAACAACATGAAGAGGGAGATTGCTCAATATATTGCTCAATGTCTAGTGTGTCAACAAGTCAAGATGGAGCATCAAAGACCAGCTGGATTTTTGCAACCTCTTCCTATTCCAGAACGGAAGTGGGAGGACATCACTATGGACTTTGTGACGGGGCTGCCTAGAACCCCTACTGGTAAAGATGCAATTTGGGTGATTGTGGATCGGTTGACAAGATCTGCACACTTTTTGGCCATTAGGGTGGATTTCTCACTTGAAAGGTTAGCTAGATTGTATATTAATGAAATAGTGAGATTGCATGGTGCACCTGCATCCATTGTGTCTGATAGAGACCGAAGATTTGTGTCTCAATTTTGGGAGAGCATGCATAAGGCAATGGGTACTAACTTGAAGTTTAGCATAGCCTTTCACCCTCAAACAGATGGACTTTCAAAAAGAACTATACAAACATTGGAAGATATGCTGAGAGCTTATGTAATTGATTTCAAAGGTTCATGGGATGAACATCTACCTTTGGTGGAGTTTGCATATAATAATAGCTACCAAGCAAGTATTAAAGCAGCACCATATGAGGCTTTGTATGGTAGGAAGTGTAGGTCCCCTATATGTTGGGATGATGTTAGAGAAAGAAGATTGTTGGGTCCTGAGATTGTACAGCAAACGATAGATAAAATTCAAGTGATTAAAGAGTGGCTCCAAACAGTTCAGAGTAGGCAGAAGAGTTATGCAGATGTTAGAAGAAGGAAATTAGAGTTCCAAGTGGGTGATCATGTGTTCTTGAGGATTTCACCTACTAAAGGAGCTATGAGATTTGGTTTTCAAGGTAAGTTGAGCCCTCGTTTTGTAGGACCTTTTGAAGTCTTGGAGAGGATGGGTAAAGTTGCTTATAGGCTTGCCTTACTACCTTCTTTATCAAGGGTACATAATGTTTTCCATGTCTCAATGTTGAGGAAATATATTCCAGGCCCCAGTCATGTAGTAGATTATGAGTCTCTAAAATTAAGAGATGATTTAACTTATGAAGAGCAACCAGTTGTGAGAGTGTCTTTTTTTTCGGGGTACTCAGGCCCAGGGATCCCGAACCTGAATGAAAAAGAAAGGATTTGGTGGACTGGGCCTTGACTCACCGCAGCTAAATGGCTGTTTAAGAATCAAGTGAATGCAGAGAATACTCCTGACAATATACAAAAAATGACAAACAAGGATATCGAGGAGTGCTAGAAATTAACAACGTAAGCTCAGAAAGAAAGAAAAAGCAGGATTAGCAAGACGATAAAAAAAAAAGGTACTGTGGGGATCCTGGGAATTATGAAACAGAATTTCATTAAGGCATTATCTGTTTAATTACAGAAAGCTCACTAGGACGTGATACAAGGTCCAATCGAGCTTAAAAATTGCAGCCTTGAATGGCTATTTCAGCCTTCAAAACTTGCGAAGTTTGATTCTCGCTGAATCCGAGTATGTACCATAGTTGCTTTTACGGGATATCGGGAAGCAGTATTCGTTTTCCCTTAGTAATTTTCTTTCCACCCAGATTTTCTGATAGTTTTTTCCTAAAGAATCTCTTCTTTCTTATGTTTCTCCCCTTTTTTTCTCGCTGCCTTCTTCACAACCCATCCCCTCCTTTTATAATGGAGTTTTTCTGGGCGTCCCGGGGAACCATTGATTCCCCTGTTTTGCTTTCCTGCGAACAGAGCACGTCTTGTCCCTGTTGTCTTGGTAAGTCCCTTTTCCGCTTCTTCTTATTCTTTCCTTTTCTTGGTTCTGATTCTTTTGAAAGCTTCTTGTTGGCTATCTTCTTTGGGAGTGCTGAGGTATGCCCTTCTCGGCATCCCCACTTCTGATGCCTTCAGCTTTTCCTTTTCTTTCCTATTTGGGCGGAATCCCATCCTGCCTTTTTAAAAGATCGTTTGTTGTCATCCTTCTTCCCTGTCTTGGTTCCCCGAGGATTCTTCTGTCTGTGCCGTGAGAAGTCACTTGCGTTTTTTGCTTTTTTCTTTGTTTTTCTCTTTCTTTTTTCTTTCTCTGTCTTCTTTCTATCGAGTTGTCCCGATCTTCCTTCTTCTTTGTGCCTGAAAGGATCCGCGTCTATTGATGGTGCCTGAGGATCCTTGCTTCTTATATTTTGCCGTGATCTTTTTTTTTTGAATGCTTTTCTTTTCTAGGCTTCGGGATCCTCTGGACCTTTCGTATGCTCCCTTTGGACTTGGCTTGGTTTTTCCTTCTGGGCTTAACTCATTCTTTTTGGGCTTAGCTTACTCTTTCTTGGGCTTATTTTACTATGATTTTTTTAGACCTCAACACCAGTTAAATTGTGGACAAGAAGGAGCAAGAGTTGAAGCGTCGTACCATACATTATGTCAAGGTTCAATGGAGGAACCAGTCTGTGAGAAAGGCTACATGGGAGTTAGAAGATGAAATGAAGGAGAAATATCCATATCTTTTTTAGGACTTAGGTATGTCAAGTTTAGAGGACTAAACTTCTTTTAAGTGGGGGAGAATGTAATACCCGGAAAAATAAATAAATAAATAAAAGGAGGGGTATTTAAGTAAATTTGTTTATGGGGTCAACTTTTATAATTAATATTACTAAGGGGTTTTTTCAGAAAATAAGGTTGAAACCCTAGTTTATATAGTCTAATTTTAAGTCAGCGTATACTGACAAATGTTTTGAGAGAGAAGACTTCTCAAAGGACTGAAGTAGAGAAGACTTGACTACTCTCTTGAGGTAAGAGTTTAAGAAATCTTATTCTTTTATCAAATTTAGACTTTATGAGGTATTAGAATTTTTTTTTTTTATGTGAGTATTTTGGCCAATAGTGAGACTTTCTTTAGCCATGGCCACATGGGTGTGTTCTACAAAATTTTCTTAAAGGAGTTGAATCGGATTGATGGAAAAAAAAAATGCTTGACGCAAAGAAGGAATGTCAGTTTCTTTCTATTATATTATTATTTGTTTATAGACTTGGTAAGGGAAGAATAGAGTTCAATAAAATCTTGTGTCAGAAATTTGTCCTCATGCATAGGGAAAACTAGAGGTGGCAATGGCAGTAGGAAGGGAAAAAAAAAGAAAAAAAAAAAGAAAGGGAAGAACACGTGTAGAACTATTGAAGATGGTATAGGCTTTTGACACTAAATGATGTTAGCTATCCTAGGCTTTGTTAGTGGCAATAGAAATATATATATATATATATATATATTGGATACATGGATTTTTATTTTGAGATAATAGAGTGAAATTATTGGATATTTTTGTAGTCTCTCTATTGGCCGGGTATCATTATAAGTTATTTTTTTTAAATTATATAATTATTGAGTAAAAATGTTTGAAAATTGTTCTAGGTGATATCTAAGAATTTTAGAGGAAGTGTTAGGGAAAAGTTTCTTTTGGAGGTAAGTAACTTTATCCTAATTGGTTTTATCACTGCGTAATTTAACTACTGAAAATTGTTTATAGTTGTTACTATTTATTTCTATTGTATTACTATTTCAAGTAAAGAATAGAGAAATTCCACAAATAAATATAAGTATTGAATATAAGATTTATTTTATTTAATTGTTTCTTAGCCATATTGATTTAAAGTAAAGAATATAGAAATATCACAAATATATTTGAATATTGAATATATGATTATATATGTATATATATGTACTTGAATAAGACATATTTTTTGTTAGAAACTATGATTTCATATATATGATTATGGACAAATTGACTGTGAATTGATTTTGATGCTTAAACCAATGGGGGTTATTCATTGGTACTCTGATACCCAGCCAATGGGGGTCATTCATTGGTATTCTTATACCCAAACCAATGGGGGTTATTCATTGGTATTTTGATACCCAAACCAATGAGGTTATTCATTGGTACTCTGATACCCAGCCAATAGGGGTCATTCATTGGTATTCTGATACTCAAACCAATGGGGGTTATTCATTGGTATTCTGATACTCAAACCAATGGGGGTTGTTCATTGGTACTTTGATGCCCAGTCACGGGGATATAGCGTGATCATAGTCATAAGATTGTTAATAATATGAATTACGTTTGAATATTTAACTATTTTGAGTCATTAAAACTGCTAATGTATTTTGGAACCTATTGTAAGTTATAGCTTTTAATATATGGAAAACTAACTACTTCTTAAGCTAACTATGATATAATTGTAAGATTAAAGTATGTGATCTATTTGCAAAGTATTATTTTAAGATCATGAAACTTCTTTAGCTATTTTTGAAAACTCATAGCATAGTATAACTTTTGAAGATTCATATTACATCTTATTACTTTACAGATCTATTGTTGGATAAAACTTATTCGGATTTTGGTTACTTATTGAGTTGTCAACTCACCCCCCTCTTTCTCCTTTCAGATTTTGATCAGGAAGAGTAGCATATGTTTGGGCTTTCACTGGGATGTGCACATGAGTAAAGTTTAGGAAATCAATGGAATAAGATTTGAACTTTTATGTTTTAAGATTACCATTTGTGTAATCCTTCAAACTTAAAGGATTTAGTTTATTTTTATTTGATGTTGGAAGATTATTATTTGGAGATCTTTTGAGAATATCTTTATTGAGGATATTTTTAAATTTATTGATGAAACTTTCTTGAGGATAATTCTTTAATTGTTTGAGAGGGCCTTACACACTTGTAAGGTGTAAACTTTATAAGTGTGTGACTGTTGTCACGTGCCTAGCTCTGATACCATATGTAACGACCCAAGGAAAAACGCTAGCCACATCTGCGCTATACCTCAAAAGAACTAGTCATAATTGAGGCTCCTTGCAGTTGTTAATAAAGCCCAGTTCAACCCAGTAAATACCTGATGTGGGACTCATCACACACCTACACACATCACACAATCAATCAAATTGGGGCATCACAATCTCCCCCACTTAAATCCCTAACGTCCTCGTTAGGGCCCATTTTATGGGGTAGTGTCTCCGAGCCCACACGGGATTACTAGGCCGGCTCTGATACCATATGTAACGACCTAAGGAAAAGCGCTAGCCACATCTGCGCTATACCTCAAAAGGACTAGTCACAATTGAGGCTCCTTGCAGTTGTTAATAAAATCCAGCTCAACCCAGTAAATACCCGATGTGGGACTCATCACACACCCACACACATCACACAATCAATCAAATTGGAGCATCACAGGATCAATAAATCCTTTTGGTTGAGCCACATAAATGTCTTCTTTGAGCAATCCATTTAAGAAGGCAGTCTTTACATCCATTTGATAAAACTTGAACTTTAATTGACAAGCCAGTGCAAGGAGAATTCTGATGGACTCCATACGGGCAACCGGAGCAAATGTTTCATCATAGTCTACTCCTTTCATTTGCGAGTATCCTTGAGTTACAAGCTGAGCCTTGTTGCGGATCACATTGCCCTCCTCATCAGTCTTATTGCGGAATATCCACTTCGTACCAATGATGTGTTCACCCTCCGGTCTAGGTACCAAGGTTCAAACATCATTCCTCTGAAACTGAAGAAGTTCATCATGCATTGCTTCAACCCAACTTTCATCCTGAAGAGCATCCTCAACTTTTGTGGGTTCAACCTGTGATAGATAACAAGAATAAGACACAAAGTTAACAACGCATTTATCAACAGTTCGTTTCTTTAATGTGAGTTCATTCATATTTCCCACAATAACTTATGGAGGATGATTTAATTTAACCCTGGATGAAGGTCTTTTATCTTCATGAGACTCAGAATCTGGTGAAGTGGGTATGTCTACAGAATCTTCCAAAACACTGGGAGTACTAGGAGCACTTAGAGATGCAGGTTCTTGTTCAATAAGTTCTTGAACTTCATTAGGCTCAAGAGGAAGAATTTCTTTGGGTAACTCCTCAATACCTTTCTGAGAACTAGAATCTGAAGACTCATCAATAACAACATTCACTGTCTCTATTACCTTCATAGTTCTCTTGTTGTATACCCGATAGCCTTGCTTGTGGAGGAGTAGTCCAAAAATATACCTTCATCACTCCTAGAGTCAAACTTTCCAACATTCTCTCTATCCTTGAGGATGAAACAGGTGCTTCCAAAGATCCTGAAGTACTTCACATTCGGCTTCCTTCCTTTCCATAACTCATAGGGAGTCTTCTTGGTACCAGGTTTGAAGTACACCCTATTAACTGTATGACAAGCAATGTTAACAACTTCCCCCCACAAGTTTTTTGCCAAATCCTTGTTGTATAACATGGCTCTGGCCATCTCCTAAATAACTATATTCTTTCTTTTTACCACACCATTCTACTGAGGAGTAATAGGAGCAGAGAATTCTTGAGATATGCCTAATCTTTGGCAAAAGGACTCCATATATAAGTTCTCAAATTCTTTACCATGGTCATTTCGAATTCGATCAATCTTCAGGTTCTTCTCATTCTGCAATCTTGTGCATAAAGCTTCAATGTGCTCAGGAGCATCAGACTTGGATCGTAAGAGAATGACCCAAGTGTACCTAGTGAAGTCGTCTACCACAACCATAATGTATCTCTTACCGCCAAGAGACTCGGTTCTAGTTGGACCCATAAGATCCAAATGTAGAAGCTCCAATGGCCTAGATGTAGCTGATGTCTGAGTGCTTGGATGCTTAGCTTTTGTTTGTTTCTCAAGCTGACATGGTCCACACACCACATTACTCAATCTACTCAGCTTTGGTATTCCCAAGACTGATTCATGCCTAGATACAATAGAAAGATGTTTGTAACTAGCATGTCCCATCCGTTGATGCCATAAATCTTCATTTGGCAAACGAATGCTATTGCACACAATATCAGCATCAGGATCCAATCCATAACAGTTGTCTAAAGTGCGAACACCGCTTATGAGGTTCTTTCCAGACTCATCCATAACAAGACATTTTCCCTTTGAGAATAGTACCATGAAATCTTGATCACATATCTGACTTATGTTTAACAGGTTCACCCTTAGACCTTCTACATAGAGGATATTTGCAATGTCTGGCAGTCCAGGTAGAGAAATAATTCATTTTCCTTTAATTTGAGATTTGCTCCCATCACTAAAAGTGATATTGCCACCCTTTTTAGACTCGAAAGTCTTGAAGAGAGATCGGTCTCCAGTCATTTGTCTTGAGCAACCGCTGTCGAGGTACCACAAACATGTGTCCATGACTTTAAATGCGGATTTCATCATAAAATACACTTCATGTTTAGATGACAAATCAGTGGGAATTGTGCTTTCTCTCATCTACCTTTTTCGAGCTAAGCTTTTAACTTTCACTCTTCTCAGACGAACTCCTTTGCACATTTTTATTCTGAGACAGTCTAGTTTCTTCTTAGCCAAACTGAGATCTTTTTCAATAGTCATCATAAGAGAATTCAAATAACTTTTAGACTTGTATTTTCTGAAACACTTAACCAAAAAGAGATTAGAAAAACAAGATGTATTTGAAAACAAAGATCTCTTCAAATTGGTTACAGCCATGACAACATGGGTCAATGGATCAACACAGCAAAGATTAAACCCTAATCAGAGTGTGTCTGCTCTGATACCACTTGATAGGCCACAAACTTAATAACCCCTAGTGATAGAATTTAATTAATTAATTAGTCAAGTTATTAATTAATCAATTTATCATGCAAATACGTGATAGTACAAACAAATCACTAATAAACTAATTATGCAGCAGAAAATAAATAACACGGTGATTTGTTTACGAATAGGGAAAACCTAACGGCAAAAACCCCACCGGGTGATTTTTAGGTCACCACTCCCGAATCTCCATTATTATCACAACAAGCGGTTACAAGTAAAGGAATCCCAAGTACCTTACCAACCTACAGTTGAACCCTTACCCCAATACCCAATTGGACTTGTTCTGTAGTGACAATTCCCCTTTCTGATGCATGACTCCCAAGTACGTGACTAACCAATTGCAAGGATCTCAATACACGACTTCAATCACCAACTAAGAAGATTGTTGGTTGCAAAGTTCTTCAGTTCATCCACACGATGAAGATTAAGAAGATGCTTGGTCACAAAACCCTACGGTGCACATACACAACAACTTCTTCAAGAGAAAGACTAGGGCAAGAACTTCGTCTCCGGTCACAATTTGCTTGAACAGAGTTTGCTCAATGCTTGTGCAACTTGTGAACTGTTTGACGGCCCTTAAAACAATCCTTTTATATGTCTAGGGTTAGGAGAAAAGAAAGCCCAAAAACATATTCACGAATCCCAAGAAAATCATATTTGAATTCTGAAATTCTTAAACCTCGACAGATAAGAGGTGTCGAGCAGCTGTAGAGAAGGTGTCGAGCACACCAGTCTTTGAACAGCTTTCTTAAGCTCGATAGATACAACAGTCGAGCTTTAATTAATTTGCACTATCAACTTGTTTTCTTGGACAGACTTGAAGGCTTCAACACTTGATCTTGAAACATGGTTTCTTGAAGTATTTAAACACATCCTAAATCTACCCAAATACAAGTAAAGTGCGTTTTGTCAAATGATAAGTCAATTACATAAAGTAGTGACATATATTTCTAACAAGTGAAACACATATGTCCTAACAAAATCCAATCCCGCCAAATTGGAATAGAAAGGATCATTGTGCCTTCCACCAAAGGATAGGACATAAGACAAATAGTTACCTACAGTTGAAGTATGAAGTTCAAGATTTGATAGATCAAGGGGTGATCACCAAGCCACAATCTCAAGAAAAGTAAAGTGCGTTTTGTTAAAGGATAAATCAATTACATAAAGTAGTGACATATGTTCCTAACAAGTGAAATACATATGTCCTAACAAAATCCAATCCCACCAAATTGGAATAGAAAGGATCATTGTGCCTTCCACCAAAGGATAGGACATAAGACAAATAGTTACCTAAGGTTGAAGTATGAAGTTCAAGATTTGATAGATCAAGGGGTGATCACCAAGCCACAATCTCAAGAAATGGGCAAGTGGAAACAAGAAAGAATGAATGAGGGGATGTGCCTAAGAGATTTGATCCATAAGAACACCTTTTGCTAGAGGATGAGCCATTTTAATTTTGTTGAGTTTGTTTTTAGATGTCGTGTCCCTAATTTGTCGAGTCTATTTGAGTCTTTCTCTTGTTGTGTTGTTGAGTCTTTTCCTTGTTGTGTTGTTAAGTCTTTCCATATGCTGTTTTTTTGAGTCATATTCTTTTGAATTTTCAAATCAATGTTTCACTTTCAATAAAGATGGTCATTCAAATACGACGAGTATCATGTGATCTTTTTTTGTTAGTTTGAAATGAATGAATCCTTAAACCTAAAACTTTGGTTAATCCAAATAAGGAATCAAAAGATAAGATTGCCTTAGTTCATTCAATCATAAAGAGCAAGCATGAAAATGAGAAGAGGGTGAGAGATAGAGAGAAATTTAAATAAAAAAATAAAAAAAAAGACTTCGATCAAGTGAGAGAGTACACAAGAAAGAGAGGGATGAGTGACGAGGAACTCCATGAAGCACAAGACAAAAGTGAGACAAAGATAAGAAGAGCAATTAAAGGAATGACTTATTCTTTTACATGGATGATATTACAATAAAGAGAACTTGATGAGCAATATGGCTAACCTAGGTTTGAAAAGGAAAAGTAATCAAGGTTCAAAGGATGAAAGGCCATCTTTCTACTACCCTTTTTTACAATGAGAGTTTATTTTCACTTGCTAACCCCGTTAAGCCTAGATGAAGTCCTTCTATGTACCTATGCCAATGGATTACCCCTTATACTAGGGGCATGTTATTAAGAGATAATGATTTGAAAGGGTTACCCTTAACACTAGGAGCATACTCTAAAATTGGAAATGATCAACCCTATGCTAGAAGTAAATTTCGGGCATGAATGATAGAGGGATGTGAGGATGATTTATAAGTGGAAAGATATCATTTCCCAACAAGGTGCATGGAAAAAAAAAACAAAAAACAAAACAAAAACAAAAACAAAGAAAAGAAAAAAGAAAAAGAAAAGAAAAGGGCGAGATACAAGAAAAGATGAAAGGAAAAGGAAATGAAAGTGAGAATCAAAATGGATAAGGAAAAATGGATGAAAAAGAAGAAAACAATGCAAGCACGAGATGAATAGTATTAGGATACCCTAAAAATAAAATTGAATTTGAGCCTCAAATACCCTTTCTTTCTTAAGCCTTAGAATCCCAGCCTCATTACGGTCCATAAACAAGTCCTCTTTGATCAGTTGAGATAGTTTAGCCTTACAAATTTTGGAAAGTCTAGCCTTAGTTGTGAAAAGAAGAAGAAAAGAAAAAGAAAAAGAAAAAAGGCTTGCTAGGTTGAAAACTTGAAAGGGTAGCCTAGGCAAAAGTTAGGGTACCTTGAAAAGAAGTGAAGAAGAGAAACAACAAAAATGGTGAACTTATTCCAAGCTAGAGGCAATCCATGAATGAGAATGATAAAGGAACAATCATACAAGGGAAGATGAGACTAGCTCTAATCTAGGGCAACCATGATGAGGAGAAAAGTGACCATACATGAAAGATGAGTTAATTGAGGAGAATATAGGAAGAGAAAGGTGAGAGAAATGAGGTCTGCATGTTCAAACAAGGACAATGATTAAGTTGACTAGAGATGATTGAATTCTAAATTCATATTTGGACTAATTAATGAAGATGGTAAGTGATTCATGCAAAACTAATTCAAAGAGAATATGCATTGATATACAAAATCATATGGATCCACAACCCCTTGTTTTTACCTCATTTCTTCAAACTTCAAATTTTCTTCAAGGTCCTCTATGTATTCAAATAATGTTGAGCTCTACTATCTCTATACTCTTGTTGCACATGCTCTATGCATGCGTACATAGAGCATACAGTTGGGATACACACGCATACCTTTTGTATGCGCATGCATAGTCATGCCCAGAAACATAGATTTAGAGTTCTTGCTTTTTGTTTGTTTTATTTAGTTTTAATCACATATTTAGGTCTTGTTAACTCTAGTTTTCACATGTTTAGCATTAGGGTTAGTAGTAACATGTTTCACATACTTGCAATGATAAATTAATAATTAGGGTTTATGTCTTGGTTGAGCCACATGAACATTCATGAGAACTTGAACATGCATTGATGCATAGGTACTAAGGTGTTATGGTGTAGTGAGGTAACTGAAGGTAATTCATGCATATGAATATGAACATTCATCTTTGAATATGATAATTAGTCTCCTTAATTAATGAATACCATGATGCTAGGTTTGAATGATTGAATATGCTTGATTAAATGCCTTGTTAATGCTACTGTTTTGTGATGTGGTTGTGCCTTTGGATATGTATTTTGCTAGATGAATGGTAGGGTTTTTATGCTATGGATAAGTGTGGGACATTGGCCATATTTTGCATGTTAGTGTGTGTGAGTTTAGAATAACATGTTAGAGGATCCTTTGATGGGATTAGGATTTGGAACACAATGAGTAGAGGCCGACCTATGGGTCGGGTGGGGTTGGGTGCTAATACCTTTCCATCCCCATACCTAAACTCTAGACACATGCTCTGGTAAAGATCAATCCTTCCACAAGGGCACTATATTTTTGGTTCCTAGACCTAATTTAGGTAGTGACTCCATCTTTTCTCTGCCACAGTCCACTCGGCCAAGGTGTACTCCCCCCCTTGCACCAACAATACCCTTTAACATCAACTCCTCCAGCCTTTAAAAACAGAGGTATGAGATTTGAAGACCACGTCAATGCTAGGAGCAAAATCCCCTCTACAAGTACCAAGCCAAGGAACATGCTTCAAATCCAAGTCTATGGTCTAAAGGTCATCAGCTTCTCCACATGCTGTGTAAAGAGGATCTACAGAGTAAAGGAGGGACTCCCAATCAAAACTTTCATAAAAAAGGTTATCCCCAAGATAGGAAGGGATAACCCATTGCTCTTTTACCAAAGGATTTTCATCCCTTCCTAATAATGGCTTACTAATCTTGGGGTTTAAAGTTTCAGCAATTTTTTAAGAACTAGATCTCAAAGCATGTTTGGCATCCAAGGAAGATTTACTTTGGTAGATTTTTTAGGTTTAGGGTTGACAATTAAATGAAAGAAGGAAACAGTTTTTCTCCTAAATATTAGTTTGAAATTTTCCCTCTCAAAAGGAAAATTTTGAAAAAGAACCACCTATTCGAAAAGTAACATGTGTCAATGAAGGGGAATGCCAGATGGTAACCCAACCCCAAGTGGTTCACTCTTAGAGAAACTGCCTTAGAAAGAATTGCAAAAAGGCATAATGCTTCAAAACTAGGTTCATTCTTTTACTTTACCTTTCCTTTTGTTTTTATTAACCGATATGTTTATGTGTTTGTTTCCCTGTGAGAGAGAGTTTATTTTAAATAACAAAATAAACACACTAAGTAAAATAAACATAAAACATACTAGAAAATACTCATCTTATATATATTTCAAAAAAAAAAAAAAAAAAAAAGGAGCATTACATTAAATGGCCCCTGTGACCCCCTTTACATTCCCAAAAAAAGAAAAAAGAAAAAAGAAGCTACAACTTTAGAGGTGAAAAGCTCAACGAGATGGAGGCTTGTAGGCATCAGAGTCATCATCAAAACCCTCCCATGGAAAGTCATAGTCAAGGTCTGACTCTTCAGTGTCAGAGTTAGAGCAATTGTTGGAGTCTGACTCCTTAGTGCTAGAGTTAGAACCACTATTGAAGCCCCTTCTCCCCCTCCTTCGCCTTAGGGGGCCATCGATAAAGGCATCTTCTTGGACCAAATTGAACTCATCCATGAAGGCATCATAAGCCTCATTCTTAGCCTTCTCCCTAAGGTCCTCATAATCATATTCCTCCTCATCCTTAACCTCCTCTTCCCATGGTAAGGCTTAAATTACCATATGAGGGAAAACATGTGGTGAAAAAGGAGCAGTAGGGATAGGAAGAGGACGGACAGGGTTAGGACCCTCGAAAGGTGCACCTCTAAGATTAGGTGCATTAGGTTCATGGTTTGGAGAATTGGATCCAGCAGAGGAATAACTGGTTGGCATTTTTCTTCATTTCCTCTTTTCTTTTGCAAGGAAGAACTCTAAGCAGGGAAAAAAAGGGAGAAAATGGATGCAAAAATAATGAAGGCTTTGAAAGAGATTGTTTTCCTTTTAAAGACCACCAATCGAAGTCAATGAAAAGACACAGGAGTTATGAAGCATTATGTCTGTCTGCCAAGCGTGGGAAACGAAGAGATGCCAAGACGGCTAACATCACCCCTGAACACTGCATATCCAAATCCTGATGGTAAAAAGATATGGTTTCAAAAGCATTCAAGTTGAAAGGATGTGACTGTCAATGACTTTGGTCATAAATGTCATTGATAGTCAGGGGGCTAATGTATAGTGCATAAGCCGATGTAAATAAGCATGCCGATTTGGTTACATCTTGTCCCTTTACGTGGACAACCTTGAGTTACAAAAGCAGGGACTTCAGTGAGGTTAGCCACGCCTTTAGCTCATGCCAATAGCGTGAATGCCATTGGAGGAAAAGAAATGTGCAATCTGGCATAGACACCGAGCACTACCATGAGAGAGAATTCAGCCCCTGTTGGTCAGATGCAGTAGGACACCTCTCATTGGTTAGTACTAGTTTAGACCACTGCCAAGGACACATGCAACGCCCTCAGGCCTCACGCTTTCCCTCTCCTCCTCTTTACTTGTCCTTCATGATGGTATAGAGCCGCCCTTAAGCCTACCATCTTGACAGAAACGGTTTTTCTCTCTCTATCTTCCAGCTACAGAATAGTACTAGTGATAGCTGTATTAGGGTTTATAAAAGGGAATGAGAGTAAGACACATGTCCTTGTACAGCCAGCAACATTTCTCGTACTATAAGAGGAGAATGTTGCTGAGCAAAAAGGAAGGACGGAAGGAGAAATCTCGGTAAGGAAGAAAAATAGAAAAGTGTAAGGTTTTGGGAAGAGAAACACTATGTAAACCTTATGCTTTCTTAATATTGCATAGCTTTTAAGGGAGAAGGATACTTCATCCTTCGTCCCACGGTGGTTTTTGATCCGTTTCATAGGGTTTTTCACGTACATGCTTTGTCACTCTTTACTCTTCCATTCTGCCATTCTTTTTCTTTTGTGTTTCGGTGTTAAAAATGACATTTTTTATACTCAACAAGCATCACACCCAAATGTACCGTTAGGATTTAGGTCATATAACATCTGAGTTGTCTTAAAGTCTAACTTGCATGTACATTATGTTTTGGAAGTAGATGTTGTAGGCTAAGTTTGGTGTTTCGTACAGCAAAGTTGTGAATACTTTGATTACAATTAGATATGCACACTGGCCACGTGAAATGTCAATTGGCTTAAATTATGTATTTTAGATTTTTGCAGGTTAATGCAAATTACAAGTTGACAAGCAAAATAGCTCCCAGTTGATAAAAACGGCATATAAGATTAATTCCTTCACTATGTACTTTGCCGCAGTAAAATGTATACCAGTTACCACTTATGAGGCATTGTACCATTAAATCTGGTAATTTAATCATGATAAGCAAAAACTGAGCTGTGCTCCAATTGATGTAACAGTTTAGCAGGCATTGTACCAGGATTTTTTGCTCTTTAGCAGCCTTTTCCTAACAATTTCTTTAAGTGGCAGAAAACCAAACAATTTCGTTGAATGGGATATCGAGCTTTACAGACTCAAGTTCACTAAAGGAACTCGAGCCTCTAAGACTCCAGTTTTAAGAGATGCAAGTGATCTGGCACATCTGATGTGTCAAAAAATTATAAAAACTGTATGCTCCAGAAAATCAAGTCCACTAGTGATAACCCAGCAGCAAATAGAGAAATGAAGTGTTTGGACCTTCACTGAAGCTCATATTTTACAATTAGTTAAAATGCTAAAAGCAGAGATTTGTGACTAATAGGATATTAATCCACAAATAAACATAATCTCTTCCCTACAAATTCTAGTTGAACTATTGCTTCCAGAACAAACTCTCCAATGCTGATCATGTATGGAAGGAAAAAACATACAGCAATAGAATCATCATGCTTGGAAGAGCATAGCTAGTCAAACAAATTTTACTTTCACTGTGGGCCTGTGGCTGTAAGCCTGTAACTTATTGCAAGATTTTTTTCACAATAGAAGATTCCACTAACAGTTGAGAATTGACATTGACTTAACCTTTTTCTTTCAACATATAATTATCTATTATTAGGGAGTGTGTCACTTGTTGAAACCCAGTCAGCTATAAGGTTCATCATCATCTACCTCAAGCATCTTTTCTCTTACGCCATAAACCCCGGCTAGGCTTCAGAATTTGCTTCAGTAAAGTCATTTTGGGAACATTCCAGTGCTCTACATGCCTGAAAATTTCCATAAATATAGCTCAACAAACTACAGTGATTAGCAAATATAGAAAGGAATGACTCAGATTGCAGAACTTTACCTGCATACTTTTCCAGATTGTACATCAAAATAATACTCGGTATATCCTGTTGCTGCAAAATAGATTAATATAGTTAGAGAATGCAAGGTAGATACATGGGTTCAAATCAATATAACAGGTTTGTATTTGACATGATTTCTTCTTTCTGTTTGATTTGAAGCAAGCAGGGTTTGTGGATAATTAATCACCCCTTAACTTGACTGGAAAAGAAAAGAACTCATGTTTCTAAAGATCTGTAATTGTTGAAGGGGAAAAGAGGAAAGGGAAAAGAATTCATATTTTTGTGAATATGTTATGATGCCTTTGACAAAAGAAACAATCCTCAAAAGAGGGCCAAATAAGTTCACTGGCTTGAATCAGTTTGATGCAAAAGAGCATATTACATACCAGAAAGAATGGGCTTCCAAGGAAATGACAATATACAGCTAAATCGCCAATGCCCAATTCCCTTATCCTGTAATCACAAAAGCATTTGATGTCAAAAAACTTTTATGGAACAACTAGAAATATGTCAATTGGCAAGTTTTGTTAATCAGATAATGAAGGTGGAGTTCGGAGGCCAAGCAATTTTAAATGTCTGAGATGGCTAACCGTGAACCTTAAAATGATAAAGGAAACTTGAAATCTACTTAGAAAACTCACCTCAAAGTCTTCCCACTTCATAAGCTTCATATTTGACTTCTCTAGAAGGGATCCAAAATTTGTACAATTTCTTTTGAAACGGCGAAGACCTTTAAAGGAACCTGCTGGATCCGCAAATTCACAATCCTCTTCATAAGCATCAAGTGTAAGGTTTCCTATTCATTGGAAAAGTGAGAATGTTCAGTTAGTTCCAGAATTTGATCGCTTCACATCCCCTACAATGTTTTTATCTAAATAATCCATGCAGGTCCCTACAAATGGATGCATTAAAACTCATATAATGTAGTCTAAAATCCATACATTTTATGAAGTGTACAGGTTTGTAGGGATAATGAGAAACATATCTCAGAAGTGAAGTCCAGAAATGATGCTATTGACATTACTCAGAAGGACTCTTCTGATTGTGCCTTTGATGCCATGTTAAATATCTCCATGTCATACATCATTCTACCAATTGGGGCCCTCCCTTCACCACCCCCATGGGGATGGTCTACAGGGTTCATAACTACTCCACTTACTACAGGATGCTTACCTAGCCAACATTTAGATCCGGCTCTACCCAAACTTTTCTGGTTCACCCCAACATTACCCACTTGTCCGACTGTTGCTGAGCAGTTTTTGGATATCAAACGGACCTCCCCAGAAGGTAATTTTAATGTGGCCGATTTCCCCTCTTTTGCAATCAGTTTCGCTACAGCACCTGCTGCTCTAGCTAATTGTCCACCATTTCCAAGTGTGATTTCTATGTTATGTATGGTCATGCCTAAGGGCATATCGGTTGAAGTAGATTCTTCTTTTTGATCAATCAAAACCTCTTCCCATGTTAGAATAACACATTGCTTGGTGCCTATAATTCTACATTGTGCAATCATTTGGAGGTTGCTATGTCATTTTCGTTCATACCTAGATAATATGGTGAAAACTAGCTTTTGGTGACCAACTGATTACATATTTAAGAAAGGGTTTCACAATTTATTCTATTAAAGATTTCAAAGAATCTTCACTTTGTTTAAAATTTGGCAAGCAACAGTTTCCAAAACATTTTCCCCTAGATTTTTTCACTTCAGAAATGATTGTTAGAGAAATGTGCAAGCTTCTTCCATTAGGTTTTTACTTAAACAAGAGTTGCAACACCTTGATTTCTCAGAATTGCTATAGCTTGCAGTTCTAGGCAAAGATTGGTTGTTTAAGACTTTCAAGTACATCAGGACAAGGAATTGACAAAAACCTCTTCAGTTATGTAGTGAAAGCTCAATTGTAGGCTTCCTCACAACACATTAAGAAAACTTTATCACAAAGGATATGTCACTCTAGTTTATCTGCTCGTTCAAGTAGATCCTAAAGCTGCTCAACAACCAGAGAAGAAATCCCAAGTCTTTCTTCTAAGTTCAAACATCTTTTAACTTTCCCTTTATGTAAACAGTAGTATTTTGTTATTTACCAAAAACTGGAGTTTGGTTGACTACTAAGCATGGACACCCCAAATTTTCCAGCCTGTGTCGGAGACGATCATAGGGGAAACACTTTGCTTGCATGTTCTCAATGTGTAATGAAAAAAAGGAAAAAAAAAAGTTTTTTATTTAGAAAATTCCTTTTATTTCGAATATGTTTTCAAAGATTTTGAGATTTTTTTTTTTTGAAAACTTAAAAATAAAAAAGCCTAAAATAAATAATATATATTTAATTAATCTTCGTGCCCCACCGTGTCATGTCCTAATTTTTCAAAAATTACCGTCGTCATGTCCCTTGTAGTGTCGTGTTGGTGTCCATGTCCATGCGTGTAAGGTTGGCTACCAATTGGTTACATAGTTTCCTCACTAACAAAATTTCACTTAACAATGTTATAGCATTGGACTATTTAGAACAGCATCTTATATTAGATAAGAGGCAAAAGTAAATAAAAGTTCCGAAGTACAGTCAAATTTGACTAAACAAATCTGCATTCAATCCGAAAGCAAGAACATGAGCCAACAAAGATAGAACTAGATTACCCTTCTGAAACAGCAGAAGGTTGTATCCGAGCATTATGTTTGTGTCAACACCAAATCAAAATCAAATCTCAAAAAAAAAAAAAAAAAAGAGGCTAAACTGTTGAAGTTTCAGTGAATTTTCTAATGGAGGTTTGTTTCTCTAACCTGTGACGAAATATGATCTTTGAAAATCATCTTTGATGGTTTCCACTACTAGAGAACGATCAGCCACTCCAGACCCATCTCCAGAAAGCTCAACAACTGTTTCAGGAGCTTCAACATTTGAAGGGGAACGAAAAAATGAAGCAGCAATTCCCAAAAGCTCGGAGCTATACCAAGCTACCTTGAGCAGCGCATTCTCAGCCTCAGGCTCGGATGATTCTGGACTAGAAGAAGAAGAAGAAGAAGAAGAATTGCTTCTTGGGTTCTCTCTATTGCATCGAAATCTGTATATTTTGGGGTGACAATTTTGTCGGAAAATTAGACTATGGTTGTGGGAATTAAGGTTGGGAGTGATGGAAGCAAAGGAGAGAACAGTTGTCATGTTTTCAGACAGAGAGATGGCAGTTGATAAATGGAGTTAGAAGTAGGAATCTTCTCCCGCGGTTTCTTTTAAAATATCTTTAACGCCTCAAAAAATGGCAGCCATACAAAACCAAATATCGAATTTCTCCAGGCAAAGTGGCAAACTCAGGTAGGGTCCAGTTGATGGGCTTCAGTGCTTAACATTTGTAAGCAAAAATCCGAACTAGGCCCACATATTAAAATGGAACCCTTAATCATGTTTAGTAGATTGATTCAAGTAAAATCCGTTAAAAAAAAGGGGTTGATTTCAACTCAACCCAATGTTTTTTCTTTTCTTTTCTTTTTGATGGGATCTCAACCCAGTGTTGATAGAAGGAATTCTGGTTTTTGTGCAACCGATACTAATGTCTAGAAAATGGAATAAACGGTTCATCATTTATCATACTTTCTTTCAAGCAACATTCAGCAAGGAAATTGCGAGAGATAGGCAACGGCCTTTCACTCACCATTCAATGGACACCCTTCACCCCACGTATATTTTGAAACCAAAAAAAAAAAGTCAATTAAGCATTTGGCTAGTTTATTTACCATTTGCTTAACTATCAGTTTGGAAAGAAAGGGAGTAGAGTAGAGTTAGTTAAAAATTACACTCTTTCCATAGTCTACTTCTCAATCCAAACAGAGGTGAAAAAAAAAAGTGATTTTTAACAAATAGAAAGTGGTCCGTTTGGATTGAGCTTATTGTTGCTGAAACTGAAAACTGAAAACACTGTAGCAAAATAATTTTTAAATGTGTAAATAACACCGTGGAACCCATTTTTAATATTTTTTAATACGTGAACAGTGTTAGCACAGTACATAAACAGTATATTTACTGTTCATAACAGTAAAATTTGTCCCCCAAAAAGTCAACAAATGCAGGCCAAAAAAAATAAATAAATAAATAAAAAGGAGAAAACGTGAATGGAGAAAACGCAAACGCGGAGGCCAAACGCCCTCTAAATATTTACTTAAGTCACTTCTTGCCTTCTTCTCAAAAAAAAAAAAAAAAGTCACTTCTTGCCTCAACTCTAAGCGAATAAACTTGGCCAAATCCTACAAATGATGAGTTTTCACTAGTCGCCAATTCACTAAGCACACATGACACATCTCGACAATATTCAAGAGCCACAGAGTTTCATAGCAATCATTTTAGGCAAATAAGGATAATCGGCTATGCTATTTGATTAAAAAAAAGAAAAGGAGAGAAAATTGAAATGCAATTTATTTCTAGTGACAAGAACAGCTCGTTTCTGCTAGAAGCCATGTCATAGCCTCATAGGCATTGTTACATTTCACAACATTTGTCAAAGCAAGCACCAAACCTAAACTACTGGGCCACCCACTTGGAATTGCCAAATCCAAACGAAAAGAAAAATTGCTTTGTTTGTATCTTCTGTAACAGACAAAATTTTAGAACTGCTTCTTTATTCTTCTCTTTTTGGGCTAGGGATTTCTTATAATCAATTCCATTCATGTGATTTCCTTTCCCTCTCCTCAAAAGGACTCCCACAGATTACTTTCCTTTGGTTTAGTTGTTTGTTTCTCTCAATCTGCTTTTCCCCTGATACATCTAAGGACAAAGGAATCTAAAGACTCGCAGGAGAAATGAATCACTTCAAGCAAATGAGATGAGTAACCTTGTGCATTAATTAGACAGTACTCCAGACCTCGTATCAGCATATCATCTCTATAGCAGAAGGTAAAATACAAATCTTCCTAGGAAGGAAACCTAAATGTTCCCCATCAGATTGAATGTATATGCTGCCACGGCCTGAGAGGTCCTCCACTTCAATGGAATGCACACTGCACCAGAGACAATAATGTTTAAATGGCGCACATTTTGAGTCAAAGACCCTAACAGTTGTAAATGAGTGTCAATTATAAGCCTAGGTGAAGGTGAGCCATATAAAAAAATAAAAATTGTTGCGTAGTGCCTAGTGCCTACCACAATAAGCTGTTCCTAAATCTATGTGATGATCATATAGGTTCGATGGAATAACTTACAGAAAGCTCTATAAAATATTGCTGTTGAGGATTACAAAAGGTTTAGTCATTGTCTTAAAAGAGTATGATTCATATAGGCATCGGAGTCACGGCTACAGATAGTCAAATACCATATTGGATGCGTTTCAGTTTGGCTTGGAAAACAAAATAATTCAGTACCTTAATAATTTTTCAGAATTACCGCTATTTGACATATATATATTTATTTATTTATTTATTTATAACTCAAAATAGCTTCATCTAACTCTTCAATAGACTCGTACCATCTCAATTCAGAATACTTAACAAAAACCATCTCAATTCAAAATAATTATTCAAGCTTCTTAACATTAACAATAATGAAAAGATAAAACACGGCAACATGAAGGTTTATATATTCATTATATACTAAGAAAACAAAAAGATCTAGATGCAAAAAGATGACCGAAACAGCCCAGTATTTAAGGCAATTCGTTTCAGAGGGATAAATGTACCAAATTGGTGGCCGGTATAAAAGTAAGTTGGGGGCCCAAAAATAACAAGCAGAGTTGTTAAAACCAGTTCATATTGAAGTAATACATGAATCCTCCTTCCCCCAACCCCAAAAAAAAAAACACACAAACAAATAGAAAGTAAAAGAAAAACACCTTAGACAACATTTGCTGATGTTGGCATAGTAACATACTGCATAAAATTTTATATTTACATGGAAGTTCGGTCAATAGCACACAAGATGCAACAACATTATGCCATTTTGAGATTTCATGAGAGATGAAGTTGAGTTGATAAATTACCCTCAAGTCAAGATTGTCAAGTATATTTGTCATTTTATTAGTCATATACTCAATACAATTCACTAAATAATCAGGGGGAAAAAGGGCAACGGAGTGCAAATATTGAGAGAGAGAGAGAGAGACAGCAAAGAGCAAAAAAAAAACCCATATAACTAATCCCAAAAAAAAAAAAAAAGATAGAATATACCTTCTCGAAGATACATTTTTCACCGATAAATGGGTTCCCATGTATAGCCTATGTAGTTTAAGTATAAAGTCATACCACTTGAAGTCCTGAAGAATCACAACCTGCACAGAGAGTTTTGAAAAATTCAAAGTAAATGGCAAAGCACTTAATTTTGATTATTCAAAAACAGGTAGTAAGTTAAAGAATAGATTCCCAGAAAACTATTCTACCTCAAAATTTCCACTACAAGGATCAGCATTTGGTGTAATCATCATGCCACCACCAAAATATTTAGCATTTCCTATGCAAAGGGCTGTCACTTGGGAATATACTTTCCACTCACCCTCATTGATCTATGATCACAATTGACAACATAAATATCAAAAATTGATCTATTATCACAACATTATATAAATAGCACTTGTAGTACTAATTAAAATACTACGGAGTTGTGTAATGATAATGAAAAGGAAAAAATGCTACACTTGAGAGCTTTGAATTGAGCTAACCCTGATTCTGAGGTCTTCATTACGGTGCCCCATAAAGGCCTGCAAAGAACCAAGAACATAGCACAAATTTCCAAATCTCTTGTAATTAGAGGCATAATAGCCTGCCTTTGCACTCCTGCAAAATTTTACAGATCAAAATAATGAGATATTTAAGATCAACATGCCTTCTTTAACACTCAATCTGAAAATCATCAAGTTAACCTTACAAATGAATGTCAGCAACATTTATGAAGTAATGTGATTCTCCACTTTCTCCACTAATAACCCCAACATCTACCCTTGATCTCAACCCTGAAAAACACCTTCCTTAGCAAAATATAAATGACATAGTTAAAGCATGTATAGGAACAATTAGTTAGTGGAAGCTCCTCAACTCCTGAATCAACACAAGCATGACAGAAGGAAAGAAGAATCACAATAAACTGAAGATTACCTTTAGCTAAGCGTTCAACAGCTTCATGAGGATCATTTTTCCTAAAGAATGAATGAAATACATACTATGATGAGATAGAACAAGTAATGTGTATGTGTGTGTCTAATTACTGGAAAAATGGAATCAAGAGCAATAAGATCAGAGTACCATGAACTAACCATCCAAACGTTCTGGCAAAATCAGACCCAGTCCCTAAGGGTATGAGCTGTACAAAGATACAATAAAATTATATCTTCTCTTGAAAAATCCATGCAAACCAGTTCACAGGTCAGACCAACACATTACTGTCAACTGAATTTTGCAGCTAAGATAGAGAGAGAACAAGACAATCTAAATCAAAACTACCATGGTCTGATGGCATCACTTACACCAAGTGCAGTTGAATGCATAAGCTCCCCTTCAGGATTAGCAACAGGTTTCCCATCCCAAAAGAAGCCATTAACAACCTGCTTATTGCAATCCAAAATAGATTAGTAGATTCGACAGGCATTTTTAGTATGAAAGAATGTGACTATCCTTAAGTCCCCATCCTAAAATTGCTTAAAATCAAGTCTGCATATTGTCCACATAATTCCAAAATTCTTAATGGCATGCATCTTTGTAAGTTGTTTATAATCAAATACCAAGCTAGATCTCCCTCCAGTCATGGTCACATGTACTACATGGAGGAGTTACGAGAAACAAGTTAATGAATAAATAAGTTTTCAGTAGACGTAATGTTGCGAACCTCATGAAGGGTTCCATCACCTCCAACTGCAACCACAGCATCGGCACCCTCCCGTATAGCCTGCATACGAGCAAATTACCAATAGAAGAATTAGTATCGACCAATCCTTAAGTAGGGAACATAAGAAAGGCCCCCAAATGCCTACCTCCCTAGTTATGTCAATTGCATGAGAAGGACCTGAAGTCAAGGATTCGCATATCTGGCCACAAAATAGAAATATCAACACAACCTAAAGCAAATCTCAAGCCAAACAATTGAGATTGGACAAATATGTTGTCAACATCGTCATCCTGATTAACTTTTTCAAGACATCTATAGATTTTCAGCTCACTACAAACAAACCATACAAATTCAAAACTCACATCAGAAAACTCTAAAATTTCCGCATTTAACATTCTTTATAGTGTCCCAAATATTACCACAACATATCTTTTCAATATGAGATTAAAAAAAAAAAAAAAAAAAAACATAAATAAATAAATAACTTGAATCAATATCGGTATAGATATAGATATATGTGACTAATTATTTTACGGGTTTACTCTATAAAAATTTTATTAAAAAATAATCATAACCTTGAAATTACTGGAATTTTCGAAATGATAGTTGATGAAGACAACGAAAAAGAACAAATACACGTGGTGTGTAAGTACAAAAATCAAGCATGTGGTAAAAGTGAAAACGACTGGAACTCACATTGCAGTGTGTACCGAGGCGGGACCTGAGATAGGGAAGTAACTTCTTCCATTCCTTAACCGTCCTACCGTTCGCACCTAATCCATTTCCCCAAAACCAACAAAATTACTACTACGTATTAATTCAAGCACGAGAGAGAGAGAGGGAGAGAGAGAGAGAGAGAGAGAGAGAGACCTCGAGGATTGACGACGAAAACGAGGTCGCGGCGGCGAGAGGCGGAGGAGGGACCACCAGCGCCACCGCGGGGGTAAATGGAACGGTCGGTGGAGAGATCGGGAGGGAAGGGATGGTCAGCTCTGAAAACTGAGGGTTTAGCGGCCATTGCTACTCTTCCAAATGCTATCTGATGATAGTAGTAAATACTCGACATCCTTCTTTTCTTGCTACTTTGCCTTTTAGAGTAGATTTTTCTTCTTCTTTTAATAGTGATGTTATGTTATACTATTCTATTCTTACTGCTTGATTGATTGATTGTTTTAGCGCCACTTTATCAGAGAGATTTCGTATACAATTCTTACCAAATGGATTAGAGATTAGATTAGATTAGATTAGAGGCGTAATTAGGCACTCTTAATTACTTAATGGCCCTCCGGCGATGATTTTGAGGACTTGCTGTGAAGACTTTTTATTAGTTTTTTTTTTTTTTTTAATTCTTTTCTCTTTGGGAAAAGTATACGCTGTTTCTATATTACCTACTCCAATAAAAAGTCGAAATTACCCCTGAAAATTTTAAAAGTGCTGCCTCTTTCTCTTCTTAAGACTCTTCAATGCTCCCATAGTCCAATCTAGCATTTTTCTCACATTTCGATTGGGTCGTCGGCACTGCCACTGTCTGGCATTGCCGATTGGCCTTTTCCTCCATTTAGCAAAGCTAGCTTCTTGGAGGCCTATCATGGGTCAAGATTTGGGTTTTTTTTTTTTTTTTGTTTAGGGAAGAGATGGTATGCTGGGGCTTGGGGTTTGTCTTTTGTAGATGGGATGGGATGGGATGAAATTATGGAATGATTGGTTTCAATTTTTGTATTTTGGGATTTTGGATATGATATTACCGGTGATGCTATGGGTTTTTGGATGAAATTTAAGTTTGGATTTGATTTCACTGAAAAGTAAATAGAAAAACAAATCTTGGGAGTAAAGTAGAAGGATGGATTAAAACAAAATTATCTTTTCTATCTTTCTGATTTTGCTCTTTACAAAATTGGCTAAATTTTTCTTTTTCAGATTTTTTTTCCATATTTAGAAGTATTGACTTCAAGTTGGATAGTTTGGTTTGCTAAAACTTAAGGCTTATTGCTAGAATTGATTAGACGGTTGAAGAAGCATTTGAAGATGCTCGCAGTGCATCAACTTATTTTTTATGGTAATGGTAGATTATTTTGATTGAATTTGAAGGATTGATTCCCACTTTTAGTGTATGAAAAATTTAATGGTTATTCATAATCTATACTATTATTTAAGGACCTTCCAATGTTTAAATTCCTCATTTTTTAGTTCAAAAATACCTCTACACACCCCTATGTTTTTTTAGAGACAAAACTAAAGGACAATTCGGTAAAAATGCAACTTTACCTCCCACCAAAACATTGCCTAAAAAATAGGACCGCTCTCCTGTTAATTTTTAAATTGTTTTATCCACTTATAAATTAGATTTTCAAAATAAAAATTATATATAAAACTCTACAAAATAAGATCACTAACAAAAAAAAAAGCCTCATCGCACGCGCTTCACCTTTTATGGTTATTCCTGAGCCTCTTTTTTTTTTCTTTTTTCTTTTTTTGCTGTAAAGTCTTGAACTTTAACTTGGTTACACTGTTTGAAAGAACTTTTATTGTTGTTCAAAGTAAAAATTTTCTAACTAGTAACTAAATTACATTTTTTTTTTATTGTGTCTTTTAGTTGAATCTTAATTTGATGTGTTTTGGTGTTACATCAACATTTGACCAAGCCTAAATGTTTTTGCAATTTGTTGATGCTCAGTCTTATGACATTGTTTCCTTTTTGCTACGCATAATTGTCTAATGGATGATTTGTTCACTTGTCCAAGACCTTTTGTGACTAAGAAGAAGTTAATGCTTAAACATTATGGATAAAGAACTGAATGTTTTTAGAGAGTGAGAATGAATGATTGTAATATTATTTTAGAGAAATCAAATTGAACGATTGTAATATTATTGTAAACAATCAGCTTTTATAAGAAATACTTCTTTTTTTTCTCTCATAGCTCCCTTTGCCTCTATTTTACTATTTTCCATAACTAAAATATTATTTTAAAGAAATCTAATTGAAAATTACAATTGAATTTATGAATATGGCATCTGTCGAAGTGCACGATTCTAGACAAGTAATCATTCAAACTATTCAATGTCCTAAAAGCTATCAATCATAATACAATGTCTAGTTAGGATCCTGTAGTTGATTATTTTATTAAGAACATATTTAGTTCTTAATGAAAACAATGGTTCTTCAAGGGAACCAATCTCCTTAGAAATATGGAATAGAGTAAGAAGAGGGAAAGGTATTGTAGAACAACAAAAAAATTGGACTTATTTCATTAATATCTTCGATTTATAGTACAAGACCTTTTATATATTTCATTACTAACAAGTAACTAAGTGCTTGAAACTACTAACATTATTCTAACTAACTCTAATCTCTCACATGTTGAGTTAGAATTTGCACTTGTTATAGAATACACGACATTAGTTGCAGCACTTGTGTGATCTTAACTTATCTTATAGGTCGTATAACTTCCATCACTTGCTCTTATTAAAACAGTTATTCAGTTTATCATAATAGCAACACTCAGCTTAGGCTCTTCAACACATCACAACAGCTACTCAAGCTGGAAATCCTACGCCCTCCATTGCCATAGGATACTATAATTACACATTAGGAAAATTGATATGACACCTGTGGACACAAGGGAGAGTCGCCACCTAGTTTTTGCAATGGCCTAGGAATTATATATATAACATCCTCTCGTGGAAGGACCTTTTGATCTTACTCCTAGGGATATGAGTTCGGAGTTAAGGTACGATCTTGGAAATGTGTTAGGCACCCAAAACCACCCAACCCTAAGGTTGGCTTCCCATCATTGTATCTTATGTCTTAACCCTATTAAAGGCATACTCAATACTTGTATCTAACTCACACACACACTAGCTTACATCTAACAATCAACATGGCATCAAGCATCCCTAACCATACATCTATCATGGCAATCAACCAAAGCCTAACATACATCTAATCATGCATATCAAATAACCTAACATTCATCTAATCATGGCACATCATCACATCACAACTCTAGCATTCATCTAGCATGGCATCTCACATCATCCTAGCATTCATCTAATCATGAAAATAACATATCATCATCAAACAAGGCAGCCATAAAGACAAGGCAACAAAAGGGCATGACAATCCAACATAGGTCATAACATATATTTCAATCTTTTAAGCATGAAATCAAGCATCAAACAACACAAAAATGGCATATTCATACTAATGCATGACTTATCTCACTTACCTTGCAGCAACTCAGCACCTATGGCATTATGCTTAAGCATGTGAATGCATGTTTATGGCATCAAAATAAAACAACATAAGATAAACCCTAATTTTAACATATGAGAGACAAACCAATAATTAAACATGTGAAACAGAAGCTTTGAAAGCATAAAAATACAGAAAAGAGACCATACATAAGCAAAAATAAAAAAATAAAATAAAATTAGGGTTTTTGGGCTAGTTCATGCGTACACATGAACAACCCTGCATGCGCATAATCAAGCCTGCGTGCACAGGCAAGATTATGCACAAGTGGGTTTTGTCCAGAAACCCTAGAAACACAATAGATATAATAAAACTTCAAAACGAGAATTCTAACAACCTAACATGCTTTTAAAACATACAACTATATAAACCTAAACTAGATAAACATATTAAAGCAAACAGAAATATTAAAGCATAGAAAAGAAAAGAAAAGGAAAAGAAAAATTTAGACTAGATACCTCAAACAAAAACTCTTCAAGCTTGATTTTTTACCGTTCCTCTTAGTCAAATCTATTCACAATTCAATAAAAAGTTATTAGTAACCTTAAACTCAAAGATCAAGGCCATAAAATGTCCTAATAAAAAAAAAATTGACTTGAGAATGTTTTGTAAAAAATTATCTCTTTAATTCACTATTTCTAGTGAATCTTAGTGTTTTCTCATGGGATTTTTGTGTGTTTTAAAAATATACCATGTAAGGCTACTTGTAGTATGAAAATAAGGGTTTGGAATGACTTCCAAATAATGTGAGATTCATTCCAAATCTCAACATAAATGCATAAAACTTGCCTAAAATTGTTAAAGAGGGAGAAAGAGGTGGGTGGGGGCTTTTAAAATTTTTAGGGGCAATTTCGACTTTTTATTTGGAGTTAATCTAAAAGCTTTTTTTTTTTTTTTTTAAAGAATCTGTTAATCTAAAAGCTGATGTGCTACTTTGTAAGACACTTTTTTTTTTTTTTTTTTTTGGTTTGGAAACACCAATTCAAATTTTGAGTTGGTAATACTTAAACAACATGAATAATAATAGAGATACAAACTATTTTATAAATTTTTTTACAAATTGCTTATGTAGTAGTAAATAATTATTGGTAAAAGAAAAAGTGATATTAACGGTACACCTAAATAAAAACCAATAATAGGTTGGCTGCATTAATATTTGTAAAAATTTTGTAAGATCATTTATGGCCTTAACATATACTTTCTCCACGCGCACACAACCCAATTGAAAATCCTAAAAAACATTGAACGTGAAAACTCCAACGCCCCCCATGGCCCCAACCCATCCCAGTCACACTTTAACCCGCGAGCCCCCATCAATGACCAAAAATCAGCAAGTCCAAAACGGTGACCCTAATCATTTTTTTTTTTTTTTTTGACGAGGTGACCCTAATCATTTCGTTCGCCTGCGTTGAGGAGATGAAATGTTTGTCCCAAAGATTGTTGAAGCACCAAAAAAGCGTGAATTCTAGAATTGTAGAAATTCCAATTAAAAACCAGATAAGAGAAACAATGGAAAGGATTTTTGACAAAGAAGTGAGAAGCTCATCTTCTGGAAGATTGACAATTCCAAAGCTTAGAGAGAGAACTTATAGCTTCATTTTAATTTTAATTCATTTCATTTTAATCTCCGGGGCCACCACTTCAACTACAAAATACAAACCCATTAAGTTTTACAAGTATTGCCGCACATATAGCTCCAAATCAAGCCAAAGTTTTGAGTCCCAAACTACAATTTTATCTTGCTTTTGTTGCCAGCGTCGAGATCTCACCTGAGAGAAGCAAAGGTGTAGTTGGCTGTGAGAACAAAGGAGGGACGAATCATTGTGAGGGGTAAAATATTTAATCAACGAATCACCCATGTGTCCATAAATTTTTAAATAAAATGGTTTAGTCCAAGTCAGATAACATATCATCACTTTGTTAGGCTATGTAGACATAAACGGAAAGATGAAAATTGAACATTTTGCAAAGTTTATAGATGAAAAACAAACTTTTGTGAAAGTTTAAGGACTTAAAATGATAATATTTTACCCAAATAAATTTATCCATTTCACTAGGTATGAGGCCTACATAACAAGCAAAGGTAAGGACCACCCATTTTCCATGTTGAGATCAATGGAATGTAGCGAGAGGTATGATGCTGAACTTTCTTAAACAACAGACAAATCAATTTTCCTTGAAAACCATTCAAAAGTTCTAAATAATGTGATAAAAAATAAATAAATAAACAGAAAACGACTCTGTTTTTTTTTTTTTTTTTTTTTTTTTACATAATAGAAAACGATTCTTTTTTTTTTCTTTTTTGAGAAGGAACAGAAAACGATTCTTATATAGAAGTATTTCTTTTTCTACTTTTTAAAAAAGTTTTAATATAGAAAAGAGGAAAAATGAGATATTCGAACTATTGACATTTACTTCATCAGATATTGATTGTACTAACCCTTGGGGTTAAGAAGTATATTCATTATAAAAAGAAAGACAATGGATAAGCCAGAATAATGCACAGTGAAGGGGTAACAAGTCAAGAACAATACGATTTACACGTCCAAATTGTCTCCATTTAACATAATCGTTATGGACATAATTTGCAAACATGCTACAGAATAGCAAAATGGTACAAGATTTAAATCAAAAAATAACATTTATCACCGTGATCTGCCCCTTGATTTTGAACCAAAATGGTGAGCCTTGAGCTTCTTTTTGCGCACCATTTCTGAACCACCACCCTCTCGAAATGGCATGCCCATGAGAGCTAAAAGTCTTTGGGCTTCTTGATCGGTTTTAGCTGTGGTTGCAATACAAACATCCATTCCCCTCGGCTTACCAAGAGCATCATACCTGATCTCCGGGAATACGCTCTGTTCACGAATCCCAATGCTATAATTCCCATGCCCATCAAAGCTGTTTGGGTTTACACCTTGAAAATCCCTTGTCCTAGGAAAAGCCAAGTTAATTAGCCGATCCAGGAATGAGTACATCATCTGTCAAAATCAAATAACATCCACATCACAAGATTCAATTAGTTTGGACCATGGGGAACTTATAAATTACATTTTGGAATCCTGCGGCACAAAGATGCACCACTTAGTAGTTGATGGTAAGTAAATTATGGCAGGCATAATAATTGATATTTTACAAAAATAGAATGATTTGTGACAAGCAATCCCATTACATGTAACACAAACATGTGAACCAGAAAACAAGCACATACAGACTATCTTAAAGACAATCAAACTATAACGAACATCAATTTCTAGCAATTAAGTCAAATTGATGAGCATAACCATTGTCTCAGTAAATTTTTCTTCGTTGTATACTTGAGTCAAATTTAAGTAGATAATTGATGATTACAGGAGCTTTGATTTCAGCATTCGTAACATGATCTTACACATTCAAAAGAAACAATGAGAAGAAATGAATACCCAGAATTTGAACAAAAATTCCAATAAAACAAGTCAACAGTACGCTTTTAGCAAGAAACAACCCCCAAAGAAGGCTAAATTATAAATTGCACTGTCCAAGTTTGGCTTGTTTTCATTTTTGACTTTATAATTTCAATTGAGCCCCTCAACTTCCATCCTGTTTCCAGTGTAGCGCTTTTGTCCACCTCCATCTAATTTGTGGAGTTCACCAAAACAACGCAATTTTGCTAACTCTTAGTTTCCAAAAAAAAAAAAAAAAAAAACATTTCCTCTCATCCTGTCTCTTTAAAATAACTTCCTCTCATTCTCTATTTCCATTGCTTCAAGGTAGTGCGGCAATGAAGAGTTGAATTGACAGCTTGGGATTGGATTTGTGGGTGGCTTCGAACAACAGTGAATATGAACGGCAGCACTTGGTTTGGGTTTGTTGGGCAACATAGGTGGGTAGTGATATACAATCTAGCTTGGGCGATGGTGAATTGGTTAGGTAGTAAGTTTGATCTGGGTTTGGTTAATTCACATTGGAATGCGTCCTTCGCAACACCACAACAGTGGTGGTGATTAAGGGTTTATTGTGTGGCCGATTGGCTTAGAGAGGCGACGTTGGCCATAAGTGCTGGTTGAGTTGTTGAGAACAGCTTGGTGGTTTGATTTATGGGTATGGGGGTTGAGATTGAGAAGCCCTCAAGCTCCAAATGACTTGTTCCCACACCAAATGACATTGCAAACACCACCACCACCATTCAAACAAATTACTAACATTGAAAAAAAAAAAAAAAAAAACACTATGAGGCTACTATGAAATATGTACTCATGGGCAGAGCAAGATCTTCTATTTTTATTCACGGTAGAGATGAAAATGAAAACAGACCAAACTTAGAGGGTGTAGTTTGTAATTTAACAAAGAGAGAGAGCCAAAAATTCTATTGTTCCAAGAATCTGTAAATACTTTTCCAAATGCCAAAGGGGAAAAACTTGCTTCTTTTAGCCAAACCTATTTAGACTATTTACTTCAAAAGTGATAATTTACTATTTACTCATATCAATGGCATCTCATCCCCAAGTTACTACTGCTACTACCAATTACAACTGCCAACACCAGGAAGCACAAATATTTCAAAATAACAGCCTTACATCTTTAATTCTAGCTATTAAGCATTGCAAGCAATAAAATCCCGAAATTATTTTTTTGATTAGTGATAACTAATAAATCCATAAATTCTAAATTGAAGGAATCATTAAAACTAACTCTAAAGGCAGCTCAAATAATAAATAAATAATAATAAAAAAAAAAACCCGCAATTGAGAGAACAAAACATGCTTACACTTCCCCTGAGTGTGACAGCAATCCCAAGTGTTTGTCCTTCCCTGATCTTGAACGTGGCTATAGCATTTTTCGCCCGTGTCTTTATTGGCCTCTGCCCTGTTATGAGTGCCAGTTCATTCATTGCCGCTTCCAAACCCTTTGAGTTCTGTTGAGCATCCCCAATACCGCAATTCACCACAATCTTCTCAATCTTCGGAACCTACATTGCAAATTTGAACAAGAAAAAATACTTTATTCTGAACCCAAAAAGATGAATCATAACCCAAACTTAAAACAAAAAGGCAACCAAAGTACTAATCCCCCCTTTATTTTTCAATGGAAAGTGTACCTTGGCCACCAAGAAAACAAGCAACTCTGACCCCCCAAAAAACTGAATATATATATATATATATATATGAGCTCATCTACTCCAAGCAGTGGTGCTAAACTCCAATGTAGTTGAATTATACACAACATTTTTCACAACAGTTCAATTTTTAATTTTTAATTTTTTATGGTTCTTATAAGATCACTTTTTTTAACTACCATTAACCACTACAACTAGGCACTAGCCACCTCAGCAGTTGATAAATATTTTGTGACATTTTCTCATATAACCAAAGGACCATTCTCCATCTAAAAAAAAAAAAAAACCATATATTATAGCATAACACTCTTCAGCCCCAAACTCAAACCCCAATAGAAATTCAAACAAAGAATTTGATAGAGAAAGTTAATAAAAGAAATGGGGTTACCTGGAGGATATTCTGGTAGGAGAACTCTTCTTTGAGCTTGGGAATGATTTTTTCGATGTAAGTGGCCTTGAGACGACTGGGCTTCTCCGCCTCCGACTTCTCCACCAGCACAGCAGCCCCCGCCGCCGCCTTCACCGTCGTCAACACCGCCCCATTTCTAGGGACCGCCCGTACTGACATTGGGGATTTGAAAAGTGGGGATTGGCCGTGAAACGACGACGTCGCGGAGCCTAGGAGGGAAGGACTCGCCATGGTCATACTGATGATGATGATGATGTGAGGTTGGGTTTGTTTCACTGTCTGTGAGAGAGTTTGTGTTTTTTTCTTTTTTGTGCGTTTAGGGGTGGTGAAATGGGGCTTCAATTGGAGTTTATTTACGAGAATGCTGAATGCTTGGTTCCCTGATGTGGGTTTTGTGTAAATATTTTGAAAAGGAAGGTGGTGGTTGTGTTTTTGCCTCAACAGAAGAAGATAAGGGGGGCTTGATGGATTTATCCACAAGCACTTGCACGTTTTGGTATTCTGCTACAAGTCGTATGTATATATACGACATTGTCGTTGAGAATGAGAACATTTAGATGCAAAGAGCATTCACCTCAAAAGTAACAAAAAAAAATTTGCTTTTAATAACTCAAAAACTTACTTAATCTATTTTAACATCTTACTTTATAATACAACCTATATCAAAAAAAAAAAAAATTTAATTACTTCATTTAAAATAATATAAACAACTCATTAAAACAATAAAATAAAAAAACAACCTCCACAAAAATCAATAGCAATTAGCCACAACCACCTCCATTGCTGCTCTACCATAGTGGCAACCACAACCGACCCCAAAAAAATAAAACAAAACTACAACCCAACCACCACCTTCCTCTTCCAAATCACAAAACAACCTTCATCACAATCACAAAACCCTGCCACCTTCCTCTTCCACCACCATCACAAAATCTCAGCCACCACCAAATCTTAGCCATCGCTGTGACCCACAACCTAAACACATCATTCACCACCACATTACCACCGTGACCCACAACCCAAATCGAAACCCATGAGAAACTAGTGAGAGAGAGAGATAGGAACGAGCAACAAACCCCAAAGAGAGAGAGAGAGAGAGAGAGGGAGGTTATTTTAATTGAACAAAAGACCAAAGGAATATTAAATTATTATTTTTTATAAGTTTTGAGCTACAGTAGACTGCCATAGATGGTAGTTTACTGTAGCTCATTTGCCAAATTTGTTAAGAATAACACCATAGTTGTAGTATGTTTTTTGTGGAATGAGTTGCTAAAAATAGTTTTTTTTAGTTTTTAAGAGCTTTAACCACTCTTTGACCAAGTATGAGCACTCACAATGGTGAAGCTAAAATTTTCTAACTTTTAGCTTCTCAAAAACTCACTTTATCTATTTTAACACATCACTTTATAATACACCCAATATCAATGGTTCTAATTTTTTTAGCACTTCGAATTCATAGGGACTCCTGCAAGGTTAAGGGCTTCCTCCCATGTTACCTTGTAGTAATCCCTACATACCTCGACCAATTCTTCGGCTAGCCTAATCTTAGTTTCCTTTATACCGAGGAGGTAGGACGCTTGCTTTGATGCCTCTGCCGCTTCCTTCTCTGCCTGGGCTGCTTCCTTGGCCTTTTGTAAGTCTGACTTCAACTCCAGGACCAGCTGCCTTTGGGTGGCCAACTTTATCTCATTCTGATAAAGTAGCTTGCATTGGTCTTCAGCTTAGACCTGGGCGTTCTTTAGTCCGGCCTCAGCACTCCTCCTTTTCCTTTCCTTGGCAATCAATTTGGAGGCCAGCTCCTTGCACTCTTGCTTCGTGGCCCTTAAGGACTTTTCAGCCTTGACGTGGAGGTGGGCCTCGTTCTTAACATCATTACGGGCCTCCTTGACCCATTCTTCAGACACAAAGACCTTCTGGGTAATCTACACAAAGATAATAAGGCAACCCCATGTAAAAAGGAGGGAAGACATATTAATACTTAATTAAAAGATGTGGTTGTAAACTTACCATGGCAAGGTCCCTTTTTAGGGATAAGAAGAGGTTTGGCTGCCTCACACACCTCAAAGCATTTATGTGCTTGGGCAGGAGAAGGGGCCGCTCCAAGGCCTCAGCAATGTGGGCAGAATGCCCTCTCTGGAACCCCCTGATGGAGGAGTTCCAAGGAATGGCAGCGCCATCTACCTCTAGCCGAGGAGACCGTATGTGCTGCGGAATGTGCACCTCAGCCCCATTGGGCTCCTCCTTACTATTCGCGGAGGTTGCCCTTCTATCCTTGGGGTCCTTAGCAGTTTTTTACTGTATAGCCCCCTTCTGAGGCACCACCTCCCCTTCCTCTAGCTCCTGATCTTTTCTCTTCTTCTTGAGATTAGGAATAGGGAGTAGGCCGAGGTCAGTTGTGGGAGGAGGGGGAGGAGGGGGGAGACTGGGAGGAATTTGGGACTTGGGAACTTCCTTCGATGTAGACCCCTTGTTCTTCTCAACCATAATGTCCCTCAGACCCTTCCTCTGATTCAAAGCCATTTCGTCCTCCTCGCCCTCGAATGAGCTATCCGAATGGACTACGACGAGAATTGGGGCGTAAACACCTGAAAACTTGTCAGGTTCGTCTTCGGCGTCTGATATGGGAATTATTTGGGCCCCCTAATCCTCTTCTTCCTTGAGGTAAAACTTATCTATCTCCTCCTCAAGGAATAAGTGCGAGGAGGCAGTTTCTTCTCTCGGAGCCACTACTGTAGGAAGAATGGGGACAAGAGGAATCCCAGCCAGCATGATATCTTCACGAGCAAGAAATCCGAGAACAGAAACGTCTATTCTGCGGAGTCTAGGGTCTCCGGCTCTTAATGACTGACCCGCATCTTGGAATATGTTTGATAGAGGCTCGTAATCGAGTATTAAGTGCACGGCTTGCAGTTGCCTGTCTTCGCTTATAAATATTTCTGACCTTAGTACTGTGTTGAGACCCTGAACGTTAACCAAGTTGAGTCTTGGAGCAACGTGCCTTTTATCTGCAAAAACATTCGAGAAAAAAATCATGGTTAGACCAACAAAACTCGTTATCAAAAGAAGATAGATTGTTAAAGGGGAAAGGTGGTAAAATTAAAAGGGCTAAATCCCTTGCCAAGGGACCTAATCCTAGGGTACCCCACCTAGTTTTCCCTCCTGAGTTGGGCAATGAAGACTGTCGTGTCATTCCCTGAAGGTGATCAGATAGTCATCCTTTATGCTTTTGTTGGATTTAGGAAGATACAATACCAATCTAACGGTGGTGGATCGGGACTTAAGGTAATATCCCGTGTTGGAAAGTTTGTGGCACTCGTACATGTGAATGACATCATACCACGAGAGTCCCAAAACCATCTGCTCGTTGAGAGCATCTACGCTACCCAAAACCCTAAATAGGTTAGGGGCGCTTTGGTGAGGACTTAACCTGTGGTTGATTAGGTAGTCCCGGGTCACCCTACCAATGGGAAGTGTTATTCCTCATTCTATGAAAGCGATCATAGGAATAACAACTTCCCCTTCCTTCTTATCTGTGACTATTTGGTCTAAAGCACAATACCGCAGGGAGAGCATAATATCGTAGGGTTACTCCCTGCGAAATGTGATACTTAGCCTTGAAACCCTCCATACCAGCCGGAGAATCTACAAGGTGCTTGAACCTACCCATTTAGGCAAACTAAATGGATGCGAAAGAAATTTTCAAAGGAAAGAAACAAAGAATAGAAGGCCAAGGAGATCAATCGAGAAGAAAATAACCTAGAAGAGAGGAAACTTATGAGGATGAGTACGTTAGTTGCTTCTAGTACTTCTTAAAGGATTGAATTTTTCAAAAAAAAGACTTGGATACTTTAGAAATTTGGGAAGCTTTGAAGGTTTGGGAGTTATGAATTTCTTGAGAGCTCGAAGATTTGTAAAGTAAAGAGAAAATAAACCCTCCAGGCACTTTATATAGAGGGTGGAATTGAGTGGGAGTTATCCCACTCAAAATTCAAGGAAAAAACGCCTACCGTTAGATCTACATCTCATCGTAGGATGTGGAGAATAAAGTGTCGCCTAGAGCAACTAATGACGCAACGCGGGCTCTGAAGCGTCAGGAATAGTTATGAAGCGCATGAAACAGTGTTCTCATGTGTGCAAATCAAATTAATAAATGGTCTTAAACTCTTAAAAATCAAAACCCCACTTTTTCTCCTCAGATAAAAGGGAAAAAACCAGAGTTTTGAAGGACTATTGTAGGGATAAGAGCCCAAAGTTATGTGTTGGGCCTTGGCCAAGGATGTTGGTTGGTCCGAGAATGAATAAACAGTAGTAGAGGTGTTAAGCTTAGAGTCCCATAAGTAGGTTGCAAGTGGAAAAGTAGAGGAAGGTGGTTCGAGGAGAAGCATCTCCTCGGATAAATAAAGCACAGATCAAATGTATATCCCATCATTCAAGGTGACCCTCCAGGAAATTCCACCGATGGGGACGAGCGTTATGAACGTATAGGAGGGATGGAAGCTCATAAATATCTAAGGAAAAACCGCTACCATCGCATTGAATGCTCTGCAGCTAACTTTTTGGCCACATTTATGTGGAGAAGATCCCTGAACAGTGCCACCTTGGCTACCTCAACTCACAGAGGGTCAAAGGGGGTGTTCGATGGGACAAGCACTCAAGTAGTGCCCTAGATGGTCAACAATTGGAGGGTCAAGATCATTGAAAGGGAGATATATAATGTAAGAGACCCCTAAGAACAAGGGAGATGGAGAAATTAAGAGAAAAACATTGTAGCCATCAAGAATTGACTTTGTAATCACACTTAAAAGAAATATATAAGAACAAATCTCCTCGGACTGTACCGAAGACGATTTTCTTTAGTTTGAATCAATTTATCTTCATTTTCTTGTCTCCTAAACCTGTTGCATTTGTTGTCCAGCTCGTTAAAACCCAGTTTTCCAACCCACTCTCTAAAAATTCATTGTATTGGGCTTTTTGGGCCTAAGTCTATCCACCTTCTTGGGCTAATGATTCAAATTTGGTTCTTACAAGAACCAATAACAATTTACCATCTATGATTTGTTATGAAAGTGTTGTGAAAAATGTTGTAGATGTATCATATCTTTTTTCATAATACCTTTATTTTTAGTTACGATTGGTTCTAGCATGATATTTTATTTTGACCTACATGGAAATAACACTTCAATAATTGTGAAAATATTGTGACAATTTATTGTGTTACTAACTTATTGTGTATAAATCGGATAACTAATAGTTCACATATCTATAAAAAAAAAAAAAAAAAAAGGTTCAATTGATGATGTTACCCCAAAAAAAAAAAAAAAAAGGAAGAAAGAAAAAGGGCCAGTACAGGATGAGTTGAATAAACCAAACACTATAACTATAAGGATTGGCTCTTTTTATATATACTAGTGTGGGTTGCACGTGCAAGACACGTGCTACTCCTTCAGGGAGAAAATTAATATAGATTTTTTTTTGTGGTTAAAAAAGTATGAAACCATGTACTTAAATTTAAAATAACTATTTGAATATCTATTTACTATGACAATTTCTTAGAACCTATTTACTAAATGTAATATCTACTCATCAAAAATGTTACAAAAAATGATAACGAATGTCATCATCTTTCTACAATATTTAAATTTTTCGCAATGAATGAAGATATATGCTACAATTTTTTTGAAGATTTTCATCAAATTAAATACTTGTAACCATATACAATGAAGATTTTGTTATTCATATTTCATTCTTTATCATCTTATTTTATAAGTCTAACTACAATGTTTAGTTTACTTATTTTTAATGAACACCCTTTTAAGTAGGAAAAGAAATTAAAAAAAGAACAAAATAACAAAAGACATTTGTTATCAAAGTTTCTATTAGATAAAATTATAAATCTAGAAGATTTAAACCTAATAAATTAGTGTAGTGTTCTCTAGGTAACAAATAGAATACCATATATCATCATTCTAACTTTTCAAGCATGACTACCAGTCTACCACATAATATTCAAAATACACGAAGAAATTTTTTGGGACATTAAAATTTAGTAGGAGTATTTTAGACATTGCACAATGGAATATTTTAGGAATTATAAAATTTCTTTAGGGTTTAATTAAGAAAGTAACAATAGGAGTATATGCTCATTTACAAAATACAAACGAGGAAATTATTCAACTTTAGTTTTGGGTGGAATGAAACTATCTCAAACATAGAGGAGAAAAGTGCTGCTTCGTCAATTTTTGTGTGTGTATGTGTGTAAAACAATGTGTTTATTTTTTATTTTTTTATAACTTGAAACAATGTGTTAAAAAAAATCAACCTAAAAAATTACGTATAAAACAATGAATTTTGGTTCAACAAATTGACTAAACCAAAAAAGAAGTCTAGGAACACAACAAAATATTACGATATTTTTACAATACCTTTATTTCTAGCTATGGTGAGTTCTGGTCTGATATTTTATTATTTTATTTTAGAGTAATGTTACATCAACAACATTTTCATAATAAATCCTAAGTAGTAAATTAATATTGATTTTAAATTTGGCTAACCACTTTTAACCATGTATTAAAAAAAACAAATAAAAAGCCAATTGAAGAAAATT